>NW_022900951.1:19166067-19185311 GCF_012274545.1 Fukomys damarensis | reverse complement strand
TATATATATATATATATAGAGAGAGAGAGAGCTACACATTTTATATAACATATAGATCTGTTTTTGTACATAATATTATGTATACTGATATTTAGTTGTACAGATATTAGATTTTTTAAAGAAAATATAGTCAATTTTTAAAAATGACTGAATCTGTGTATTATCTGAATAATACACAGATTTAATACACAGATTGTATTAAACTTATCTGAATCTGTGTATCTTTGTAGATCTTTTGTTCTCTCTCAGCTGTCACAGCTTTAAAAACCAAATATCAAAATAAGCTTAATTTAGCAAATGACTTTTGAAATAAATTAAAAATAAATAAAAGAGCAAATTTGATCATATTTCTTTCCTTAAAGATGTCATATTTTTCCTGAGACAAAAAGTGACCTTTGCACTTTTAATAAATTAAACAAATTTAAATATTAAAATTTGTTTTTATTCATACATGTTTGGAATATGTGATTCATATTAAAGAGTGGGTACATGTCTTGAAAATATCTCGATTCTCTTTATTCCTCTACCCTATCCACCTCCCTCCATCTATAGATCCTCTTTCTCCATTTCATTTATTATTTTTAGTTCATTTTTATGACACATAAGGATTATATTCACTGAGGGTAGCAGATACATATACACGACACACTTTAAATCTTTTTATGTCCGCTTTACTTGCTCTCTTCCCTCACCTCAAACTCTTGGTCCCTTTTCTATTTGCAAAAGTTCTATCTCCATGTTTCCTTTTGTCACTTTCATTTTGCTCTTTATTTGTACTTTGGATTACTCAAATGAGTATTTGAGTAAGGTAAATGAGTACAGTATTAAAGCTTGTGAATCTGGGTTGTTTGACAACATAGATTTAAAATATTGTAGATTTTTAATCATTTTAAGACTTCAATTTTGGGAGTATGTCTTAGTTACTTTCTTCAATACTGGGATGCACTATCTGACACAAATTAAAGGAGGAGGGGTTTGTTTTGGCTCACAGTTTCAGAGGGCTCAGTCTATGCACCCAGTTGCAAGGCAGAAAGTACATACATGGTGTAAGCGACTGGTAGAGGAAAGCTTCTCATGTCATGGCAGCTAGGAAGCAAGGCGAGTGAAGGAAGGAGTTGGGAAGAGAGATAGATATACCCTTTCAGGTTGTGCCCCCAGTGCCCCATTTCTTCTAACCAGACACTACCTCCCAACAGCAGGTCAGCTATATTGCCCTCATTATTCAATCATCTTTCAAAAGCCCCACCTACGAGTACATGAGGACTTTTGGGGACATCCTCAATCTAAAACGTAACATTCTGCCTTCAACACCCCAAAGACCCACGAGCATCTTTCTATGCATTTAGCCTGTCTCTAAGAGTCATCACAATTTTAACAGTTCCAGGAGGGCTGAAAAGTCTAAGTCCAAAGTTTTCTCTGAGACTCAAGGCAGACTCTTAGACATGAGCCCTTGCAAACATCCAAAAGAAAGTTAAACATTGCTGACATACAGTGGCACAGAATAAACATTCCCTTTCCAAAAGGGAAAAGATACAGACAGAAAGAAACAGGACCAAAGCAAGACTAAAATCCAGCAGGGCAAATATTAAATCCTATATCATTTAAACAATATCTGTACAGCATCTGGAGCAAGTTGTGACCAGATATGAACTCCAAATGGCTTGGATTACCCCCCTAAATGGCATTGCTGGTTGCAGCCCTCAGGGCTTCTCTCTTGGGTTGGCTTTGCTCACTGCCTATGGTGTTTCTCAGCAGACATTCCATGTGGCTTCTCCAACTTCCTGGGATCTCCATTGCACTTCTGATTTTACTCTCACAACCTGCACTAACCTTTGAAAGGAACACTGGTTAGCTTCCCAGGCCTTCTTCTGAAATCTGGGTGAAAGCCTCTCTGACTCCATAATTCTTGTATTCAACATGTCTATAAAACCAGCGCCATGTAGGTGATGCCAAGGTCTATTACCAGCTTGAGCAGTAGCCAGGCCCCTGTGGATCATGGCTTTGAAGATCTCTCAGTGCTTGGTTGGTTAAGTATCGTGAAAGGAATCTTGGGGACCCAATTCCAAAGGTAGCTCTACTCAAGCAGGGTGCTCTGGTGTTCTCTTCTCAAATGAAAGCTTTACAACTTTACATGCTTCAACTGTAATGGGGTCTTGTGGATTTTTGAGATGCCATCAAGGCATCTTTCCTACTGTCCTGTTGTAAATACTTGGTTTTGTTTTAATGTTAAACTTTCAGCAAGGAAGCACTCCTGGGTCAAAACTTTATAGGCCTCAAGTTTATAGATGTTCCCCTTCTGGCCACAAGTATAATTTTTCACATTATTTAGCTCTGCTTCTTGGTCCTGCTTCTCACAGCGGATATGATTGTGTGATTTTATACTTCTGTTTATGTGGCTTGTTTATTGATTTATGTATATTGAACCATTCCTGTATTTCTGGGATGAAGATGACTTGGTCACGATGTATGATCTTTTTAATGCTTTGTTTCTTTTTGTTTACATGTATGTGTTGAGGAATTTTTTGGGGGGGTCCTGGGGATCGAACTTGAGACCTTGTGTTTGTGAAGCAGACAGTGAAAACACTGAGCTAAATCCCCAGCCCATGCTGAGGATTTTTGCATCAATGTTCACTAAGGAAATTGGCCTATAATTTTCTTTTTTTGTTTAGTTCTGGTATGGTTTTGTTATCAGGGTAACACAAATGTCAAGGAATGAGTTTGGCAGTGTTCCGTTTCAATTTCATGGAAGAGTTTGAAGAGTATTGATGTTGATTCTCTCCTGAAATTCTGGAAAAATTTAGCAGTGAATCCACTGGGGCCTGGCTTTTCATATTCACTGGGGTTTTTATTATTTCTGTTCTTTTTTTAAAAAAAATTAATTTTATTGGTACATTTAAGGTATACAATATAATGACATTCATCACTGGAAATTTGCACCTTTACATAATCCATCTTGATTCATTTTATTCCCCATTCCCCTGCTCTCCCTTCAACCCCTTCACGCCTCCCTATCTACAAAGACTTTGTTTCCATTTTTTCTTTTGTCATATTAATTCCATTCGTTTCTTTCATTCACCTACCCCTCCCACTTCCCCTTCCCCTTTACAGCTCTTCTTCCTAGTTCACATTATCTAGTATATCTTTTAGTTCTTATTTACACTTTTTGTTTCTCACACTAGAGAAACTATTCAGTATTTACACATATGTGTCCTATTTATTTCATTGCTTGTTTTTGGTAGATTTAGGGTTTTCATGTTTCTTGGTTCAGTTCTGGTAATTTATATGTGTTCAGGAATTTATCCATTTCTCCCAGATTCTCTAATTTATTGGAATATAAAATTTCAAAACAATTTTCTATAATCCTCTGGATTTTGGTGGTGTGTGTTATGATTTTGTCTTTTCCTTTTCTGATTACATTGATATGAGTCTTTTCTTTCTGTTTTTTGGTAAGTTTAACTAAGGTTTTACCAATTTTTCCTTCCCTTCAAAGAATGAACTATTTGATTTAGTGATCCTTTGCATTTTTAGGTTTCAATTATGTTAATTTCTGTTCTGCTCTTTATTTCTTTCCATTCACAAAGTTTAGATGTTGATTGCTCTTATTTTTATAGGATTTTGAGATGCGTCATTAGATTATTGACTTGAGATTGCTTATTTTTAAAAAATGTGGGCGCTAACAGAAATACATTTCCCTCTTAAGACTGATTTCATTGCATCTTGTAGGTTTCAGTATAATATGTTTACATTATCATTTGATTCTAGGAACTTGTCAAGTTCCTCCCTCATTTCTTTATAGCTATTGGTTATTCAAGAGTGTATTGATCTTCATGTGTTTTCATAGCTTCTATGATTTCTTTTGCTGTTGATTTTTAGTTTCATTCTGCTACTATCCGTTAGTATGCAAGAGATTATTTAAATTATTTTTTATTTATTTAAGCATGAGTTATGACCTAAGATATAGTCTATTTTGGAAAAAGTTTCATGTGCTGCTGAGAAAAATGTATATTCTGTTGTCATTGGAGGCAACACTGTAGATAGCTGCTAATTCTATTTGTTTGACGGTGTGATACAATTCTAATATCTTTTTATTGATTTTTTTGTTTGATTGGTCTATTTGTGAGAGTGGGGGATAAAAATTCCAAACTGTAATTTCATTGCTATTTATCCTTTTATGTCCAATACTTTTTGTTTTTGTATCTATATGTCCCCTTATGTACAGTAATTTTTGTTTTATGAGATTGGGTGCATATATATTTATAATTGGTATCTTTTCCTGTTAAATTGTTTCCTTTACTAGTGTGTAGCTTGTTTGTCTCTTCTGGTCAGCCGTGGCTTGAAGTCTACTGTGTCTGAAAATAGTGTATCTATTTCTGCTTGAATTTGGGCTCTGGTTGCATGGAGTATCATTTTCTATCATTTTACCTGCACCAAGCTCTCTGCTCATGCCTCTCAAATAGTCTCTCTCCAGCCCTGGCATTCCAAACCCTTCTGCTTGGAATTCAGGAGCTCACAGGTGTGCTGAGCTCAGCAGCCTTTGGTGAATGGTGGCATGGATTCTGCATGGGCACAGAGCTTGTTGGCTTTTGGGGGAGGGGCAGTGGGAGAGGGCCTGCTCTGTCACTGTTCCAGTGTCTTTTCTCCACCTCCAATCACATCCACCACGGCTGCTGCATGCCCCTGTGACTCACTGTCCCACAGATTGCCTAAGGCCTTGTTCTCCGTTTTCGGGAATATGCACTTGTTTCTTTCTGTCCCTACGGCTCTCCAATCATAACTCAATCACCACCCTCTGAGTGATTCTCTGGCACCCACCTTCCTTAGTGCTCTAATCCCAGAGGTATCTCTCCTGCAAATATCTCCTCTGCTGGGGCTCCATCTCCCTGCAGGCAGCGAGAACAGGTGGGCAGTGGGCGGTGACTAAACACTGTTGTCTGGCCGCTGCTGCAGTACTGCACTTCTTCCCTCAGGGGTTTAGATCCTTTCACAAGGTGACTTGTTGGCCAGACCTAGGATAGCGAGGCAGCCCTGGTTCTTTTTCTAAACCCCTGATACTGCAATCGTTCTGGTGGATTTCTCCTTCAAATTGCTTTCCCATGTTTGGGTATTGTGTCCTCCGCTGCTCCGCCAGTGCCTGCAGATCCTGGTGAGCATCTTATGGGCACCACTGCCACAAATTTGTCGTGATTGGTCTAATACTTTTTTGTTAAATTATGATTGCTACCATCCTTCTTGAACAGATCACAGCATTTTAGCAGGTTTATACTTAGATACATGGGGTGTGTATGGGGGAGACCATTGGTAAGCCGTTCTTTTCAATATAAAACCTCAGTAAAAGTGACCATATGCTTGGGAGAGTAGCACAGAACCTTTAAAAAAGACAAAAACAAAACAAAAAACAGAGATGTGGAGTTTTATAAGACCTAATTTCCTTAGTTTCTGGCTGACTCAGATTCATAGAGAGTTTGCCAAGTACATCATGCCTTTGTACACCTAAGGATTTGGTAGGGAAGGACAAATGTCATTAGAGTGTGAAAATTGAGTGTTTTTTTCCCAGAAAATCTTTCCTGGGGGTTTTGGTCTCCCAGGCTAATGGGTTCTGCTTTGGAGTGGGTGGCTTTGGAGGGCCTAGCCCAACCCAGCAGCCGTGGAAACAGCCATGGTGTGTTGCTCTTGAGATCAGCAGCAGTCATCCACAGGAGAGTGACATACATGATTGACCCCAGGAACCAGGATGACAAACACCGATCCCAGTCATATCACCAACTGTGCTTTAAGGGCTGGAGCAGCAAGGCCCTCGCAACTGCAGCAAGAGGAACCTCACAGCATGGGTGGCAGGAGTCTTGGCAGCCTCACAGGGTGTCTGCAAATATCTTTCACTTGTGCAGTTTGGCAGTACAGTGGTGCATGGAGACAGTGTCCAGGCCTAGTTGGAAATACTGGTCTCAGAAACAAGCTTTTTAAGGTTCAAATCTCAAGACCAAGGCTTAAAATGGTGTGATAAAGGCCATGACATTTCCAGAAGCACTTCTCTTTTGCTGGCCAACAGATGGTGGCTCTAAATTCACAGTGCAATCAGGTTAGAAAAGAAGAAAGTATTTAGAGCACTACACTAGTAGAGCCATTATCTGAATAGTATGGAACATAATGGTTTCTTTGGTAACCAAGCCAAGGAGACACCCACACAAAGTTAGAATGCACTGGGCTCATTTCTGTTCCCTACCCCACTCCCCAATCCAATGAGATTAAAATAGTATAAAGAGAAAAATGAGATGCAGCAGCATTTCATACAAGAGGGGATTTGCCCCCTATGAGAATATATTAATGACCTGTTTCTTATGGGCAACCAGATATAGCAGAATTTTTTTGTTATGAGTCTCTGTTTTCATGGTCAATCAGATGGTTTACTCCTTAGCCAGATTTCAGTGATTATATATAGATAGGATGCTGAGAGATATGAGACAGAGAAAAATGAGAAACATTTAACTCATTCCATATTGCATGCATTCTTAGTGCTAACTAGGCAAAGGCAACACAAGTTTGGAAGGAAATGACTTGTCATTTAAGAATAATTCCTCTTCTTGCTGATGAAGTTCTAAATCCTTCATCTGAACGAGGGTTTAAAAGTGTCAAACAACAGGATTTACATGCAAAGATTTGAAAGGAAAAAACCCTCCTAGATTCACAGTGCTGTCCGTCCAGTAGAATTTTCTGTGATATGAAGATGGTCTGTATCTGCACTATAAAATGTGGAAGCCACTGGCCACAGGAGGTTACTTAGATTTAAATTCTAATAACTGAAAATCTAATATCAAATTTAGTTTAAATTAATAGCCAATTGTGGCTAGTGGCTATTGCTTTGGAGAGTACAATTAGAAGTTCAGAAAGTACGGATTGTTTTCTCTAACATCACAAAATAGCAAATTAGTCCTAAATATTTCACTTTGCTGTTTTTATTTAGTGTCAGCCTTGCTTGTCTGGAAGCCACATCACAGGTTTCCAGAAGCAACATTTTACTCAACTATTCCAAGAATATATTGTGCTTCACTGTGCACAAGCTCTACAAAGATTATCTCATTAATTCCTACAAATTCCCAATGGTACAGGTAGGGAACAAAGATAATTATGTTTAATTTTATTAAAAAAACAAACAATAGTCTAAAATGTTAATTATTAGCAGAAAATGGCATACTGGAATTCCAGCGCTGTCATCTTTGTCTCTTGTTAGCCTTTTAAACAGGACCTTAGTCTTTTGTCATGTTGGGGTAAAACATTCCTCAGTTTGGGATTAAAAGAAGGAATTACTACATACTGTTATGGATACAGTACTATTTGATTAACACTAGATTTAAACAGCTAAATATTTATTTCCTTCTCATTTCTACTGTAAGAGTTTGGACTGTGCTTTCCTCCTGGGTAACTAAGATAATTAGAATGTGCTACTTGACTACAGTAGCAAATTATTGTTAACTTTTGTTTGTCTTCCTTCTTCATGCTTCTTGCAGGGAGATAATATACTGTTTTTTAAAAAAATATTTCTTTATACATAGCCCTTCTAAGAGTGATCTGGCAGCACAGCAATATGATAACTAAAGATTCATAAGAATGGAGGAGCTCCATGGAGCCTGTTTTGCATGCTATGGCTATTTGTGAAGCACCTAATAGGGGTTAGAAAGTGTGCCTGGGGTTGTGAATACAAAGTCAGCAAAACCAGAGAAGAGCCCAATTCTTGTGTTTAAGGAGAATACAGAGATGAATCAGATAATCAAGACAACATATTTTTCTTTTGAAAATCCTTTTATTTTTCTTCTTAATTCACTATATATTAATGTGATACAGTACTTTGTAATAGCGAAGATATGGAATCAGCTGAAGTGTCTACCTGCAGATCTATTTCTTTTTTGTATATAATTTTCTTTATTAGTCCATGTTTGCAGTACATAATGTTTACCTTCCCTGTGTGGAGTTGGTACACGTACATACACACAGTTTAATTCCTTCCTTCACCCCCTTCCCTCCCTCTTCCCCCTCTATCTCTTGATCACCTTCCCATTGGAGAAAGGTCTATCTCTCTACTTCCTATTATCTATCTTTTATTTTGCTCTTTATTTATAATTTGGGTCTCTCATATAAGAGAGAGCACATGAAGTTTAAACTTGTTTGTCTGATTTTTGGTGGGGGATATTTTTCATTTTATTTTTCTTTTTTATTAGGTTGCTGGTACTTTTTAAGTATACAGTAGCTAAGGATTTAGCTCAGTGGTTCTACTGCCTGCCTTGCAAGCATAAGGTCCTGTGTTCAATCCCTGGTACCAATAAATAAATAAATAAATAAATAAATAAATACATACATACATACTCATTGTTTGTCTGATTTATTTCACTTAACATTATGGTCTCCAGGTGCACTCATTTTCCTAGAAATGACTCAAGTTTATCTTTCTCGATGGCAGAGTACTACTCTATTGTGTATAAATACCACATTTTCTTTATCTATTTGCCATTAGAGAAACGCAAATTAAAACGTCACTGAGAGTCCATCTTACCCAAGAAGGAGTGGTCATCATCAAGAAATCAAATAATAACAAATGCTAAGGAGGCTGTGGGGAAAATGAATCCCTTCTACATGGTTGGTGGGAATGTAAATCAGTACAGCCATTACGGCAATCAGTATGGAGATTCCTCAAAAAGCTAAAACTAGAAATTCCATTTGATCCAGCCATTCCCCTTCTAGGTATCTTCCCAAAGAGTCATAATTTATAATAGCTAAATCTTGGAAGTGGCCTATAACACAATACACTGTATTTAAAATTGCATATTTTCAGGTGCCATGGAGAAGGGGAGGCCAAGCTTGTAATATGGAGAGCTTACATAGGAATGGAATTCAAAGTTTGCTTGTCTGAAAAAGGGACAAGAGCCAAAGAGTGAGTGGGGATAAACTAAGTTAAGGGCATCAGGAAAAGAACATTTTAGGTAGAAGGAGCAGCATGTGCTAAAGCTCTGAGGTAACATGGATATGATGATCATGAGAGGCTTCAAGAAGGCTGTTTTGGGGGAAACTTAAGAGGAAAAATGAGGGAGGTGGTTGATAGGATTGAAGGTGTTGGCAGAAGGCAAAGCAGGGCACATCGTGACTACCTTATTTTTTCTTTTTTAGCACCCGGGATTGGATCCAGTGCTTTTACATTAAACTACATCCCCATTCTTCTTTTGTATTTTTAGTTTTGAGATAAGGTCTTGCTAAGTCACTAAGTTCCACAGGCTGGGCTTGAAATTATGATCTTCCTGGTATAGCTTTCAAAGTGCTGGGATGACAGGCATGTACTATCATGCCTGGCTACCTGTATGCAAACCCATCTGTAATTTTTACATTATGAGCAATGAGTGCCAGTAAATGTGTGTGGGGAGGTGTAGCCCATGACAAATTCATATTTTTGCAATATCACATTGATTGATCTTGGAGGGTAGAGAACAGTTTGCTTATTGGCTATAACAGAAGATAATGAGGAGCTGCCTTAAATTTGCAAAGACTATTCATTTTTTGGCCTAAATTGATTCTAAACCTATCAGGCAGCATCTGAATTTGTACTTAACCATATTCTTCACATAAACTCTTTTGGCCTAGTGGAGTGCCCTTACTTTTCTGGTAGAGCTAATCTCATCAATGGTGATTGGTAGGGAGTGGGGAAGTTCTGATCTACAGTATTGTAGGAATAACGTCTATTCTGGTGATGTTAGTATCTTAGGGTCATTTCTATTTCCTTTGTTGTTGCTAGTTTTCTCCAGAAAAGGTGGACAACATTATTCCCTTTTCACTTTGATGTATGGAATACGTCAACACGCACTGACTTGAAAGTATTATTTCACATTCCTGTCCCGTGGAGGTTTTTGTCATAATATGTTCCAGGCTTCTGAGACCAACTGCGAATCTAATACAGGGGTTTTTGGGTTCGTGCTTGAAGTATAATTTCAAGTGATTTATATAATGAGAAAGAAAAAAAATCCTGAGGTTCCATTGTGCTTTTTTGTGTGTCTATTATAGTACTCCTTTATTCTATCTTGTACTATATTTATTTACACACACATATGATCTCTTTCTACAACCCCCCACCTTTGCCTTTGCCTCCTAAGCATCCTTCAGATAATGTGGCATCATAACTTCTTCATGGAGGCTTTCCCTGACCTTAGCCCTCCTTATATGCTTTTGTGCTCTGTGATTACACATGTAGCTTCCAGGGAGCTTCCTTTGCAGTCTGGCTTGCATCTTCCTGCTGGATTAGGAGGTCTCCAGGACCTTCAAACTTGTACTTGTCTGCCCTCGTCTTTGGTCCCCAGCACCAGCACAGCTCGTGCTCACTACTTCCAAATGAATAAATAACACAGAAATGTCCTTGAGGTCAAGGCTTTCTTTTTTCCACATCTGGCTTACTTATTTCCCTCAACATGTGAACAATTGGTGTAAAACTTGTATTACTGATTTCAGTCATCTCACATGCAATTTTCAGCAGAAATACCAATATTTAAATAGACATAGCTTACCACTGACTATAAATTATTAAACATAGCCCATTTAAAATGAGAACAATGTACTAAGCAACACAAGTGTACAGGAACATAGTGAGTTAGTGAAGAGCACAGAGCCTGAAGCCAAACTGTTAAGATTCCAGACATGGTTCTTGGGTTTACTAGCTGTATCACCAGGTAACCGTTTTGTTCCTCAATTTCTCCATTGGCCAAATAAATGTACTATTTACTTCAAATAATCGTTGTGAGGATTAAATGAGTTAATTTATGAAAATCACTCATAGCAATGCCTTGCATGTGTATTAGCTATTATTATTTTGTAGTTATTATAAAAAAGACAGCCATGCCATATTCATTAGACCCTTAGAGCAAAAATGCTAAGTTCCTCCTTGATCCCTCTTTTCTAAATGGGAAATGAATTTACAGCATTCTCAGTTTATGGTTTTGCTCCATAAGTTGATTTGATGTTTTTCAGTTCCCACATTTGGTATCATGCTGGATGGTAAAGGAATTAGTTTTCTCCCTGAAGTCTATTGAAAACTCTAGAAGGCTAGCCAAAACTGGGGGTATTGAGATGACGATGATAGTATCAAATAGTTTGAGAAATTTAAGAAATGTGTCGGGGAGCCCTGCAAGGCTGCTGCTGAATTAGGCTTACCAAGGGGAGGGAGTGGGCGTGTGGGACTAGAGACAATAGGTTTAGGTGTAACATATATTTTAAGCTTTTTATTGGGGATAATATACATGCAGAAAGACACATATAACATAATTGTGCAAATTGAATTTTCATAAGCGAATACACCCACAGAACCACACCCAGATCAAGAAACAACATAACCAATAGCCCAGAATTCTCTCCTAATCACTAATCCCTCGTTAATTACTGTCCCAGCTTCTAACACTGTATAACACTGTATATTTGCCTGTACTTGCTCTTCATATAGATGGAATGATACAACATATATTCCTTTGTGCCTGGCAATTCAACCTTATGTGCATGGAGGATTCCATATTGCTGTGGGTAGCTACATGCCATCTATTCACATGCTGTATTGTCCCACTGTATGAAAATGTATTGACCATTTTATTGTTGGTTATTTGGTAGCTTCCAGTTTGGAGCTACTACGTGAGGTTGTGCACATCCTGATGCATCATTTAGTGCACACATGTGTGGTTTTCTATTGGACATATGCCTAAGAGTGAAATCGCTGGATCATAAAGCACATGAATGTTCAACTTTGGTAGATTTTATGAGCATTTTTTAAGTCCTTGAGGTGATTCTAATTCCTAGCCAAGGCTGAGAACCACTGATCTATAATATCTACCCAAAAGAAAGGTTTAAAGGCATACTATCAAAGCTTGGATGAGCTCATAAAAGATGTAATATTTAAGAAGATGAACTACAAGGATCATCCACACAGCCTTACAGATAATGCCAATATCTTGGCTTTTCCATAGGGCTCAGGGTGGCTGGGTTAATGCCAGATTGTGGTTCTTTTATTTTCTCTTCTCCCTCAGTTCAACCCTAATTTCTCTTAGGTTCAGCAAAGTGGAATGCCAACCAAGAACTGGAACTGAGGGAAGGCATTGCCAAGCACTGTTAATTATTAATGAAATGAATTTGCATCAAACCAGAGGGGATTAAAGTGGCTTAAAATGAATAGCAAGTTCTTGATAAGGCTTTTCCTATTCTCAGGTGACTGGAATGATGCACTCATATTGGAGCACATTAATTTAATAGAAGCATTGCTCCCCAGTACAACTCAGAGCTGGATGTAAGCCCAGCCTAGGGACAGCAGGTTCCTAAGCAATTTTTGCTTATGTGGCTATCGTAAAATGAAGTGACGTGAATACAATATGCCTGGCTGAAAAAATGCTTTAAACATACTGCAAAGAAAAATATCTTTTTATGTGCTACCACAAGCATTGGGAAGAGAAAACGACCTTGTTACACAGTGTCAGACAGATCTCAGTTCAAACCCCAGCTCATCCTTGCCAGCTGGATGACTTTGGGCAAGTTACTTAATCTCCCAGAGCCTTTGATTTCTTCATCTATAAAATGGGATAATCATATGTGCCTCAAGGGATTGCATGTAAGAGCTCACAGTAGGCACCCAGTAAATAGCAATTATTATTGCATATGGTGCTGTGAGAGAGACTGTTGAGAATATATCCATGTGGTAGAAAATAGCAATGGAGAAAAGGTGGTGCTCTAGAAACTAGCCTTCCGACAGATGGCAGGCCCATATTGAAAATGGAAATGTTTCCTGCTGCTACAGATTCAAAGAAGGTCTTTGAGTCTGTGTAAAATATAAAGAGATTGGCTACCAGAATTTTCTGTTAGTTCATTATACACACATGCACCCACAGGCATGCAAATGTGCTGAGGAAGTTTAGAAAGTCAACTTATGCTTAAAGACTAGTAAAAGTGTCAGGGGAACTCAGCGGGGCCTTCTGGACACATGAGTATTAATACCAAGAGGATACCTTGAAAAGCACTATCTCACTGAAAGGAAGCTCACATAGGTGGACATATTCTGTTTCTTGTGATTCTAGTGCTGGATCATGGATGAGTGTGCAAGCTGGGCCCCATTAGCCGATCATGCTCATCTTTTAAGATCTAATTCAAGTTATCACTTACATAATGCTTTCCCTAACCATTTAGGTCATTAGAACAGAACTGACCTAGATGGGGTTGTGATATGTTGGGAGGAAGCTAACAGGCTTGGGGATAGACTGGTTATTCTATCTGAGTCCTAGATGTGAACTGTCATGGAAAGAATAATGGTAACAGCAGTGCTACATTTGTTGAGTCCTTATTTTGTTAAGGCATTGAACTCAATACTTCTCATGCCTGAACTTTTCTGATAACACATTAAGGAGGATATGATTATTCCCTCCACTTTAGAGATTAAAACTTGGTTTAAATCAGTGACTTTTCAAACTTGGAGTGAGCTCAGAGCTTATTGTTTCTAATGTCATAGTCCTATACACGACCTAGGTAGCCTAACTGTACCAGTTAACGACAGTGCCAGTATGGCATACAGGCTGGGAGCTGCTCTGTTGTTCAGTAGAAACTGTGATCAGAGTGAACAAGGTTCCATTTTTGTATACATTCCACGTATTTGGTGCTTTAGATTGGATTATTTCAACTTGTGAAAATACTACTCTTGTTCAATTGATAGCAAGTCATTTATTTTGTGATTAAAAGGTCACTCTTACATTTAAACAATGTCCAATTCAATGAAAAATATTTCCTATAGCAGCATTACCAGGCCTAGGACCATATAACAAACATTTGAAAAGCTGTTGGTATTTTACAAGATGGCCAGGTTATTAATTGTTTAGTTCAAATTCCCTTATGTGATATGTAAGTGATGGAATAATCTGTTTTAGAAAGAAGTTAAGGAAACCCTAGGAAATTAATATGTACCCAAGTTCCCTACTGAAATAGAGAATGCACGTTCAAAATTCAGCATCCCAAACTGGTCATCCAAATGACTCCTCCATATTGAAAGGAAGTAACCTCCAGGGCATATTTTAGCTGCCTGTTGTAATACTTGAATTGTATGCTTTTTGGTGTTAGACTTATAGAAAATTCAATACTACCAACCAAAGTCCTAAAATCTGAAGGTCGGTAGATTTCTGTCAATTCATTTATTCAACACATTTTTATTTTGTGATTATTCTGTGTGGACATTCAGGTCCATTCTGAAGACACTGACTCGGCCCACCCAGAGCTTACACTGGGAAATGCATAAGGTAATTACCCCTACGTGGGGCTGATGAGAGCTATGACGGGCAGACACACCAAAGAGGTGGAATGTAGATGTTATGCATGGAACTTGGCTGTTTCAAGAGCAATTCTGTCTCAGACTCTTGCCTGTCAGTTACCGGTTACCTCTCTTCAGGACACTTCAAGAACTGCAGGGGCATGAACTCAGAACTCTGTAGACCAGTGATTCTCAAAGTATGGAGAGTATAAGAATCTCCTGGCAAACTGGCAAAACACCCAGGCCCTGGGCCTGCTGCACTTTAGCAAGACCAGGCCTCTGTGTTCATCAGCTCTCCAAATACTTCTGACTGACTGACGCCTCATTTTGAGGAGCCTCTGCTATGGACCAATGTTACACCATTCTACCTGATGAAAAATAGCATACGTGGCAGTTAAATTGTTTACTGTGCTTTCTTTCTGGAAAGGGGAATATGACTTGTTACAGATACCTGATTTCTAGAGACCTGTTTATTTGAAGCTGAATTACTTAAAGCAGGAAAATGTAATTTTATATCTCTTTTCATGTAGGTTACCTTGCCCTTGACCTGTGTATTTGTTATTTTTTCCATTTGTTTCCTTTGAAGTTGTTTTCTGAGCAGAAAACATTTTATTGAAAAGTGCTCTTATGAATTCACAATGTGGGATTAAGTAGGAAATATCAACGCTAAATGAGAGACAACATAATTGTTCACTGAAGAAAACAATTCTTTGGGGGAAAAATCTCCATTTCCTATTTCTTTTGTTTATTTTCCATTTTCACTAAATTGAGACAAGAGGCAAGTTTAAGCTTTATGCTCCCTACTGTGTGACATTAGGGAAGTTGCTTAACCTTTCTGTGGTTTAATTTTTTCATCTGTGTCCTGGGATAGAATGGTGATAATAATAGAACATATCCTGCAAGATTATTTGGATGACTAAATAAACAGAGGAAAACATCTTGGAACCTGACACTTAGTACTGCTAAATAAATATTCCTCTTATTATTTTTCATTATATCTTTAAAATGGATCATTCCTTCTTGTGTACCTGTTGTTTTCCTGTCTGGGTTATGTTGAAACTGAGGACCAATGGGTTTCACCAAAATTAGGAAAACTAGTTCTCGTAAAAGACTAAATTCAAACTAGCTTTATGATTACTACCCGCAATTCTTATAAACATATAATGTTTAGAAGTGAGGGATAAAAGTGTAGGATCAGAACCTGTTATCAACCAAGGGGATCATGGAGCTTCTGAAATGGTGGGCCAAAGGCCACCTGTATCAGTTCAACTGAGGACACTTGTTTAAAAAGCAGATTCCAGGTTCCCACCCCAGAGCTTCCACAGAGACTAGCAATTAATCTGTACCAATTCCCAAACCCACTTCTCTTTTCCTTCCCTGATGTGGTAGAGGAGCCAAGGTCAGAATCAGGTGCAAATTGTATGTAGACTCAGGGTAGGGGACCCGTTTTGATTTTTATCAGCACAGGTTTGAAGTACATAGGACATTCGTTGTGCATAGTTGGTACATGTACACGACTCATCATAATTCTTTTCACACACCTTCTCTTGAATAGCCACTTCTGAAGTGGAGTGTGAATTAATCTATCCCCCTTCCTTCTTTTTCTTCCTTCTTCTCTCCCTCCTTTCCTTCTTTCCTTCCTTCCCTCCCTCCCTCCCTCTTCAAGTCATAATAAGCTAGTCCTTTCTTTCTTTCTTTCTTTCTTTCTTTCTTTCTTTCTTTCTTTCTTTCTTTCTTTCTTTCTTTCTTTCTCTCATTCTTTCTTTCTGGCATATACAGTTGATTGATCATATTTTTCCAGGATTTATATTAGACACTGCTAAACAATTCTTCAATTGTTCTCTCTTTCAGAATAAAACTTGCAGACTGTAACCCCTGATGGCCATAACCTACACGATCCAATTATAAAACATTAGGAAGAACCCAAACAAAATTATCTCTAGCTCTCTAGCTGCTGAGTTTATTAGCTTTTTAAAGGTTTTGTTTTATCGTTGTTATAACCATGGTGATAATTCTCAGAGCACCAAAAGTGGCCCCAAGTTTACATGAACACAACAATAGTTTAAAAACAAGACTCCTGCCTTTGCTCTTTATTCCAACTACTCTTAATCTTCTGAGTCTCTTGGATTTGTTGTCTCTTAGCCATGAGAGTAGGCTGCAGTGTTCCTAGTTTTCTCTACAGTGTTCTCAGGGACATAGAGCTTTTTAGTGTTTCTCTCCCCAGAGATGCATCAGCTTCAAGTCTGGAGACCCACAGTAGCCTGCACTTTACCCCTGCACATGGGATGGCGAGGAAGGGGTCAGTGCTCAGAAGGTGTGATGATGAACTCTTCCTTTTCCTGTCATCTGAGTTTTCTTCATTGTATTTTCTCATCCCAAAAGGTTCCTTGAAGCTTCCTTCCCTTATTTTTACCCAGCTTCACTGCAAAGCCCTCTACTCCTGCTTTGCCACCCACTTTAATTTCCTTGCTCATTTTACAACTGCAAGTTTCCTCTTAAAAATGTATATTCATCACTCATGCTCTTCTAGGAAGACTGGCATATATACTTTGCTTCTGTACACAGAAATAGAACCACAACCGTAAGTATTTTGTGATGGACAATTTGAGAAATGAGAAGAATTGGTGCACTACATACATTTTAAAAAATATAGTTTAATTTAGTTTTACTTGTTTGACTATTTTTACAGTGCATGTACTTTGTATCAAGTGCCTATAATTTTACCTCCATTCTTGTACACCAATTTTTTTTCTTTTATTGAGTTTATTGGTACATTTTAGGTACACAGTACAATTACATTCATTATTGGGATCTGGTACCTTTACAAGACAGGTCTTGGTTCTCATTTTTTCCCCTTGTCCGTGCCCTCCCTTCACATCAATTTTAAAGCAACCTTCATTATGCCACAATACCAAATCTAGTATTGTGGAGCCCTTATCCTGTATTAATTTAACATTAGCTATCTTATAGGATATTTCTCCTTTGGTAAAAAGCAAGATAAAACATGTTCAAGGCATGCATGTACCAATTTATACAGGTTTTAAAAAGGTGTTTATCTTGAAATAATTAGACTCACAAAAGGAATACATAGACTCCTGTATATCCTTTCTCTAGAATCTCCTGATGGTGACATCTTATACAGCTGTGGTGTAGTATCAAACTAGGAATTTGATATTGTGACAACACTTTAACCATAGATCTTGTTCAATTTTCATCATTTTGACATACATTTGTTGGTGTGCAGCATATTTCTATGTATTTTAATTCTGTATATAGATATAAGCAACCACCAGCCCAATCAAGATGAAATATTATCTCATAACTACAAAGTAACACCCTCACATGTTGTCTTTATATTTTTATGCCCCGGCAACAACTAATCTGCTCTCCATCTCAATGGATTTAGCATTTTGAGAATATTATGTAAATGAAATCAGTGCAACCTTTGGAGAGCAACTTTTGTCATTGAGCACAATGCAGCATCCATCTAGGGTATCACACATGTGTTGCTGATTCCATGGTGTGGACAGCCCAAAGTTTAACCATTCACCCACTGAAGAATATTGTGTTGTCTCCCATTTTTGCCATTATTAATAAAGCTTCAATGAAAATTTATGTGCAGGTTTTGATGCAAGCATACGTTTTCATTTCTCTGGGATAAGGGCCCGAGAGTGTGATTGCCAGATCACATTCATCACATGTTTAATTTTCTTATAATCGGTCAAACTGTTTGACAGAGTGACTGTACCATTTTATATTCCCACCAGTAATATATTAGAGATCCAATTGCTCTACCTCCCCACAAGAATTTGGTTTTTCAAAAAATTTTCAAGTCTTACAGGGATGTAGTTATATCTCACTGTGGTTAAAATTTGCATTTCTTTAATGGTTAATGGAGTTGAACATCTTTTTGTATACTTGATTACCATCTTGTGTACATATTTCATCATCAATGAAAGTTCTGCTTATGTCCTTTTCTATTTTTCTAATTGTGTAGTTTTAGGTGTTGAGTGTTCCTTTAAAACATTGTCATAAAACATATACAGCACAAATATGCTATATTAACCACCATAAGTGTATTATTCTGTGGCAGTAATAACATCCACAATGTTGTGCAACCATCACCAGTATTTCCCAAATCTCTTCATAACCCCAAATAGAAACTCTGTACCCATTAACTTCTCATTTCTCATATCCTCTAGCCCTTGTAAACCTTTAATTTACTTTCTAGCTCTATAAATTTGCTTATTCTAGCCCGGAGGGGGTCTCTTCAGCTGCCTGCCTGCCTGAGATCACCCAGCGGGTGTGTGACCTCCCAGACTGCGTGACAACAGACTCATTAAGGAACGTAGCTGCGCGGGCGCCCTTGAAACACCCCCACGACCCCCCCATTCTCAAACCTCCTGATTGGGCCAGTCCTTAGACCAACTCTGCAGAGGCATAGGTTCTCATGAAGGGTAGTTTTCTGAGCTCCCAACTTTGAACATCTTTAAAGAAAGGGCAGGGGAAACCTGTAATAGAACTGAGTGGAGTTCAACCCTGAGGGTAGGGAAACTCAAACTAGGCCTTGTAGACTGTGTTCAGTCTCAGTCGTGGGGAACTGCCATTGGCTAGCTGAGACCAGGGGATTCGGTTCTGCATATGGCTGTACATGGGGTATAATATGAGAAGAGAGACAGTCTGAAAGAGGCCCTTCAAATTCTATTTTCTCTCTCTCTTTTTTCTTTTCCTCACTCCACCCTAAAATTTCTTTCTTTTTTCTGTCCTGTCTCTCCAACTCAGTCTCTTGCTTCACCATATTGTCCCTCATCTCCCTTTTTATTCTGGCTCCTGCCCTAACTCAGACTTCTTCTTTTATTATTTTTTGTTTTTAGGAGGGGTTTCTCTTTATGTTCTTTTCTCCAGTCATTTTACCTCACTCATGGCTCTGTACCTTCAAGGGAAGGCAAGC
>NW_022900951.1:19143454-19163881 GCF_012274545.1 Fukomys damarensis | reverse complement strand
CTTCTCTTCAATATAGTTCTGGAAACATTAGCCACAGCAATTAGACAAGAGAAAGAAATTAAAGCAATAAAGATAGGAAAGGAGAAGTTAAACTATCATTATTTGCTGATGATATGATACTCTACATTGAAGATCCAAAAAAACTTCACCAAAAATCTTCTAGACTTAATTGACAGATTCAGTAGAGTATCTGCATACAAGGTGAATACCCAAAAATCAATAGCCTTCTTATACACAAATAACAGACACACGGAAAGAAAAATAAGGGAAAAAATTCCTCTTGCAATAGCATCCAAAGAAATGAAGTATCCAGGAATCAATCTAACAAAAGAAACAAAAGATCTCTACACTGAAAACTACAGCACTCTGAAAAAAGAAATCGAAGAGGATATAAAAAAATGGAAAGATATCCCCTGCTCCTGGGTAGGAAGAATCAACATAGTGAAAATGGCCATACTACCGAAACTGCTATATACATTCAATGCAATGCCAATTGAAATTCCAACACTATATTTCACAGAACTAGAAAAAAGAATCCAAAAATTCATTTGGAACCACAAGAGACCTAGAATAGCAAAAGCCATTATAGGCAACAGTCACATGGCACCAGGTGTAACAATTCCCAATTTGAAACTATACTACAAAGCCACTGTGATAAAATCAGCATGGTACTGGCAAAGAAATAGGCCTGAGGATCAATGGAACAGACTGGAAGACACAAAAACAAATGCAGATGTACTCAGCTACCTCATCTTCGACAAAGGAGCTCACCATCCTCAGTGGAGGAAAGATAGCCTCTTTAATAAATGGTGTTGGAAAAACTGGATATCAACCTGTCACAGATTAAAATTAGACCCTTATCTTTCGCCATGCACTAAATTAAAATCCAAATGGATTAAAGATCTAAATATTAAAACAGAAACATTAAACTTGCTGGAAAGTAAGTTAGGCAGAACTCTGGAAGACATTGGTATAGGAAAAGACTTTATGAACAAATCCTCAGTAGCACGGGAACTAGCAGAAAGAATCAACAACTGGGATCTCATCTTACTAAAAAGCTTCTGTACTTCAAAAGAAACCATTAGCAGAACTAAGAGACAATCTACAATGTGGGAAAAAATTTTTACCAGCTGTACCTCAGACAAAGGACTATTATCAAGGATATATAAAGAACTCAAAACAATCAGTCCCCCCAAATATAAAGACCCGATCCAAAAATGGGCATCCGAAATGAACAGACATTTCTCATACAAAGAAGTAAAAGCAGCAAGAAAATATATGAAAAAATGTTCCACATCACTGGTCATTCGAGAGATGCAGATGAAAACAACA
The DNA here is from genome assembly GCF_012274545.1 of Fukomys damarensis. Lineage (NCBI taxonomy): Eukaryota > Metazoa > Chordata > Mammalia > Rodentia > Bathyergidae > Fukomys > Fukomys damarensis. The sequence goes on along the minus strand of NW_022900951.1, from coordinate 19,162,549 downwards.
CTGAGATTCCACCTCACCCCACAAAGAATGGCTGCTATCAAGAAATCACACAATAACAAATGTTGGCGGGGTTGTGGGGAGAAAGGAACCCTCCTCCATTGTTGGTGGGAGTGCAGACTAGTGCAACCACTATGGAAATCAATATGGAGATACCTCAAAGAGCTTGGACTGGAGGTTCCATTTGACCCAGCCATCCCTCTGCTGTCTATCTTTCCAAGAGAACTAAAAGAATCATATCACAGAGAAGTATGTGCACCCATGTTTATAGCAGCACAGTTTGTAATAGCTAAATCTTGGAAACAGCCTATTTGCCCATCCATTGGAAACTGGATAAAGAAGTTGTGGTTTTTCTATAAAATGGAATATTACTCAGGCATAAAGAAGGAGAAAATAGGTTCATTCATAGGAAAATGGATATATATTGAAGATATACTCCTAAGTGAAATAAATAAGTCACACATGTGTAAATACTGAATAATTTCCCTGGTGTAATTAATCTGCAATAATGCATAAGATTCTAATAAGATTACTGACATTTAGAAATGGGAGGAAAGAGCTAAAGGTGTAGGGAAGATGGGATGGGTAGGGGAAGAGTAAAAAGGGAAAAGAAAAAAATGTGAGAGAATGAAAAGATGAAAATAAAGTGTTTGTAGATGGGGAGGGGAGGAGGGGTTGAAGGGAGGGCCGAGGTAAGGGGGAAAAATGAGAATCAAGACTTGTCATGTAGAGGTACAAGATCCCAACAATGAATGTAACTGTACTGTATCCCTAAAATGTACCAATAAACTCAATTAAAGCTGAAAAAAAAATTCGCTTATTCTAGATAGTCCATATAAGTGGAGTCACACAATAATTGTCTTTTTGAGTTTGGTGTATTTCATTTGGAATAATATTTTGAGGTTCTCCTATAGTGTAGCGTGTATCAGAACTTCACTCCTCTTTATGACTAATATTCCATTGTATGGACATGACACCTTTTGTTTATCCACTCATCTATTGATGCCTACTGACTCTTGGTTTTTGCCTTTTGGTTATTTTAAATAATACTTTTATTAACATTTGTGTACAAGTACCTGTTTGAATTCCTGTTTTCAATTCTCTTGGGTATTTATCTATTATTAGAATTGCTGGGTCATATTGTAATTCCATGTTTAACTTTTTGAAGCAGTTGTTTCTCAAATATGATGCTAAAAGTATAAGAAACTAAAGGGAAAATAGATGAATTGGACTCAATTAGGATTAAATGAGTAAATTGTGAATCATATCTCTTATAAGAGTTCATTGTTTAGAATGTGTAAAGGACTCCTACAACTAAAAATATACAACCCAACTTAAAAATGGGCTAAGAACTTTGATATATACTCCTCTAAAGAAGATGTACAAGTATCTAATTAGTGTATGAAGGAAACTTAACATTATTAATCAATAGGGAAATGCAACTGAAACCTCAGTGATATACCACTTCACACCTAGAAGGGTTGGCTATAATTTTCTTTTAAAAATACGATAAATACTGACAAGGGTATGGAGAAATTAAGACCCTGTGTTGTTGACTTTTGAGAATTATTATATATTCTAGATATTGAATACATGGCTTACAATTATTTTCTCTTCATTTTGTAAGATTTAAATTTTTTTAAATTATAGAAATATCAGAAAATGCTGAAAATTCTTAGGAAGGTATACATTACCTGAAATCTATGCATCTTGATTTTTAAATTGTAGACATTGGCTCCTTTTTCTGATTCTGCACTTTTTTCTCTTTTTCCTTCTCATTATTCTCGATTTTTTCAGTCTCTTTAATTTTTAATACGTTTTTGTTTATCTTTCAAATGATTCCCTACTATATCTTCTACACCTTAGGAGGCCAATATAATTCAGTGTATTGAAAGAAGATTCTAGCATACCAGGTTTACCTATGAGAACTTATGTTCTAGTATAGTTTCTCAGTTGTGGATAGCAATCTTTTCGGATGTATTTGCATAGGTTTTACCTATTCTTGAACCATAGAATGGACCCTTCCAAGCAGGAGGCACCCATAGATTCCGTCTCTCCACACTAAAACCATCAAAGCGAGGGGCTTTTGCAGCAGGAGAGAGATGTGTTAGCTATGTCATTCCCTCATGGAAGTCTCTACCACTAGAGCATGGCTTATTGGGGCCTCAAGATGACCTTCTTCAGTGCCTCCCAAAGTTCTCCTCTTTAAGGTATGAAGGAAGTGAAGAGGATTGGTGTTGGCCTGATTGCCTGCCTTTCCTCCTTCTCAGCTGTGTGCTGAGGCCCAGGAGATAATGTGGCCTCCTGGTGATATGAATTTGATTCCTGACCTGTGAGGTATATAATCTGCCCTTGCACTGGAATTTGGAGAGCTCTGGAAGGGAAGTGGAATATACTGTCCTGCCACTGTGTAGGATCAGATGTGTTGCTCAGTGATCTACAGCAATCACTATGGGCTCAGAGAGCCCTTCTACAGCCACTCTACAAAGCAGATTGAAATATAAGACTAACGATTTTACAGGTATGGCCTGAAATCAGCTCTAAGTCATAATAGTGGTGAAATGGATAACAAACATGTTCGAAATGGATAACAAACATGTTCCAAATATTGCTAACAAGTTGCCGGAGCCCATCTTACAATTGATCAGTGTACATCAGTGCCTCGATTTTGTCTTACTATAATTCTAGCTATCCTTTGAAACTGTGTGATTTTTGCATCTCTGACCTCTACTGTCCTAGTCTACTACCTTACAGTCATCTTTTCCTTACTGATCTTGCCTGTCTCCTTTCTGGCCCTCTCTTCAACCCATTCACCATATGACTGGGACAGAGTAGTCTTTCTTTTTTCTTTTTCTTTTCTTTTCTTTTTTTTTTGTACCAGAGATCGAACTCAGGACCTTGTGTTTGTGAGACAGGCGTGGTGCCACTGAGCTACATCCCCAGCCCATAGACAGAACAGTCTTGTGAGAAGAACACATCGGTTTCTGGATATCCTGGACTCATCAGTGCTACCAGGATGGCACCCAAGGCCAACATGAGTTGGTCTCTATTAGTTCAGTAGCCTCACATATTTTGCCATTCCAAGCCTCCAGTACTTCCCAGAAGTCATTTCCTGCCTCTAAGTCTTCCTGTTCGTATTATTCTCTCTCCCATTGAGGTTAGAAGAGGGAGTTCCAGGATATTCTTTTTATCTGTCGTTTTTTTCAAACTAAGTGTTCCTTTCTTTTGAGGAGAGATCTCTAATGCCTTTTGGAGAAACCTCGTGGTTTCACATAGCTCCCAGGGCGAACCTCTAGTACAGCTACACTGGCTGTTGACTTCTTGTCTTCTGCACCCCATCCCTGGCACTGCATTGTATTTGTGCTAGAGATCAAATCCAGACCTCACATGCTGCAGAGGTGAGTGTTCTACCACTGAGATACAGCCCCCAGCCATACACTGTAAATATTTTGAAGGAGATTATATTTCATTTTCCTAACATCCTTATTGTCTGAATATGGTAGATATCCAAAACATATTTGCTGAACCAATTAAGCATAATTAAAAACCTACACATATGCTTTTTATGTTCTTTAAAGTAGTTCTTTCTCAATACATTTGTCAAATAGATCGTATTAGACCATCATATTTGTTGTCCCCACGTTTTTAACCGAGAGAATACCTTCACAAGCATTTTCATATAGCACTTCTTTTATGTGTGTCTCTTAAAATTACAGGATAATTTTTAAATGCATATGAGTTGGTCCCCCTTGACACTCATAATTTCTCTCCTCAGAATCAAAATATGAATATCATAGACATAGTTGGATAATTTTTTCCCACTGATAAAACTATCTGTGAATATTGCCTCCCAACTTTATTAATCCTGAACATGTTTTATATTCTTTCACATTCTTTCTACTGGGTTTTCTTCCCCTGTAAACTGGTTTGTCTTTACCACCTCTTTGAAATCATCACTCTTAAGGTTGCTTCTAATGACTTGTTTGCCACACACAGCCTTGTTTCTGTTTATACCTTCTGCTGAGGTATTTCCCAAATTTGAACACAGTCAAAATTCCTGAAAGGGGTTGGGGATGTGAAAGCACACTTTGCAGGGATTCCTCCTTAGAGCTTCTGATTTGCTAGGTTAGGGGTAAGGCCAAGATTTTACATTTCTTAACAGGTTCCCAGGTCCTGCGGATATTGCTATTCTGGGATCCACTTAGAGGCTCATTGCTCTCCTAGTCTGCCGAGAAATGCTTTGCCAATGTTCACAGCTGCAGATGCTTCATCCACATGCTGATTCTGCCCCACCAAGGCTTAGGGACTGGGCTGTACTAGGAAGGAAAGTAAGGCCTTTAGTTGAGTGAGGAACATGCAACTTTGCTCCTGATTTAGTATAGTTCATGGATCTGGGCCTTCATGCAGGGTTTTTCAGCTCCCATGCTTTAGATCATTCTCAATTCTTTGTAGTACACACTATTTCCTCTGGGACTTTTTTCCATTGCTCAGCACCTTCTGGAAGCTGAAGACATGCAGCAGACAAGTTTGTATCATAAACATGGGTATCTGGCTACTTGTCTAGTTCTCCATCTGTGGCCCTGTGCTCTTCCTAGCATTGTTTGCCTGTGCTGACTTCTTCCTGTTGCGTGCTGTGTTAAGACTGAGGTTTGCAAGCCTTGTTCTAGTAAGTCAGTTTGGTTCCCATGCCTGGCTAAATCTTAGGAAATCTCCTTGCCAAGACTTTCCAACTAAGGTAAGGGATATTTCTTCCATATACATTTGCAATGACCTTATCAAGTTGCCACGACCTGCACAGCATAGGGTCGGAAGCCCGGGAAAGCAGTGGGAGATGAAGAAAAGATGATGAAGAGACCAAGATTATTCTTGGTAGCTGGGATCAGGTGGGACCATGGCCTGATGAGCTAATGGCCACCTGGCATCCAGTGTGCTCTTTATTTAGTGTAGGAAGGTGGGGTAACTAGTGCTACATGGCCCATGTGGCCTAGGATGAATATGATTCTCTCATTATCGGAGCTTGTGCAGAAAAGGAACAAAGATACATAATGTAACTGTCTCCTGGGGCTGTGCCATCCAGGATCTACAATCTTAAGTCAAATTTTGACTATCTAATCTATGGAGGAGAAAGGGAGTAGGACTTAGGGTAAGGACCATCTTCAGGCTAAGCCCGTGGCATCAAGTCTAGGTGAGGGGCAGCCTGATGTCCAGAGTGCATAATTATGATCAATAGTGTATTCTAGTTGTTTGGTGTAACAGTGGCCTATGGTAGGTGACCACTCAGGCACTTCTCACCAGCATTCTTCATGGGGAGAAGGGTTGGAAGATTATTACCCTGGGGCCAATCTTCTCACCTGTAAATAGGGAAACTGAATTGAAAGTCTCTCCAGGTAGCCAGCAATTAAAATTCTTCCAGGTTTTCTTCCTAATACAATGCAGGAATCATTGGAGTTGTAATGTGTCAAATAATTGTAATGTTGCCAAATTAGTCAGTATAATTTTCTTGATTTTGTCTTTGTACTATGGCATGGAAGGGCAAATGCAGCCTTTTCTATATCTTTAGGTCTTTAGACAATCAGGTGGAGCCATGGTGATGAGGGACTTAGACTAAAGCTAAACGTCAGAGGTGAATCTCATCTCTGAACTTCAATCTCCTGAAATCCTAGAATAGGTCCCTCAGATTTCAGCAGCAAATTGATTGGAAGGGAACGCTAATCTGTTTTTGAACAAAACTACAGTTGAAGGATCAAGTCTGATGGTAGATTAGGACTATTCAGTTTATTTGCCAGTCGGTCTTAGAAGAGTATTATCTGTTTTCACGAGGAGGCTCTTCCTGTATGGAATGTATTTGCTGGTGAACTTGCCTTGCTTCTGTGAGAACCTTGTGCCAATGGGAGAAGACTGTCACAGAAGAACAAGTGGGGGACTTCCAGGGGTCTTCTGGAGTCCTATGTGATTTAGTGTGAGTGCCATAGCGATGTGTTTATTAGCTGCTTCTCGTTCCTGAATCCGTGTATGAGAATCGCTGGGAGGGCTTGTTAAACTAGACTTTTGTGCTCTCCCTTCAGGTTCTGAGTCTGGGGTGGGGTCCGAGAATTTAAATTTCTGTCAGACTTCCTGGTGTTGGCAGTGTTGCTGGTGGACACAGTTTGAGTAGCACCAGCAGTGGGCTGTTTTCAACAAAGCCTTGTTTATAGTCTGATTGTCTTCTAACTTCTAGTGCCACCTACATTTGCCAGTTAATATTAATCATCTTCTCTCTTCCCTCACCTGCCCTCTTTTTAGATAGAGAACAAATGGCCATGGTATTTCTTCTGTCAGCTTGGAGCAGACTTATCTCTTTCTTTGAAGGCTCTGTAGCTCACATACCTTTTCTGATATACAATTTTCGTCATGGAAATGGAAATTTTTTTTACGCCATAACTTCTGAGTCTCTCCTTTTGATATCCTGGAGATTGGGTGAAAGCATCAATAGAAAACCTGATGAGCAGATGCGTACTTGATTTGTTTTTCTCTTCTTGCATCCTTTTGTTAGAATGCAAAATAGAAAGTAAAAATAAAAGTGACAAATGTCACCTTTCAGTCTTGCAAACTCTTTCTTCTTCATTTTGCTATAGAGCCTGTTCCACTTCAGTGAGAGCTCATTGGCTGGCAGGACTGAAGGCTGTTGAATACTCCATGGGGAGGTAAAAGCTCTGCATAAGAAGAGTAAGCTACCCCTAGAGACTCCTAATAATTTATTCTAGAGAATTGTTCATTGCATCTTGGTTATATAACAAGTAGATTCCCAAAGCAAAAATTTGACACAGCTTGATAGTTCTGTGACCTTGGAATGGTTTCTTTACCTTTCTGGTGCTTTCCTTTCCTTGGCATATTCAGGATCTAATCCTGAGCCTAAGTGTTAGACTTGTCTCAACTATACAAGTAGGAGGTAGAGTTCTGAGTGCTTTTTATTGGCTGTGTTTGGCTGGCTAAAGCATTGTCTAGCCTCATTGTCGTGATCAGAAATCAAGCAGAATGTGTTCACAGTTAAGGGCCTCTCTGAATGGAAAGAGCAGAAAACATGAGGCTGTGTCTAACTAGGACAGAGGCTGGCTAATTCAAATACCTAACATGGCCACATAAGTTATATAAATAAGGAAAGTGGGCCAGGGGTGGTGATAGTGGATAATGAGAACTGTGGTGATTGGGAGAGCATCACTGTAAGGAGGACAGCAACTAAGGAGATCTAGCAGACTGATGCCACAGAGGGAAGGAGCCTAGAGTTTTGAGATCTAGACTTCCAAGTTGAAGAAGCCAGAGCTCAAGGGGATTCCCCTCACCTTTTTTAGTATGGGACAAAAAAATTCTTTGGAAATTTGCCAAGTTTTTTATATTCTTTAGGTTGTGTTCAGCCTGAAAGTTCCAATTTTGATTCCTACACTATAAAAAATTGAGCAAGAGACTAAAAATTCAGTTTATTGGCTGCTAATATCCGTTCATTAATATGGCTGGCTGCCTTGTTTTTGAGGCTTTTGAACTAGCTTCCCAGTTTGGGATTACTTATGACCTAAGAAGCAGGTAATGCTTCAACAGATACTTTAGTGTTCACTAAACTAGAACTGAGGGTTCTATCCCAAGTTTGGTGCAGAAATGGATCTAGGTGTATGTATTCTGTATCTCTTCCCTCCTGCTTTTTTCCTTTCAACAATTATCTTAAAATTGAAGAATTGAACCCAAGCATATAAACGGCACACTGTATTAATACAAATCTATGGCATTTCTAATTTGAGGAAAATGGAGACTAACATCACTACTTTAACAACAATGACTAAGTCTAATGAACTGTTTTGAGCCTAAATTTTAGACACTGCTGTTTTTCTCTTGAGATAATGTTGAATCATTCTTCCCAAAACACTTACAGCCAAAGAAAAGGGTAAGAATGAGGCAGAAGGCAAACTTCAAGTGGATGAAAGAAATATTAAAAAGCAAACAATGCCTTCTCCTCCCCCATGCTATTGCCTGTGTTGCTGTGGAGCTCTGTAGTCTGAAGAGAGAAGATAAACAAGCAGATACAGACAGATGTGAAAATAATTTAAATAATATAGCAATCTCCAGATTAGTCAGCAAAATCACATTAAACAATAACAACAAAAAGACCTGCTTCATAAATTATTAGCTTACAGTTTGAAGACTCCTTTGCTCATCTTTTAGGATTGTAATGCCAAAAACAAATACCAGCATGACAAAGTTATATTACTAATTTTAAGTCAGGGGGCAACTAATATCTATTTTAACGACTCTAAGTATCCAAAATTTTTAATTGAAATGCATTCTTATGATCTGGATTTTGTTATTTTTGTGGGTTTTTTATATTCAGCTCAGAAAGTTTAAAAAAGGTTTATAAGAAACAAAATCCTCGGTAAAATTTTGAACTGGATACCTCAAACTGGGACTGGCTAGGAATGAAGAAGCACTTCAGGTTCCTCTAAACCAGGTCATCTGGCTGAGGCTACTTGGATCTGTGTGTCATGGCTCTGTCTTTTTGCCATGTCAGCTGACTGTTAAGGGATCGACTTGATCATGTGTCTTACATTGAAAGACTTGTGACCTTGGGCCTACCTATATAACTATATGTAACAGCCATTTAACTCCCATAGGCATTCTGAATCAAACCAGAAAGCATTTTTTTTTTTGGAGGGGCAACATTTGCCATCTTTCTTAGACTTATGAGCTACCTGTATCCTTGTATTTTGGTGTTAGATCCCCCTTATTCCCAAAACTCAGACACTACAATTGTCATTTATGGTTCTAATTATGTTGTTTAAAACCTCTAAATAAAATTATCTGCCTTTTCTCATTCTACAAGGCCTTATAGCCCGCCTTTCAAACAAATTGGCATCTATCTCTTTGTAGTCAGCTGGTCAGATACAATGGATCAGTCAGACACTAAGATATGTTTACTGCTTTCCTACTCAAAAAACTGGAGTTTATTCTATGACCAAACTGTGGGTTTTCACTACCATTCACCAAGCCAGTCTCAACCAGTGCCTTTATGAGTTTGTCTCTCAGAGACCTTGATGTTCATGTTTACCAATTGCCCATCCTCCAATGGACAGAGCCCAGTATAAATGGGCCACCTAGTGGTATATTTTTGGAATTCCAGTACCTGAACACAGCATGGCCACCTACCATTCCTCTCTATTTTTTCTCCTGCTGTCTTGCTGGACTTAGTATCACTCTTCATTAGGTGTCTACTTCCAACTCCAGAAAGTCAATCCAAAAATAATTTTTGCATAAAAAGCCACATTAGACATTTACTGAATGACCTGTGAAGTCATGGTGGCCCCTTTGCTAGTCTGTGAAGATAAAAGTCATCCCAAGGATCAGAGTAAAGAGAATTCAGAGTTACCTTTTGCTCTCAAAAATAGCTATAAATTATTTTTTCCTTAAAATTGAGAGAATTCATTAGCATGTAGCTATGGAGCTCATGAAAGGAGGCCTTCTACATATTCTCAGTACTAATGGCAGGATAAGTTAGTATAACAGATCTGGAAAGAATTTTGATATTTTTCCTATGTAGTAATATAAATAAAGATATCTGTACAAAATTGATTTTATTAATATCTATAATAAGAAATAGGCAACAATTAGAATGGTTACTTTATAGTATTATCCTGTGAAGTATTAAGTACCCATTAAGAATCATATTTGGGGACTATTTCGGAGAAAATAATTATGTTATAAAAAAGAAGATGTCAAAGTAAATATTATGCTGTTTGTAGAAATACACTAGCATTTATTTCACCTTTCTTCTTTTAGAATTGCATGTTTTCTGCTGTTCTTTTGTATTACTTTTGGAATCAAAAAGTAATAAAAAAAAAGTTGGGCTGGGGATTTAGCTCAGTGGTTCTGCCACCTGCCTTGTAAGCACAAAGTCCTGAGTTTGATACCCAGTACCAAAAAAAAACAAAAAAAAACAAACAAAAAAAAAAGGTAATACAAAAAGTTATTTGAACAATCTGCTTTCTTGTCTAAAGCTACTATTTTTGGGATGGGTGAACACAGAATAGAGTTGTTGCCATTCCAGGGCCTGGGAGAGCTGATTCAGTTAGAATGGCTAAATCCCAGCATATATGGAATGACTTAAGCTGGTGTCACCATGAAGGGTCCAAAGCATGGACCAGTGGGAATACAAAGGGAGGTGGCATTAAAGAAAGTCCAGGGGCAAACTTCTGGTTCTAGAACTGTGTTTACTATCTGAGGCAGTGATCACAGTTCATTCCTTCCTTCCCCCACACTCTCACTTCTCTTCCCTAGACAGGAGCTACTGCATGTGAATGGCGCAGGACTTCATTTGTGGCGAGTGAGTAGCTGTTGTATGATTTACAGCAGGGTTACAAGACTTTTTCCTTTAGGAGATGAAGTTAGCAAGATCTGAGTGGCTTGTTAACATCCCATTAAAGCCAGCTGTGGATCAGGATGATGCTTCATATTCAGAGCATGATTGAACATCTAAGGAGGAAGTTAAAGCAAAATGATTATATGACAAGCAAATTCTTAAGGATATAAGGCAAAAAGCATGGTTACATGACAAGCAAATTCTTAAGGATCACTTACTAATATATTTAAACAGACTAATCTCATAATTCTCTAATTTGGTTTTATTAATATCCCCTATATTACTGAGGGGATATGCAAATTTAGTGGGATTTCTAGATAAAATATAGGAAAGCTTGCTTACATTAGAATTTACTATAAACAATAAATAATGCAAATATGCCCCAATTATTGCATATATCAGCAAATTCTTCATTATTTATCTGGAATTTAAATTTTACCGAGTGTCTTATAGTTTTATTGAATGAATGTACCCTGGGTTTTGGATAATTTACTCTGTTAAAAAGTGACAGATGCAAAGCTTGAAAGTAGTTGATGTGTTCAAAAGCTTTACTCTTGGCCTGGTGCACTATTGCCCCTTTATTCCAATTGTGTGGATATGGACTGTATGACAAAGGACAAGGAGAGACTAAAGCTTAGAATGTAAATATCCAGAGCCAGAGAAATTACGAGGTTTATGCCAGCAGGATTACCTTGAATCTTGTGATGTTCTTCCTGCCATAGGATTGTCTGTGGGCCTTCGAGACTGTCTATTGTTCAGGTTGCCAGTTTGTACCTCATCATGTAGATTTCTCCATTTTAGTTTTGTTATCCATATTCTTATCTTCTTTTAACTTTATTCAAATACAATTTGTTTACTATAATATTAACTTATTTTAACTGTACAATTCAGTTATTTTTAAAAAATAAAATTAGCAACCATATGCACAGCCTCAAGTTGAGAAAAATACATGTATGAATAATCTTTCTCACAGTATAGTTGTGAAAAATCAAGATGGATGAAGTCACATAATTGCCTAATCAGATCTTGAAAATCAGTTTTGAAATCCTTTGGATTAAAGGCTCAGGACGGTCAAAGTTGGCAGAGGAAGCTGAAACATTAGATTGCGTCTCCTCTGGCCCCACACAGCCTTTTAGGCAATCAGATTTCTGGAGAGGAAGCCATGGAATATGGACAAATTACCAAACTGCAGTGAAAATAAGTTTGGGAAAGGCAGAATCAAGGCACATGTCTATCGACTGATGAATAGGTAAACAAAATCTGGTGTATCCACACAGTAGTATGTTGTTGAGGGGAAAAAAAAGCAAACTACAGATGTGGTGTTTGTGGATGAATCTCAAAAACATTCTATGTGAAAGAAGCCAGGCACAAGAGCCCATATGGTGGATAATTAAATTTATTTAAAATGTCCAGAGAAGGCAAATCTACAGACACAAAGTATATTAGTGGTCACCTAGGGTTGCAGAGGTGGGTGGGAATAAACGTAAAAGGACATGAATGATCATTGAGAGGATGGAAGAATTGAATTGTGATAATCACTGATATCTTAAGAAACTTATCTTGTGGAAGCAGAATATCTTTTAAGAAAGTCTTGGGCCAAAAGGCTTGACCATTTAAACATAGATTAGATTTGATTATAACAAAATGCATTACTTTTTTTGATAGCAAAATCTTGTAGCACATTTTAAACTAAGGAGCTTTTAAACAAATCCTGCAAGTCATATTTGCTGTAGTGATTTACATTACTGTGATTTAAAAAGAGGTGGAATTCCCAGCACTCAGGAAGCTGAGGCAGGAGGATCACTGTGAGTTCGAGACCAGCCTGGGCTACATAGTGAGTTCCAGGTCAGACTCAACTACATAATGAGACCCTGTATCAAAAAAACAAAAAACAAAAAAACAAAAAAACAAAACAAAACAAAACAAAACCAAAAAGCATAACACAAACAAACCAGGTGTGGAGGTGTGGGTAGCATAAGTGAGTCTGGCTTCAGCTACTGACTGGCAATGCAGCTGAGCAGGTCACTTAACCTGTCTTAGCCTCGGTTTCCTCCTCAGTAGCACAGTACTCACAGGCTCTTTGTGAGAACTAAATTTTATGTATGGGAAAGCACACTGTAAGTCTTATTCAAGAATGAGTTATCTTAATATGGCCAAATCCTACTGTCCTTAGAAACTTTTGACTTCTTAAAAGAACTAAATTTGAATAAAAATGAGCTGTTTTAACAATGAGAACTCTCACATTTTAAAAGAACTTTCATCACTCCAAGATTTCCATTTTGTTTTGTTCAGGAGAGCTAGTCATTGATTTTAAAAGTGTTGGTTATATACAAATGACTAGGGTTGTGTTAAGTACTGCTGTTCTCAGGAAGTATAAGGCAGACAAAATGATGACACACACACACAATAAAGCATTTAAAAATATTTGTCTTCTGAGATGAGTGTTGTCAAGAAATGATTTCAGTGACATCTGGCAAATCTTAATTCTTATGTTGAAGGAAATTGCCTTAAAGATATGCCTAGGCATGGTGACAGATTTGAAGGACATTCAGCAAAAAGCAGGGGATTGAGGATTTGCAAAATGCAGCTTTCACAGAGATAATTTGTATTCCGTCAATGACTAATCTTTATATTTTGAGGCATTTATAGATTAATTTTCTTCTATGATTGACAGATACAGAGGTGGAAACATTATATAATTTAATTTTTGATTTAAATGATGGACCTTAGTTAAAACATAGCATTCTATTCAACAACTGGTTGGGTACTTCCGAGAGAGCCTTTTAGACTCCTACACGTAAGACTGTTTACTAGTTTGTGCTGATTATGTCTTCTTGTTTTGTGAAAATAATCAAGTTTTAAACATGATTCATAGAAGATTGTTTTCCATTGCTGGAACTAATTTATGTATAGGCCACAAGACCTGGAATGGTGCCACATGTAAATCTCAAACTAACCCTCCCTGGGGTGATCATTGTGGGAAGTTTGTATCTTGTATTACTTGTACCATGGGTTAGAGATAACTGCAAATGAGGTGCAACGTAGATAGAAGGAGATGGAAAATAGAGTAGCTACATTCCAGAAGAAATTCTAGCCTTATGTGTTACAGACTTCAAAAGCAGAAAGTGGTGTAGGAAGCAGTAGTTGAATAGAGAACTGAAGGATATCATTTTCAGTCGGAAAAATTCCAGGTTTTAAGCAGCATTAAAAAAAATACCCAAAACTATTGGATTAAAACTTCAGAACATCACACGTTGAAAAGCAAAAGCTCAAAAGCTGGAAAATTGAGGAAAGACATTATCTATAAAGGAAGACCTGATAATGAATACCAATATGTTTGAATTCCAGTGGCATTTGGGAAAAAAGTATGGTTAAAATTTCTTGTCTGCGGAGGAGAAAAGAATAAGTAAAATATAAACCCAAGCATATATGTTAAAGTCTTTTTGTTGTTTTTTATTTTTTGTTTTTTGTGTATTTTTGGTACCAGGGATTGAACTAAGGACATTGCACTTGCAAGGCAGGCACGGTGCCACTGAGCTAAATCCCTGACCCTGTATGTCAAACTTTTAATGGTAACCTCTAAACTTAAAGAAATAGCCTAAAGCTTTTTTTTTCTAATTCAGTTTATTGGTACATTTTAGATATACAGTACAGTTATATTCATCATTGGGATCTTGTACCTTTACATGACAGGTCTTGGTTCTCATTTTTTCCCCTTATCCCTGCCCTCCACCTCCTCCTCCCTTCCCTATTTAAAGCCTAAAGCTTTTAATTGGCAAAGGGGAGAAAAACCAAAACAATCAATCCAGTTGAAGGCAGGAAAGTAGAAATGAAGGGTAAGCATAAATAGAAAACAAATATGTATCAGAATTAATACAATAATCACAAAAACGCAAGTAGACTATGATCCTCAGTTAAATGTCTCAATAAAAGTTAAATGTCTCAATATAAAATCCAGGTAAAGGTAGTATGCAACAGGACATTTGAAATATAGCACACAATTAATAATTTTTGCCTTGGAAGTAGCAAGCTTGAGTAAAAACACCAATAAAACATCAAAACAATAATTTAAAATGTATGATTTCTTCTCTCAAAATGACTTGACGATGAGAATTTTGGGAGTAAATTTCAACCAAAATTTAAATGATAGACACCTTTTTCTATAAAATGTATTTAGAGGAAATTTCATAATATTCATTTTACATGGATATAACTAAAACTGGATAAGATAAAGTGAAAGTTATAGAACAATCTCACTTATAGACATTGATACGAAACCTCAAAAGTTGGAAAAATAGCAAACCTATAAAATAAATTTAGAATTTATACCAGAAATACAAGATACTCAAATCTTATAAATGCCATCAGTAGAATTCATTGTGTTAGCAAAGTAAAAGAAAATAGCTTCGTGCCCTTAACCCAATCAATGTCCAAAGAAGAGAGAAAATTTCAAAATCCATTGGTGATAAAGTCTCATAGCAAACAGAAATAAAGATTTAGTAAATATGATAGTTCATGCTAACAAATAGAAGTATTCCCACTGAGACTGTGTCTGAAGATGCCTCTATTTCTCCTATTAATAGTAGGAGTAATACTCTCCTGAAAATTCTCACAATGTAATACAATGGGAGAAATAGGAACTAAGTATAAGAACTAGAAAAGGAAAGAAGATAACATTTCATTATTTGCAGAGTGTTTATAAAAAAATCCAGGAGGATAAACCTATACTATAGAGCTAATAAGAGTCTAGGTTTCTGTTTTCTTGAGTTTATTGGTACATTTCAGGTATACAGTACAGTTACATTCATCATTGGGATCTTGTATCTTTGCATGACAGGTCTTGGTTCTCATTTTTCCCCATACCTTGCCCTCCCTTCACCCCCTCCTTCCTTCCCTATTTACAAATACTTTATTTCCATTTTTTCATTTTCTCATATTTTTTCCTTTTTTAATCTAGGTTTCTTGAAGTAGGATCCGTATAACAAATTAGCTGTATGCCCACACATCAACAGCAACGAATTAAATAGATAAGAAAAAGATCTGACTCAGTATAGTGACAAAGATACAAACCAGGTGAAACCATAAACCTAACCAAACAAATGCATGGTATTTACAGACGAATTATAAAACTTCATTGAAGGGTATAAAAAACCCAAATAAGTGCAAATATAAGGTACATAACTTGATTGTAATCAATATTATCGAGGATGTCAACTCCAAGTTATTCTATGAATTCATTGTAATAACAAAAATTTCACTGAAATTTTTAATGGAACAGTCCAAACAGATTTTTAATTTTTTACACAGTAGTAAATGGACAGAAGTGACATGTTTGTGAAAGGAAATTACCAAACATTAAGACATATTATATGGCTCTTGTAATTAGCATACCATGCAATTGGTACAGGAAGAGAATAAATAGATCAAGATCAGAATGGAGGACATGGAACAAATGGGGGAATTGTTTTACAGGGAGGTGACATTAAAAATCATTGAGGAGGGACCTGGATTTAACTCAGTGGTGCTATGTCTGCCTCACAAGCACAAGGTCTGGGGTTCCATCCCAGGTACAGGGGAAAAAAATCAATGAGGACATGATGGGCCATTCAATAACACATGCTGGGAAAAATGACTTTCACAAAAAAGATTACTTTTTTACACGTCACAAAAATAATTCTAGATGAATTAAATGTTTAAATTGAATGAAAACCTTTAAAATATTCATAAGAAATTATAGTACACCTTTATGACAAGGAATGGAAAGCTTGAAAAAATACATATTGGGTCGCAAAAAGGAAGTATAAAAGGAAGAGTATGTTTGACTATATCAATATACACTTTTGGAAGTCAAGGAACAACTGCTATAAACAAAACTTAAGGAAAAGCAACCTATACAGAGAAAATATTTTAACATATAAGACAGTACCCCAAATCCATAGTGAACTCATTTCTTAATAGAGGAGAAATACAGGAAAGAAAATGGACCAAGACTGCACACAGACAATACAGAGAAGAAATGCAAATATTTAATATTTTACGTGTAAATGAGTTCATCTTTATTACTAATTAGCAAAATATTTTTCTTTCAAATATTAACTGATACATAAAATTGTACATATTAATGTTGTACCATGTAATCTTTCAATATATATATACATCACATAATGTTTAAAGCAGGTTAAACATATGAAGTATGATTAAAAATATGTTTGAATTTAAAAAATGTATATCTGTAAAAGACACATGACCATTAACCCCCTTCAAAATGCTTGTCATGGCTTACCCCATCACTCTTGCCACTTTCTGAAAAAGTTTTAGAAGTCCTGTTTTCTGTCTTTTTTTTTTTTTTTTGAGACATGGTCTCTCTGTGCAGTGTAGGCTGGCCTTGAACTCACTATGTAGCCAAGGCTGGCCTCCAACTCAGAGTGATCCTCTTGCCTCAGCCTCCTGAGCACTGAGATTACAGGCAGGTGCCACTGCATCTGGTTTCATGAGTGTCTTTAGTTGTGTGGTTGTGACTGCCTCAATGTTGTAGTTGGCAGGATTGGGCAAGGGAATACATTAAATACAGGACACATAACTTATAAAGTTATTTTACGATAATTACCTAAAGAGTCAAATGGGAAGGAGTGCAAGAGATTGACCAAACACTAGAAGCCCAAAACATTCAACTGAGGACCTAGATCCCAGCTGATTCTGTTCAGCTGGGGATTACAAGTTGACCATTAATCAAGTCTAGCTAAAGACTTAGAGTCCCAGGCAATGTCCTCCTTGAGTCCAGCCAGTGTCCTAGAGCCCACGGCAATGTCTCGTGCTTGTCTGTACTGAGGAGCTGCACCTGGAGGGCCCAAGGCCAGCAGTGGAAGCCAGAAAATCTATGCTGGTGAGATGAAGGATTTGAGCCACCAAACTGAGGGATCCACATTGGAGCCAGGGAATGATGCTCACAGTAATGATCAGAACCCCTGATGAAAACAGCAGCCATTCTCAGTGACAGCGAGGTCCCAATCTCCTCCTCCGATGAGAACAGCCAAGTTCACATCAAGAAAGCCATCCACAGTAAGCTTCTCCTAGAAAATCAACAGGCCAACATCTTCCTCCCCATTTCTCTTTTTATGGCTATTGGTAACAATCTTCATGTGGATCCTCCATGCCCAGACCACGCTGATTCAGTTCAGCTGGGGGGGGGTTACAAGTTGACCATTTATCAACCCATTAACGAATCATTGACCTGAATTGATTCAAAACATTTACCTTTCATGGTCATTTTGACTTTGGTGAGGAGCCAGAAGTCACATGGTGCCAGATCCAGTGTATAAGGTGGATGAGAACACACTATAGTGTTGTTACAAGCCTGCTTTTCCATGTCATAGGCCTCATCAGCAGCGTTCACTATATTTTTCTTCATACCTCATAGGAACTTCCAGATGAGAGATTTCTAGAACTGCTTCAAAAAGTGTGTTTGAGGGCAGTTAATTGCAACATGTAAAGTTTTTACAGTAATGATATTTTTAATTTAAACATTTACCATGTATTTCGATCAGACCTATTTCTCCCCTCATACATTTGCCACTTCATTTTTTTTTTTTTGGTACCAGGGATCGAACTCTGGTCCTTGTGCTTGCAAAGCAGGCAGTGGAACCACTGAGCTAAATCCCTGGCCCTGCATTTGCCACTTCTTTATGTTGAAAATTTCTAAATTCTTACTTGTAGCTTTTTAAAATGTACAGTACATTATGTATAGTCACCTTACTGTGCACTAGCGCAACAGAACTTCTTGCCCCTACTGAACTATAACCTACCATTCATTGATCAAACTTTCCCTATTCCCCATCCCTCCACCCACTCTACTCTCCCTGACCTCTGGTAACTACTATTCTACTGTACTTCTATAAAACCATGTGTAAGTGAGATCATGTGGTATTTGTCTTTTTATGCCTGGTTTATTTCCCTTAATATGGTGATCTCCAGTTCCATCCATGTTGTCACAAATGGCAGCATTTCACTCTTCATGAGTGAATAGTAATTCACTGAGTAAATATACCATGTTTATTCATTTAATAGTTGATTTACTAGTTTTTATTTATTTGCTAGTTACATTGTCTTCATTTCTTGGTTGCTGTGAATAGTGCTGCAATGATCATATGAGTCCAGATGTCTGTTCTACATACTGATTCCATTCCCTTCAGATACACACTCAGGACTGGCATTGCTGGATGATATGATATGATATGATATGATCCTCTTTCCCCTCTTTTCTTCTACTAGTTTCAATGTCAGCTTTTACAGGTTAGTCTTTAATCAATTTTGAGGTTATTTTTATAACTGGTGAGAGATAGGAATCTAGTTTCCTTCTGCATGTAGATATCCAATTTTCCCAGCACCATTTATTGAAAAGAGTGTCCTCTGTATAACATGTGTGCCTATCATCTTTGTGGAAAATCAGCTGGCTGTAGATTCATAAGTTTAGAGATAGGTCCTCTGTTCTCTTCCATTCATCTGTGTCTCTTTTAGGCCAATACCATGCTGTTTACTATAGTTTTGATTATTATAGCTTTGAAATACATTTTGAACTGAGTTAGTATAATGTGCCTTCTGCTTTGTTACTTTTGCTCAATGTAGGTTTGGCTATTGTGTTTTGTTTTTGGTTCCATATACATTGCATATATCTCCCTCCCTCTCTCCCTCCCTCCCCTCCTCTTGCTCCCTCCTCCTCATTC
>NW_022900951.1:19117457-19143438 GCF_012274545.1 Fukomys damarensis | reverse complement strand
TTTCTGTACCTGCGTTCAAACTCAGGACCTTGTGCTTGTGACGGAGGTGGTGGAACCACTGAGCTAAATCTCCAGCCCTATCTATCTTTATTTTTAAAAATATAACTCTCACTATGTATTCCATGCTGGCCTCAAACTCAGGATCCTGCTGCCTCAGCCTCCCAAGTGCTAGGATTATATGTGTGTGCCACCACACCTTGCTCCTTTTAATATTATTGATTGTTCCAGGGCATTAACATAGATTGTCTTTCCAATTTTTTGTATCCTCTTCAATTTCTTTCACAGTGTTATATAATTTTCTGTGAAGAGTTCTTTTACCTTTTCATATAAATTCCTATTTTATTTCTGTAAGCTATTATGGATGGATTGCTTTCTTTGTTTCTGTTTCATAAAATTTGCCCTTGGCATGTAGCAATGCTACTGATTTTCCTGTGATGATTGTATGACCTGCAACTTCACTGAATTCATGTATTCATTCTGATATATGTTCTGGTGGAACTTTTGTACATATTAGATCATGTCATGTGCAACCCATGACAACTGGACTTTTCCTAAATTTAGATGGCCTTATTTTTTTCTCTTTCCTGATTAGGATATCCTGGTTAGGATATTCAGAGGTATGTCGAACATAAATGTTAAAAGTTGGAATCCTTGTCTTGTGTAGGTCATAGGGAGAAACTTTCAACTTTTCCCCATTCAGTATAATGCCATTTATTAGCTTGTTATCAATAGCCTTTGTTATGCTAAGGTACATTCCTTCTGTACCTAAAGGCAGGCCACGGAACCACTGAGCTAAATCCCTGGCCCCAAGGAATGTTGACTTTTATCTTGTTCTTTTTTGTATCTTTGAGATGACCATATTATTTTGTCCTTCATTATGTTGATTATTATATCATATTTGATTGAATCCCATTTGATCGCAGTGAATAATCTTTTTAATGTGCCTTTGAATTTGGTTTACTAGTATTTTGCTGAGGACTTTTGTGTCTGTGCTCATCTGGGATATTGGCCTATAGTTTTTTGTTTGTTTGTTTTTGGTTATGTCCTGGATTTGGTATCAAGGTTATGCTGCCCTCATAGAAGAATTCTCTTCTCTTTTGTTTTCGGAATAATTTGAGTCAGCATTAGTTTTTCTTTAAATATTTGACATAATTCACCAGTAAAGCCACCTAGCCCTTCTATTTAATGGAGGCTTTTTGTTGCTCATGAAATCTTGTTACTTGTTATTTTTCTGTTCAGGTTGTCTGTTTCTTTGTGGTTCAATTTTACTAAGGTGTTTGTGTCTGGCAACTTGTCCATTTCTTCTAGGTTATCAAATTTGTTGGCATATAGTTGTTCATAAAAATGTTATTTCTTTTTTTTCCTCATTGAGTTTATTGGTACATTTTAGGTATACAGTACAGTTACATTCATTATTGGGATCTTGTACCTTTACATGACAGGTCTTGGTTTTCATTTTTTCCCCTTGTCCTTGCCCTCCTTTCACCCCCTCCTGCCTTCCCTATTTACAAATACTTTTTTTCCATTTTTAAATTTTCTCATATTTTTTTATTTTCCCTTATTTCCTTTCCCCTACCCTTCCCACTTCCCCTACACCTTTAGCCCTTTTCTTCCTATTTCACATTATTTCTTACTTCATCTGAATAACCAAAATTTTAAAGTCTGAAAATACTGAGAATATGAGGAAATGAGTCCTCTCATGTGCATTGTTGGTAAATGTGTGACTCAGTATAGCCAGTTCGGAGACACTTGGGTAGCATAAGTCATAAATATAAAATACCTGTACCCTAAGGACCTAGAAGTTTCATCTTGAAATATATGCCCTAAACAATCATATGGTTATAGGAGGCTGGAGCAAGGATGCTCCTCTTAGGCCTGTTTCTACTAAGAAAGTATTGAAAACAACATGAATATCTCTATCAAGAAAGAAGAGCTATATAAAATGTGGCCTATTCACAAAATGGAATAGCCAATTGTAGTTAAAGAAAAAAGAAGTGGATCTGTTGGCATAGTAACTGTAGTAAGATGTGCAGAAGACATACTTTATCATGATGGTAATATGCTTTTTTGGTAAAGATTACCCCGTGGAAGGGGAGATGATGGATGTGACTAGGGTAGAGATCCAAAGGGATTTTTAAAAACTTTTTTTGTAGTTTTGGGGATCAAACCCAGGTCTGTGCACATCCTAGGCAAGTGCTCTACCACTGAGAATACTTATATATGGGAAAAAGGGACTGAAAAGTTAAAACTAGATCAAATTTTACAAACCACTTTGCTTTGAATTGTGTCATTCGAACTCTACACTCCCTTGAAAGATAAGCATCTCTTGCCCCAGATGAGAAAATGGGAGCTAAGAGTGCTACAACGTATGGCTAAGAGGCAATGAATGTTTCAGAGAAGACTCCAAAGTTTCTTTTCTTTTTCCCCAGGTCTCCCTCTCCTGACACTAAGTCATTGTCAGGAACATTGGTGTGGAGTTTCATCTGTATTCTCACCTGGGCTCTATGATGACAGTTGAGTTCCTGAATTAGGGCAGTGCTTCCAGGAGTGAAGCAAGCAGACAGGCTGATGTAAGGATTAAACTTCAGGCACTCTTCTCATCCAGCCAGGACTAGCAAACAAAATAATTTTCAACAAACAGTGGCTGATAAAAGAGACATGCCCCAAGATGAATGTAATGGTTGTAATATTGCAAGCATGTACTAATAAAAATAAAAATTACAAAGAAAAATGCTTAGGTTCTGTCACAGCTTACATTGTCTGATTTTAAAATGTCAATAAAGTTTGATGATGATAGCTAACATTGGTGAGAGTTGGCAACAGCGTAGGAAAGATCAGAGAAAGGAGAAACCAAAGCTTGTATTTCTAGGTGGAAAAAGAAGCTTAGGAAAAGAGCAGCTAGTGCTGGCTGTTTACAATTAACATTTTCTAAATTCTGTATTTCTTACCCACATTTGAGCCCGATTACTCTCAGTAGAAGGCATAAGTAAATTTCTGTCAATAAGGGAAATATCCCTGGAAAAAGTCTATTCTTACTAAAGTGTATGGTAGGTGAAACTATATATGTGAAATAATTTTAAGAAATATTATAGTGCATCAAAAATAAGAATAATTTTGACTAGTATGAAGCTCTATATAAATGTAGCTTGTTTTACTAAAGCTCTTTTTAACTGAAGGAAAAGGACAGAATTAAGTGGATTTAAAGTCTAGCAAAATTTCACTGGACTGTATATTGACACATATTCTCATCTCTTTGTGAATGAGATAAATTTTCTTTCAAGGGTTTTCCACTATTCACATATCAACATTCTTAGGCCCAAGAAAGTATTTTGAGAAAATAAATATTGGCCTATGAGCTTCTTATTATAAGTGTCCTAATGAAAAATTTTTCATCCGTAACATTTGGCAGGGGGAAGTGACCAAAAAATAAGTTTAAAATGAGAGAATAATTCACCAGCTCTGAGTTTAGTTAAATATAATTTATTTCAATTTAAATGACCACTTATGACACACGGAAAAATGATATATAATCTGTAGCCCGAGCCAAGTCTTGTCAATGAATAATACATAGCACCTTATAAATTTAAAAGGAGTATATTTAATAAAAAGAATATAAAAATTTATTTTAGAGCAGAGATAAGTACTGTATTAGTATCCCACATAAAGTGATTAAAATATGCCATCTCATGAATAAAGTAATGGAAAGTGAAGGAAAAATTGCAAGACATTATGTGGAATGACAATTTGTTCAGCAGTATCAGAAACGTTTCAGTTTTTCATTTTTTTGTTTTAATTATTCAAAAATAGGGCACATTGAAGTATATAATACATACAAATTATTGAAGAGGGAAGGTAATTTTTGCCGAGTAACTTTTTTGTTAAGATTTACTTATTCAATTCAGTTTTTTTTTATTTGTTTGTTTTTTGAGTAGCAACTCTATTATGATGAGGAGCTCAAACCTAGCAGGGAAAATTTTTAGATATGTAAGTGCTCATAATTCAGTGTGTTACATACAACTCCTATGGCTTCCCCACTTAAAAAGCAAAATAAGCAAAAGCCAAATTTGAAGCTTCCCTTTTACTTCAAGCCTTACTTTAGATTGGCTTTCCTGATGCTTCTTCTGTATCTCCCTCTTCTGAGTTTCTCTTCCAGCACCTCACCTCCTCTCCAATGGTCTCCCTGTTTCTATTCCCTCCTCCTTGCCATGCATTCTGTTTTAGTCATAGTAATCCTCTCATCCTTCCCTCAACTTCACATTCTTTCATGCAGATATGGCATTCACATGCCTTTTCTCTCCACCCAACTCCCATATTCAGTTCCGGCAAATGCCTGTAGTACGTTTTTTAGACTTAGCTCAAACCTCCTCTATGAAGCCTTCCCATATCTCTCATCTCTGTTACAGCAATAAGTTCCTTGAATTACAGTATTTTTTTTGTTTGTTTGCACATCTTCCTCTGCCACTAGGTTGTAAATCCACGAGGGTAGAAATCATACAATTTTCTATCACTGCTTACTTAACATAGTGTTTAGTATTCAGTCAGTTGACTAAATTCTCGCTGAATGAATAAATGAGTACAATAATGGAGTGTACAGTGGGGTTGGGATGAATTCTTTTGGACTTTATGCCTAAGAGCACGCAGGATGTTCATGTATTCTCTAAAAATTCCTTCAGCTGGATACCAGGAAAATTGATTCAGTATCCCTCTGTATAGCTAGGAGTCAAGAACTGTGAAGGGTCTGATTTTTTTCTTACTTGCAAGCCAGAAAAGGAGTCAACATTAGGTTTCCTGGATTCTAGAGGAAAATAACACTACTCATTCAGAGACAAAGGACTTCATTGGCTGTCAGCATGAGCTTCATGTTTGCATCAGTTCCCCCAAGTCCCACGGAAGTGACACTAAGGTGGGTCTGAGTGGATGCTGTAACACACTGGGTTTACAGCCAAGGTGAACAGCCCTGAACCTAGGAAATCTCGATTTCTTAAAGGGCACTGTGGGTAAACCTGTCCAGCCTTTTCCCTGGAGGGAGAGAGTGCCTTTATTATCTCAACAGCAAACACATGGGCCTTCTAAGGAAATATGATATCTGCTAAAGCTGTTTGCCACATAGGCCTAAGATGAGGGTGAGGCAAATGTGAAGTTTGTGTAGCTCAACTTGAAGGGGGCACTCACTCACTGGTACTGACCACTGCCACTTGCATAACCCTTTGAACTTGGAACTTTTGGTGCCGTTTTTCTGTGCTCGCCTCACTTTAGTCCTCACTTTGTATTGTACAAACATCTATGAAAAAATAGTCTGGAATCAAAATTGTCAGTGCCTTTGCTCAGAACATATGCAAGAATGTGAGATATAAAGAACTGTTTCCTAAGCAAAGGCCATTCTGTGATTTTAAACACATGATGTTTAGATGTCTCTCACCCCTGCACCTAATAGAGCTTTTGATGCTAATTATTTTGATAAAACAGAGAAGTATTTTTCTTAAAATCTTGAGTTTTCAAACATATTTGAGGTTCCTACCTGACCCAGACATTCCACTGCTGAATATATACTCAAGATAAATTAAGGCATATGTCCACATGAAGACTTCAACATAAATATTTAGAGCAACTTTATCTGTTTTATTTTTAATTGACAAATAATGAACACATTTTGGAGGTGCAGTGTGATGTTTTGTTACACAAATATATTGCCGAATGATATAATTAGGTCAACTGACATATTCATCATCTCAAATATTTATCATTTCTTTGTGATGAGAACATTTAAAATGTCTGGTTTGGCTACTTTGAAATATAACATGTAATTATTAACTGTAATTACCATTTTTCTTGGAGGGGGTAGTGGGGATCGAACTCGAGACCTTGCACTTGTGAGGCAGGCGGCAGAACCACTGAGCTAAAGCCCTAGCCCTTAACTGCAATTACCATGCTGCACAATAGATGACCACAACTTATTCTTCCCTCTCACTTAAACTGTGTATGCTTGAGCCACCTCTCCCATTTCCCTGTCCACACCCCCATTCTCTGGTAACCACCATTCTACTCTGTCCTGTGAGTTTGACTTTTTATGCATACTACGTACAAGTGAGATCATGCAGCATTTGTCTCTCTGTGCCTAGTTTATTTCACTTACCTATTCTTCCTCTAGCTACATTTATGTTACCATAAGTGACAGAATTTCCTACTGTTTAAAAGTAGAATAGTATTCCATTGTGTTTATATACCATATTTTCTTTATCTAGTCATCTGTGGATGAGTACTTTTGTTGTTTCCGTATCTTGACTATTGAAAATAATGCTATCATGAGCAGGGGAGTGCGAATCTTTGACATACTGATGACAAATCCTTTGGGTACATTCCCAGAAGTAGGATTGTGGAGTCATATGGTAGTTCTATTTTAAGTTTTTTGAGGAATCTCCATACTGTCTTCCAAAATGATTGTACAAAATTATAGTAAGACCAAGAGGGTACAAGGGTTCCCTTTCCACTACATCCTCAAAAACTTTTGTACTTTTTTCTGTTTGACAATATCTTACTGTATGTGAGGTAGTAGCTCACTGTAGTTTTGTATTGCTTTTATTAGAGATAATGGGCATTTTTTCATATACATATTCATTTGTATTTGCAGAAATGTCTATGTAAGGCATGTGCACGTTTTTAATAGGACTATTTGTTTCCTTATTATTGAGTAGTTTGTGTTCTTTATGTATTTTGTATATTACCCTCTTATCTGTTGTATAATCTACAAATTTTTTCTCCCAATCTATTGGTTGTCTCTTCACTCTGTTGTTTACCATTATTGTGTAGAAGCTTTTTGGTTTGATGCAATCTCATTTGTCAGTCTTTACTTTTGTTGCCTAAGTTTTTGGAATCATAGCCAAGAAATTGTACCTAGACAAATGTCTCAGTGTTTGATCCTATGTTTTCTTCTAGTAGTTTTACTCTTTCTGATACTGTATTTAAGTCTTTAATTCACTTTGAGTTGGTTCTTATATATGGGGTAAGATAAAGGCCCATTTTAATTCTTAGGCATGTAAATATTTAATTTTGCCAGCACCACTTAGTAAAAAGATTGTGGTTTCCCCATTGTATGTTCTTGGAACATTTAGTGAAAATAAATTAACCATAAATATGTGGATTTGATTCTGGGATATCTATCCTAGTCCATTTGTTAATGAGTTTGTTTTTATGACAATATTTTTTTTTGTTTTCTCCTTCCTTCCGTCCTATTGAATTTTTGAGACAAAGACTATGTAGTTCACATTGTCCTTGAACTTACTATGTAGCCCAAGCTGTCCTCAAACTAATGGAAATTCTCCTGCCTCAGCCTCCCAAGTGCTGGGATTACAGGTGTGCACTGCCACACTCAGTACTGTGCTATTTTAACTACTATAGATTTCTAATAGTTTAAAATCTGGTAATGTGATACCTCCAGCTTTTTTTCTTTTTTTTTTGAGGAAGGTCAAGATTGCTTTGGCTATTTGGGTCTTTTGTGAATATGTATTTTAAGTTTGTTTTTTACACTTCTGTGAGGAATGGCATTGGAAATTTGGTAGAGTGTGTTAAATTTGTTAGATTCATTTGTATAATACAGACATTTTAATATTCTTGCAATCCATGAACACAAGATCTCATAACATTTATTTGGGTAATCTCCACTTTCTTTTTTATCACTTACCTACTTTATTTGTCATAGCTTCAAGCTGTTAAAAACTCAAGGATTTGTTAACAAGTGAATAAATAAGATAAATTATAGAACATGTATCTATGCATTAGAATACCAACCAGCAAAAAGGAATGACCTATTGCTTCATTAAAAAACATAGTGAATAAGTATAAAAATGATAATGGAGAAGCCAAAGACTATATCTGTCCATTTTCCATTTATCTTTACTATATGATTCCTTTTTTATGAAAAATTAAGAAATGCATGCAAGCCTATGGTTACAGAAAGCAAATCAGTGGATTACAAAGGGACATAAGGAACATTTTATGGATGATGGAAATACTTATTTTCTTGAGTACATCAATGCTTTCATAAACATATGTATAATGCAGGAATTTATCAAATTTTACTCTTTAAACATATATAGGCTATTATATATCAAGTATACATCAACAAAACTGTTTGAAAAAGGAACTTTTAGGTGCAGAAGTAGAAGAAACTTTGCTTGACTTGACTCTGGGTTTAAAGGAGAGATAATTTACCTGATGACTTCTTCCGTATTTTAAGCTTTCTCAACTTATATTTGAAATGAAATTTTTACAGAGTTGAAAAACTAGTTTATGTGAACAACAAGACCAACAAAAAATCTCAGAAGTATACGATACCCACATGGGGCTCTCCATGATTTATGTTTCATGTGAATTAACATGATCATATTTTTCTTATGTGTAATTAACATCATTGGAAAAACCAGGCTTTATGATGGGGTGTGGGGTGTGGTGTATAGATTACTATGGTAGTATGGCAGCATCCAGGGGAGAGAGGAAATCTGAACTGGAGCTTAGGAAGGCAGAAGCATGCTGGATCTCGCTATGAAGTTCCAGGTTTGTCTGAAACTCACTCTGTAGCCCATGCTGACCTTGAACTCATGGCAATCCTACTGCCTCAGCTTCCTGAATGCTGGGATTATAAGCATGTGCCTGTTGGGAGATAGAGATTTGTTAAAGGTACCACATAAAAATGAATGCTCCATGACATAGGTATGAGACAAAAAGTTCATTGTTAGATGAATGGATAATTGGGTGAATATTTCCTAGGGCTTGCCAAGGGCAAAGGGGAAAATAATTAGATGCCCCTTTCTTCACATCTCTAGATTGGATTTTCTGTAGAAAATATATCCTAACATTGAGACAACTGACTAAGCAAAAATTACTTGGATATTTGCCTATTTGTAAGCTGGAGACTGAGTTATTTATAATAATAAAAACATTTCTTGTACTGGGCTAAGATCTGTACCATTCAGAAATGGGATATCATCCATTAGAAATATTTCATAAGTGTTAAGAGACAGTAGATTTTCAAAGGAGCTTTGAGACTACAAAAGAAAAGCTGGGTTCTTTTAGGTCAACTTTCAATTGAGTTTCAGAAAAGGGAACAGTGCACTGTGTGTTGATCTGCATGAAGAAAGTTGGATATGAACTGGGTGTTTAAAGATAGATTATACGTGGATTAGCAAATGGGAAGAAAGGGTATTCCAGGAGTAAATATATGTGAAAAGAGCAGTATGGCTGAATTTGAGAGTGCACATTTGCAAAGGGTGGATAGGCAGATGAGGACCAAGTTAATAAGAATATGAAACACCAGGCTGAAAAGTTTAGATTTTTATCCAATAGGAAGTTGATTGCATTTATAGTATGTGTTCATCTTAGGTAATACCAAAATAACTTTAATAAATAAGCGTTTACTTTACTTACATGTTTAGTAGCCCAGTGATGCCACTGTAGAACAAGTCCTGAGAATGTTGGCTTTCTGTACACACACTTTTCATCTTACAGCCAGAAAATGGCTGCTGCAGCTCCAGGCATTACACTATATTCATTTTGGGAAGATTAGGAAAATGGTGATGTCAACCAGCCATCCTCTCACACCAGCTCCTTTTTTTTATTCATTAAGTTTATTGGTACATTTTAGGTATACAATATGATGATATTCATCATTAGAAATTTGTACCTTTAAGTGATATATCTTGTTTGTTATTTTATTCCTAATTCCCCTGCTCTCCCTTCAACTCCTCCAGTCCCCCCCTATTTACAGAAACTTTGTATCCATTTTTCCTTTTTTCATATTTATTCCTTTTCCTTCTTTCCCTTCTCCTACCCTCCCATTTCCCCTTTCCCTTTGCAACTTTTCTTCCTATTTCACATTACCTATTATATATTTTGATCCTTATTTTCCCTTTCAGTTTTTGACACCAGAGAAACTCTTTGGTATTTACATATATGTGTCCTATTTATTTCACCTAAGAGTATGGTTTCGATGTGCATCCATTTAGCTATAAATGTCTCTAGTTTCTCATTCTTTATGTCTGAGTAGTACTCCATTTAATAATAAAAAAAAACCAACAACAAAAACACATCTTCTTTATCCAGTCTCCAGTTGATGGGGAACTGGGCTGTTTCCAACTTTTAGCTATTACAGTCTGTGCCACTACAAACATGTGTGCACATATATCACTGTGGTATGATTCTTTTAATTCTTTTGGGAAGATTCCCAGCAGGGGAATAGCTGGGTCAAATGGGACATCTAATCCTAGATTTTTGGGTATCTTCATACTTATTTCCATAGTAGTTGCACCAGTCTACACTCCCTCCAATAGTGGAGAAGGGTTCCTTTTTCCCCAACAACTCTGCTAACATTTGTTATTCATTGATTTCTGGATAGCAGCCATTCTTTATGGAGTGCGGTGGAATCTGTACATTGCTTTCATTTGCATCTCTCGAATGACCAGTGATGTTGAATATTTTTTCATATATTTATTTGCTGCTTTTACTTCTTTTTCTGGGAAATGTCTCTTCATTTCAGATGCCCATTTTTGGATTGGCTCTTCAAATTTGGGAGGTCTGATCTTTTAAAAGTTCTTTATATATTCTAGATAGTAGTCCTTTGTCTGAGGGACAGCTACAAAACAGCTGTAAAATTTTTTTTTCCACCTTGTGGGTTTTCTCTTCACTCAGTGGTTTCTGTGCAGAAGATTTTCTTTTTTTTTTTTTTTTGAGACAGCATCTCACTGTCTAGTTGAGACTGACCTGGAACTCACTATGTAGCCCAGGCTGGTCTTGAACTCACAGTGATCCTCATGCCTCAGCTTCCCGAATGCTGGGATCACAGGCATTTGCCACCATGCCCAGCTCTGCAGAAGCTTTTTAATAAGATGAGATCCCACTTTATTGATCCCTTGTGCTAGTTCACCTGCAACTGAGGTTTTGTTCATGAAGTCTTTTCCTATGCCAATGTCTTCAAGAGCTCTACCTAATCTCTATTCCAGCTGATTTAGTGTTTCTGTTTTAATGTTTAGATATTTGATCCATTTCAATTTTAGTTTAGTGCATGGTGAGAGATATAGGTATAATTTTAATACTTGCCAAGTTGAAACCCAAGTTTTTCAGCTGCACCATTTATTAAAGAAACTATCTTTCCTCCAGTGAGTGTGTTTGATTCCTTTGTCAAAGATGAAGTAGTTGAGTATGTCTTCAGTTGTTTCTGCATCTTCTAATCTGTTCTACTGGTAATCAGGTCTGTTTATTTGCCAGTACCATGCTGTTTTTATCACAGTAGCTTTGTAGTATAGTTTTAAGTTTGGGATTGTGATACCCCCTACATTTTCTTTGCTGCCTATAATTGCTTTTGATATTCTAGGTCTCTTCTTGTTCCAAATGAATTTTTGGATAGTTTCCTCAAGGTCCATGAAGTATGCTGTTGGAATTTCAATTGGGCTTGCATTGAATCTATATAGCAGTTTTGGAAGTGTGGCCATTTTCACTATATTGGTACTTACTACCCAGGTGCAAGGGATGTCTTTCCATTTTCTGATATCCTCTTCAATCTCTTTTTTCAGAGTGCTGTAGTTTTCAGGGTAGAGGTCTTTGATTGTTTTCATTAGGTTGATTCCTAGGTATTTTATTTTTTTGAATACTTTCGTGAAGGGAGTTGTAGCTCCAGTTTCTCATTCAGTGAGTCTGTTATTTGTGTACAGGAATACTATTGATTTTAGTGTGTTGACCTTGTATCCAGCTACTCCACTGAATTTGTTTCTAAGTGTGAAGACTTTGGTGGAGTTCTTCAGGTCTCCTATATAGAGTATCATGGCATTTACAAATAATGACAATTTAACTTCTTAATTTCATGTCTTTATTACTTTCTCTTGTCTAATTGCTGTTGCTAATGTTTCCAAAACTGTATCTAAGAGGAGTGGTGATAGTGGACATCCTTATCTTGTTTCTGATTTTAGCCTGAAGGATTCAGTTTTTGACCTTTTAGTATGATGTTGGCTGTTGTTTTTTCATAGATGGCTTTTATCAGATTGAGACAAAGACCATCTATTCCAATTTTCTTTAGTGTTTTTTTTATCATGAATAGGTGAAGTGAAGTACTTCAAGCCCTAAAACCAAATAAGAAAACAACCTCCAACCCAGATTGATGTACCCTGTAAAATGATCTTTCAAAATCGAGAAATAAGATACTTTCATAATGAAAAATGCCTGAGAAACTTCATGAATACCAAACCAGCACTCCAAAAGATTTTAAATAGTATCCTAGGAAAAGACAATGAGGGTCAGAACCTCACAAAGCCCAGTAGAATGACTCCATCAGACAAGACAAGAAATTAAATGCAAAGGTGGAGGGAATCCAACAACAGGGAAAGACCATGATAAGGACAAGTCAATACATTTCAGGTATAATCATCAATTTTGTTGGTGTCAGTTCACCAATCATAAGGAATAGACTGGACAAATGTGTCAAGAAGCAAGATCCAACAATATGCTGCATACAAGAAACACACTTAATTTCAAAAGAAAAACATACACTGAAAGTTAGAGGGTGGAAAAAGAATACTCCACACAACAGGAACCTGAAAAAATCAGGAGTAGCTATCCTATTTGCAGATAAAATGAATTTCAAACCAAGAGTAATTAAGAGAGTCAAAGAAGGCCACTACACCCTTGTAAAGGGAACAATTCCAGAGGAAGAGATGACAATCATAAATATATACGTACCAAATAATAGTGCACCCAAACATATAAAACAAATATTAATGGAAAGGAAAAGTCAAATAAACAATAATACAATAGTAGTGGGGTGCCTCAATACCCCACTCTCACAAATAGACCAATCAACTAGACAAAAATTCAATAATGAATTACCAGAACTCAACCAAACTGTTAAACAAGTGGACTTAACAAGATGTTTACCGAGTGTTCCACCGCACAAAATCAGAATACACATTCTTTTAAGCTGCACACAGGTCATCCTCCAAAAAAGATGATATAGTTGCTCATAGAACATGTTTAAGTAAGTGCAAAGGAGCTGAACTTATTCCCTATATATTATCGGACCATAGTGCGATTAATTGGAGGTCAATATCAAATCAAACCACAAGAATTTAACAAACACATGTTTTTGGTGTTTTTTTTTTTTGGTACAGGGGATTGAACTCAGGAACTTAAGCTTGTGAGGCAGGTGGCAGAACCACTGAGCTAAATCCCCAGACTGAACACATGAAAATTGAACACACTTCTGAATAACCAATGTGTCACAGAGGAAATTAAAGAAGATATCAGACAGTTTCTACAGTTAAATGAGAATCCCTTTATCTTAGCCAAAAGGCAGAGAATTTAAATGACAATCCCAATACAACATATTGGAATTTATGGGACACAATGAAAGCAGCCTTATGAGGGAAATTCATAGCACTGAATACTCTTCATATTATTGTAATGGGGAGAGCTCAAATAAACAACCTAATGCTGAATCTCAAACTTCTAGTAAAAGAACAGCAGGACAAACCCAAAGCTTGTATAAGGGAGGAAATTATAAAAATCAGAGCAGAAACCAATGCAATGGAGACTAAGAGAACAATACAAAAAATCACTGAAGCAAGGAGTTGATTCTTCAAAAACAACAACAACAAAACAAAATTGACAAACCCTTAGACAACCTTATCAAAAAAGGAAAGAAAAGGCCCAAATCCATGCAATCAGGAATGAAAAGGGTGAAATTACAATGGACCCAGCAGAAATCCAGAGGCTCACCAGTACCTACTTCGAGAACCTATATGCCAGTAAGATGGAAAACACAGAAAAAATGGACAGATTTCTAGATATATATGAATTGTCAAAGTTGAATGAAGACCTAAAATTCTAAGCAACCCAATATCAATAAATGAAATTGAAAACATAATTAAAAACTTACCAACTAAGAAAAACCCAGGCCCTGATGGCTTCACTACTGAATTCTACAAAATATTTAGAGAATAACTATTGCCACTACTCTTTAAATTCTTCAGTGAAATTGAAAAGGAAGCAATACTCCTGAATTCACTTCTGGAAGCAAGCATCACCTTTATCCCCAAAGCAGAGAAAGATCCAACTGAAAAAAAAAAAACTGTAGGCCAATCTCCCTAATAAACATAGATGCAAAAATCCTCAGTAAGATGCTGGCAAACAGAATGCAGAAGATTATCAAGAATGTCATACACCCTGACCAAGTGAGATTCAACACAGGATTGCAGGGATGGTTCAACATTCACAAATCAGTAAGTGTAATACACTGTATTAACAGAGCCAGGGACAAAAACCATATGATCATTTCAGTAGATACAGAAAAATCAGCTCCTTTTTAAACAGAGCAAAAACTTCTAAAAGCCTCTGTTAGACTTCTGATTTTGATTCATCGGACTGTCCTGGGCTACATGCTTACCTTTCTAGGCTATAGGCAAAGAAGGCTGGGAAAGTAATTATTGAGCCTTCCAGCCAGTCTAACTGGGATTTCAAAGGAAAAGGGGGTTTTTATTAATGGTTATTGGGTTGGTTAATAAACATGTGCTATAGAACTATTGTGTAGTTCTTGAGCAGTAATATGGTATATAGAGAACACACAGCCTACCCAAGATACTTTTTAGAAAAGTTTTAGCTAGAGAAAAAGAGAGTTCAGATGACAGATTATTATACAGCCTTCACTCCCTTCTCCTTGCCACTGTGGGCATATATTTCTACACCTCACTGATGTTAGGCTTGGCCAATGTAGGTTGCAATGACAGTGCACTAGGTATGAATGCAGATCTCAATAAACCTCTCATGTTTCTCTTTGTCTTTGCTTGGGCTTCTGCTACTGCCCTGAGAAAAACATTCTTCCCTAGTAGCTTGTTGTTTCCTGTACAATAGAAGAGACAAGGAGCAGAGTAAACCCAGAAGATCTGCAATCTCAAAACTTGAAGTAGAACTACCCTAGATGACCTATAGCTCTATAAGAATGAAGATAAATGTTTTTTTGTTCTGTTCTACTGAGATATTTTGGTTTGTTGCATAACAATAATGATTGATGCAATGGTCCCTTACATTAAAATGATCTTCCTATGGTGGCATTCTGTCATTATTCAGAGCTAAAAATAATACTAATGTCAGACATTTGTACCATGCTCCCACATAAATGACAATTGATGCAGTTATTTTTTTGCTGGCAAATAGTTAAAATACGTATCATTTCTATGTTTTACAGATTAAAAAATTAGAATTTTAGAGGGATAAGATCCCCTTAAGCTCACCTGGCTAGTATTTGGAAGGCCACTGCTATTTTTGTCTCAATGTCATTTTTTTTTCTACCATTATCCATTATTCTGGTAATACAGCTATAAAAGTGTCTATTTTGGTGGTTAATGTGTTTTCAGACCCTAGTATTGTACCTGGATAATTGTAAGTATTTAAGTAAATATGTTGAACGAATGAAATCATGAATGAAAAAGTACTCAAAAAATCTATGTGTAGTTATAGGGTTTCAATTTGCCCAATATTTTCAGCTATAAAATGAGTAGACATTTCATTTGTTATATCTTTCCCAGTTTCATTCTGAGTCAAAATCCATTCCATTTCATCAGGGATAAACCTAGGCAAGTTGGCTCTCATTCATGCCCTTATGACAGTTTCAGGTTAGCAAAAAAGTCACACTTTTCATAATATTGGAGAAAATACAGAGTCTCATCAGAAGAGAGAGAGAGAGAGAGAGAGAGAGAGAGAGAGAGAGAGAGAGAGGAGATACCATATATATGTGATATCCTGTCCTTTGTCATTCATATCATGTATATCGTTATAGCACCCAAGTAGACAAGAACAATGGAATCAAATAGAACATCTGGTAGTTGGGTGTTGGAAGTCTTCTGAATCATATTCACAGGCTTGTTGATATAACGGTGAATAGTGGCATGAGAAAAGGCATGAAGACAGGTGACACTGGGGCAGAAAAAAGAATACAAGACAAAGTAAATGTCTTCTTTGAAGTAGAACCTCAAGGATTAGAGCAGACACCATTAGAAATATCATTTCCCCCACCATTTTAAAATTAGCAAACTTTGTTGTATAACTACTATCTTCCCAGTATGGTTATGGCTTGTATCAAGATGTTCCCCCAAAGCCTCATGTGCTCAGAGGTTGGGCTTTTCAGAAGTGGCTGGATCTAAGGTGTGTAAATATGGATCATGGGTTTGATAACTAGATCAGGCCATAGATTGGATTGGCACAGTTCTCAGTGTGGCTGAATGGATTTACTGAAGACAAAAGATCCACCCTAAATGTGAGTGTCACATCCAATAGGCTTGTCACCTCAATGCAACAAAAAGAGAAAGAGGATCACTGCTGGGGCTTCCTGCCTGACATGTGGTAGACTGTCTCTCCTCCACTATACCCCTTTGCCATGCTACTCTGCCTTGGAGCCAGCTGACTATGGACTCAAACCTCTACGAACTGTGAGCCAAAATATACCTCTTCTCCTTTAACTGGTGTTGGGTATTTTATCCCAGCAATGAGAAAGCAATTAAGACAATGAATGGTGAAAGCCCTACTAGGTATGGGCAAGGAAAATGAAATAAACTTGGTTGGCACATATCCTGAGGTGTAACATTATAGTGAGATACAGGGGGACAAGTGGTAGTGGGGTCTCTGAATAAAAAATGAGTCAGTAATTCCCTATTAGGTATACTGGGGTTGAAGCTAAATTTCTTGGCATGGTTGTCAAGATCTTTCAAATCTCTACTTTTAATAACCTAATTTCTGGATATTTCCATCACACTCTATATCAACACTGTAACAACAAGCTTTGAAGTGTTGTTGTTTGTCTGTCTATACTCTGGTTCTGAGGCTCAGATAGGGAGGGTGAGGCACAGAATCACCAAGCAGACTCCGGGGAGGTTTCTGTAATTCTTCTGTTTTTAATAGGCAGAACAATTGCTTATATAGTCAAGGAGCAAGGGTAGGGACACTGCATATGGGGCATAACATGACTGAGTGATCTTTTGGGCGAGTGATGGAGGTAGTGGATAGGAGGAACAGGATGTCCTTCAGCCGGCTCTAAGCCAGTCTCAACTCAAGAGAGTGAGCATGCTCAAACTCCTGAGTATGCCCTAGCCTGCTAGGAGATGTGAATGTGGTGCACTTGACTCAGCCATGCTTGAATTTCTCTCACATGTTCCCCTTTTTCTTTTGACTCCATCACCTCGACCAAAAGTACTACATTAGCATGGGTTTGTTTATATCGATGGGAAGCCCTTTGGCTTATCTTGAGGATGAAATAAAATAATATCAATCTACATATAGTAAGCATGTAAAGGAAGGATAGAGTGACAGCTTTAACCCAATTACTTGAGACCATCTAGTAATTACGCCTTGCCAGTTGGTATCCCAAATATTGCCAATGGTGATGATATCTAGAGTTTATTGATTTGTATAAGAATTTTTGTTAGTTGTGATAATTTTTGTCTATAGTTGGGGTCCCAGGTATGCCAAATATAATTTGAAAAATTTTTATAATCATTACAGTTTTTACGGACATATGGGGTGACACACACATCAGTATAATTTGCATGGCATCTGCTTAGAACTTTAGTTTCTGATATTTGTAGTTCTTCCCAAACCAGGTCCAACTGAGTTTGCAGGTTAAGAATGGCAGTCCATACATCTTGAAATAGGGCTGCACTTTGTCCTAGAGTGAGGGATGTATTATGGGCTAGTTGGTCAATAGTGGCAGCAGTGGTAATTTGGTTATGCAGGGTAACGGAGGCAGTGGCTGCAGCAGTTAAAGTGGCAGTTAGGGAGACGACTATGGCGGTGATGGCAGCTACACCTAGATCTTGCTGATGTCGTGGGTGAAGCATTATTTCGAAGAGGGGGTCGGATTCTCACCATTCACCTGTTAAGATTTATGGGTAATCAAATTGCTGGGGAGGTGCGGACAAAATAGAGGTACCAGGCTTTATTAGCGAACATGGCTGGATTGAAGCACAAGGAGACACGGACAGTATCATTGAGCTTGAGAGAGGAACTGGTTACGATGAAGAAAAATGGAGATGGAAGACAGGCTGTGAATGGTAAAATAGTACTGTTGGGGAGGAAGAAGCAGAGGTATTAGTAGGAGAGAAGGAAGTACTAGCATTGAAGGAAGCATTGGCACCTAAAGCCAGGAACAGCAGACCAAAGTCTGCAGGCCGCTTACATCTGATGAATCTAAGATAAAAATTACCCGCAATCAAGGAAGGGTGAAAGTTGGAATCATTGCCAAACACATGGGGAAGAGTAGAATTCCAATCCACTGTTACAAAAATAGCGGGGTTAGGGACAAGGGCCCAAACTTGCGTGACAGAAGGGGGATCCAGGGTGTCACCCAGGGCCGCCCACAGTGACGGTATAGGCCTAGAGAGGTGGGGTCCTTTTTTTCAGATTTTTAAAACATGTTTTGGAAGAAGGCATCATTCAAATGAGGATCATCATCACTGGAGGTTAGGAGCTCCTTGCTATCTGACGAGGAAGAGGAGGATCTTGAGATCGGGAAGATGGCGGCTTGCATGGTGGGGGACGCCATAATGGACCTGAAGAGGTAGCCTCCCTGTGATGACGTACCTTCCGATGACGTGAGGGTTTGGGTGGGGCGGAAGAATCTTCATCTTCCGCCGGAGAGGTGGAGGCCGCCTCCAAAGAAGAAAGTGGAAGTGGAGAATAACAACTTCCATTTTGCCCCGGGGAGGAGGAGCCACCATCTTTGCTTTGTCCCTGAAGTGAGTCTTTCCTTTGTCATTAGAGGGGGCCTGCGAGACCCACACTTCTGAGGCTTTCATCGCATGTGAGTCCAAACACTGAATTATTGCTGAGGTTATGGGAAAGAAGTCTGGGGGGAGGCAAACCTCACCGTGCTTTTCGACTCTCTGCACATTATGCGCGACAAGCTACCAGACCTCTGGGTCGTCCCTGTCCACCGACTACGTCCATGGGGAGGTCTGAAGGACCAATTCCCAAAATTCTAGAGCCTTTCGCGGGAGACCTTCATACCCCGCGTTTTTAAGAGGGCTTTCAATAATGTAGCCTGAGCTGGCTTATTATCACTTAGAAGATTACCCATCATGTCCACCCGTGGGGATCACTCACCCACCTCTTCAATATTTACCCGATATATGTGAGCCCCAGTTCGGGCGCCACTTGTTATTGTTTGTCTGTTTGTACTCTGGTTCTGAAGCTCCTTTGGGGAGGAAGAGGTGCAGAATCACCAAGAAGACTCCGGGGAGGTTTCTGGAATGCTTCCATTTTTAATAGGCAGAGCAATCACTTGTACAGTCGAGGAGCAAGGGGAGGGACACTGCATATGGGGCATAATATGATTGGTTGATCTTTTGGGTGAGCGATGGAGGTAGTAGATAGGAGGAATGGGACGTCCTTCAGCCGTCTCTAAGCAAGTCTCAAAGCATGAGAGTGTGCATGCTCAAATTTCTGAGTATCCCCTAGCCTCCTAGGAGATGTGCGTGCAGTTCACTTGGCTCAGCCACACTTGAATTTCTCTCACATTGAAGTATTGTGAGTTTTTTGTTTTGAAACATGATTTTGGTTTAATGCAAGTTTGAGCTGAGATAAATTTCCCAAATTACAGATGGAATTAATTTTTCTAGCTCTTCAGTATCTCCTTGCAATAAAATTATTACTTTCATGTACTTACTCTGTGGCATGTCTCACTAGAAGGAATGGTTTATTTCCCCACTCCATTGATGTAAAGTGTGTCCATGTATTTTACTTTGGACAGTGAGATGTTGGTTGATAGATAAGCAAAAGGTTTAAATGTGCTGACACGGTTTGGTTGGACTTCTTGAAGTTCTGCCATCCATCATGACAAAAATATTTCAGAAGTTGTTTCTGGGCTCAGAATGTTAAAGACATTCATCACACACATGGGTTTGAAGCCTGGAATCTGGCTCACACAAGCCTAGTCAAGTTCAACTGAACTCCAGTTTACTCACAAATCCATTAACACGAAAAAGTTATTGTATGTTATTGAAATAGAGTTTCCTATTCAGCATTATTAGAAAAATGTGTCTAATGTATACTGGTCAATTTTACCTCCATTTTGTCCTGTTATTCCAAACTATAGGAATTTTGCCTAATAGCGTAGGTAATATAGATCCAACTTTGCTGAAGTATAGTGAAATTCATATGCTAGTCTTTGAAAAGAATAGAAACTCTCAATGGATACATTTACTGAGTATTTACTGCATGTCTAGTATTTTATTTAGTCTAATAACTTAATGCATAAGCAGAACAATGTATTCTGAGATGCAATGAAATATTTTCCCCACTTGATTATCAACCCTCAGTACTTCATTTTATAATAGGCTTTGACAAAGATTTATCTTTTAGAAATCAACTTGAATTCTAATTGGATGTCACATGCTTTTTGGTATGAGCTGACCTTAGTTCATGGGTAATTTGTCTTTTCAGTTCTTTCATTTTCTCATCTATTTTTGAAGTAGTTGTTTCCCTTTGGCTCAAAGCAGGAGGGTGAGGCAGTGTGTTTGTGGTAATAAGGAGATTAGAAAGTTTATCACTGAGTGTCATGACAATCATGGCTTATGTGCTTTTAGTATTGTTATGGTTTAGATCTAAAAGGTTCCCTCAGAAGGCCCATGTATTCAAAGGTTGGGCTTTTGGGTGATGTTTTGGATCATGGAGGTGCTGTATTCCTTGGTGGATTAACCACAGATAGGGACCGGTTGGAAGAGGTGCGTCATGGAAGCATAACCTGGGCAGGTATCTTTTTGTCCCTAGATTTGCCCTTCTTTCTCCGCTTTCAGGTTGCCATGGGTTGAGCAGCTTTCCTCCATTATGTCTTTCCAGCCTTGGAGCCAGCCAGCCATGGACCGAAGGCACTGGAAATTTTAAGCCAAATGAACCTCTCCTTTAATTTGCAGGTGTTGGGTATTTTGTTCTAGAGATGGGAAAGTGCCTAATACAAGAAAGTTGCTTTATCCACTTTAAAGTCACTGCTGCTCAATCAAATGGGAACATTAATACATTCTATTACATAGAGTATTTGTAAATACCAAATGCAGTAATATATATGAAAACACACTGTAAAGTGTTTTAAACTTTTAAAAGTATTGTATTTCTGACCTAAGTATTTTTGTCCAGGAGAAAGAGAAAAAAAGAAAGGAGAAAAATAAAGCCCCCAAATACAACTGGTACCTTATCTTAAAAGGCTATACACATCATATCTGTAATTAACTTTCTTCCAGTTGTACAGAAACTATTTTTGTCTTTTCATTTTGGCTTAATATTTTGTCTTTCCTTTCCCATGTGCTTGATTGGAAGGAGAGGGTGGGCTTGTTCTATTCTATTCTCTTCCCATGCTTGACAGTATCTCCTACTGGAAACGTTAGTGAAGTCACTTTGTCTTGTTAGTTTAGCCTTCAAGCTCAGCTACCTTTTAATTCCATCAAACATAATGTACAGAATATACTATATCAACAGAATGTAGCATTTTAATAGTCAAATCCAACATAAAATGGTTTAATCAGTGGTGAGGTGTTATAGACAAAAAATGATTTTGAAACCTATCAATCCTATAGTACAGTCTAGGCTATTTCACTTAAAACCTTTTCCTAAACTTTTCTGAACCCCATTTCCTCACTTACTAAATAGTGATATTTCCTGGTTTATGGGGGGTTATTCAACATATTAAATAAAATCCATAAATTGACTCTCCATTTTAAACTTTGAGGCAGAGAAATCCTATGAACACTATAAATTACCATCTACAGGCTGCAAAAACATGACTTCATAATTTTTGCTTAATTTATAGTTGTTTAATGGTCAAAAGTAAGTTTTAGAAATGTTTGAAAATGTTGCATTGGGTTTTATTCAATAGTTACCTTTAAATTTACTCTCTTAAAAAAAAAGAATCACAAGTCAGGTGGTAATGACAAAATGTACTTCCATTGGCCTTACTTTCAACCCATAAATTCAAGGAACACATCTGAAAAAAATTCACTGCATTTGTGTCCACTCTTTAGCCAGTGGCTAATTTCACTGGCCTTTCTTCTCAAGGACAAAGAAAGAAATGAAATAAAATGAAATGTATTCACATAGAAAAACAAAATATTTTGGGTTAAAAGTCTGTCGGATTAGATCTCTCAGTGTAACATAACATCCTTGAAGTGACAACTTAAGTGGAAAAAACACATCTTGTTTTGTTTTCTTTACCAACATACTTTTTTCAAATTAAAGCATTGTCTTAATTTTAGAGAGCAAAACTAAACTCCAAAGTACATTTCACTGCTCTAGTAGATATAGAAAGGCTGCCAAGTCTATCATTATAAATCTCAGAATTCATATGATTTAAAGGAGATGTAGCAAGGTTTTGCCCCCTTTTTAAACAAATAAGACACCATGCTGAGCATAGTTTCTTGAGTCTAGGAGATGTTCCACAAATATTCCAGGCCTATGCAATGATAACTCATGCTAAGGCTTTGGAACATTTTTATTCACTATACCCGCAGTTCTATAAAATTTGAGTTTTTAGAGCCAATTATTGGAGGTCCAGGGACAATCTGGGTTTGTTGATTAAACTTCTGAAGCAAGACCCACTTACTAAATCCTTGTGACATGAACTTTTCATTGTCTTGCTAATTTTTGTGGACTCTTTAATAAGGCCTCAACCCCTTCTCCACCATGAAACTTCCCCATTTCCACTCCCTAGGTAGATTTGATTGCTCCTTCCCCAAAATGCCTCTGCACTGTCTATTGTGACACCCTGTGCTGTATTGTAAGGACTCACATGCCTATCACTAGATTAGTGCTCCCTTCAGGGAGGCCACGGAAGGGCTTTATTCATCAGTGTTTCCACAGCCCTTAACACACAGCAGGCACATAGTAAGCATCCAATGCTTGAGCTGACCTTTTCTGGTGGTGGG
Source organism: Fukomys damarensis (assembly GCF_012274545.1). Classification (NCBI taxonomy): domain Eukaryota; kingdom Metazoa; phylum Chordata; class Mammalia; order Rodentia; family Bathyergidae; genus Fukomys; species Fukomys damarensis. Next base: position 19,120,501 of record NW_022900951.1, on the reverse strand, counting down.
TGGATGGACAAATGAACAAATCTCAAGGAGTTTGAAGCGTCCTTGCTTTATATGGGACTTTTTGCATTGATTCACTCACCTCTGAACTATCTTCCTGGCATCTGTAAACCGCTACAAACTGGGAAACAAATAAAAGATTCAAGGAACCAGAGTCTGCTGTCTTCACCCCTCACAAGTTAAGAAAGTTTTGCAAACCCAGTGGTTGGTTATTCTCTCTTTCCTCTACCATCCATTTATGGAAGGTGTGAGAAAGAATGGGGTTCCAACCGCTGAGGAGAGGTAGTGGTTATGTTTGTCATGCTGTGGGGACCACATATGAATTGGACACAGATCAGAATACAAAACTAGAAATCCTTCAGATTCTCCCAAGGTGTTTGTGTTTTCCTCCTTTCAAGCTACTGTCAATCAGGAAATGCTTCTAAGGTCATAATGAAATGATTCAAAGATTGTTCATGCCCCTGTTCCCTTATTACTGCCGTCAATCAAGAATTCATTTTACATTATTTCAACATGATGCTACTCAGTTGGCTCAGCCATACTTAACCGGGACTTTTATTAAGCACATTATTTGAGATTCATATATTGCCTCATTCACTTAGTTAACAAAATATACCCTTGTAAATGATCCCCTTAAACGCCCCCAGACATGTCTCATTTGAAAGGAAAGGTAACTCTGCTTTGTAAGAAAAGAAACATTTCTATCCTAATTGCTTGTATTGTCCTCTTTCCAATAATGTTTTTCTTACTATAAGTGCAGTGTTCTTCCACATATATCTTTAAGGTACTTTTTTGTTCAAATGACAATTCATTTGTTATTTTTATGGTAAGTGAGAGAGTGTGCTATTGATAGCAGCTGTTACCCTCCATTCTTGTAGTTGGCAGCACAGATTCATCAGGGATCACCTACCTGGTTTACCCTCAAGCCCACAGTTGGAGAAAACTGCTTTTATTGTTATAGCTGTTCAGCTGCAATTAAGAGGTCACCTGAGAATTTGCAAACACTTTGGTCCATTAGTTGGTACAGTGTTAGTGAATGTGGATAAAGGTTGCTTGTGGCCTTTTAATTAATTAAATTCAATTTGTTTTGAAATAAGGTTGGTTGGCTTTTTCCCAAATTTTACAAATTTGTTGTAGAATTTCAATGGACTTATTTTGGAGGATGTCTTGGGTTTTATTTTGGTGCTAACAACACTTACTATTTTTTAAAAAATTGAGTATGTAGCATCGAGTTTAGAACCACTCTCTCTTTTTCCTATGGACTTTTGATAACTTATTTACAAGATTACATGGTAGAAAGCATTAATATAATGGAGTAGAATGAAGGTTCTAGATTAACAAGGTATGCCTCTGTATTGATTATGTACTACCCCAGCAAAGCTGTACAATAAACCTCCTTAGTGACTTACAACAGCATACATTTATTTAGTGGATCCAGGGAGAACTCCCTCCTGTGCCTGCAGTCAGCTGACAGTTGATCAGGAACCTTCTTTGATACTGGCTTTTTTGATACTTGCTTAGATAGCTTTGGATGTGTTATCAGTTGATCTAAGATGGCTATGGCTGGGAAGACAGGCCTGCCTCAACTTAGCTCCATGTATCTTTTTTTCTAGCAGCCTAGCTTAGAAATGTTCTCATAGCAGTGGTAAAGGGCAAGAGAAAGCAAAACTACTTGCACAAACACTTATCAAACCTCTCCCACTCACATTATGTTAGCTGGCATTGCCTAAAGCAAGTCACATGACTGAGTCCAAATTTCTCAATGGATAGGCTCTGCAAAATTACAGGGCAAAGGGCATTGAAACAGGGAAGGGTGGACTTTAGCCATTACCTCAAGTACTTGCCTACAGAATATTATAAGCCTATATGAAACCTATTTCCACTTCCCATGGATTTTGCATCCCCCTCCCCCCACCTCTTTCATCAAAGATTTAAATAGCTTCCTCTCTTTTTTGATACTGGGCTCATTTTCCTTATTTTCCTCACACATTTTCCTTTTCTAGCTTCCTTTCTCTTTGGTTCTTTTCTTGGTATTTGTTCACCAACCCCCTTTCCTTTCTTTTTACAGAGAAACTAAAAACAAACCTAAAATTCTCGTGCACATAGATAATTGTTTGAAAGGAGTATGGGGGAGTGTCTCTGGATCTTTCATTACTGATTAATTCTTAGAAAAGGAAATCTGAAACCTCTGTTTCTCCAGAACCTTAACAGTGTGTGGGTGGTTCTGGGTGGGCAGAAAGAGTCAGACTTAAGTTGTCCTGAAAGAAAGAACAAACAAAAGAAAGAGGGGTGGGGAGACGGGGGAGAGGGAGAGGGGAGAAGGGAAAAACACTATATGAATCAAACACAGAAGCAAAAGCTAAATAGATTTCCCAACATTTTAAAAAGTTTTCTCCCAAATTTTCCAACTGAAAATTTGAACTGGGCTTTTCTTTTTAATTAAGGGTTTAGAATAGATGTGGATGCAGGTGGTATTTTTGTTGGTAGTATGTGGTGATAATCATTGTTGCCATAGCTACCCACAAAACATTCAACAGAATATCACTTCATGTTGGAACTTCAAATAAAGGCTGTAAAAGTTGTATGTTCTTCATATAGATAGAATTGAAAAGAAAAAAAGGGCTTCTATATTTCAGCTGGAATTTGTTTCTTAATCTATCCCTGAAAATATGACTCAGTGTTTAAAACTGGTCAAGTCAGGGGTAAATTTCTTTAATAGGTTTATACTGCTAGCTTCTTGCACAGACATGGCTTACATTATGCCAATTAGATGACATCTTAGAAAAGTGAGATGTATTACAGTGATTTATTATGGTAAACATATAATAAGGTTTTAGGCTTCTGACTGCTTTCAGAAAAAGGAATCCTGCCACTATATAAAGCTGGTAGATTATGCCAATCCTTGATTCAGAAAACATAGATCTGTAAAGGTCTCACATACAATAACATGTACTTTAAGAAGGCTCAAGGGCCGGGGATTTAGCTCAGTGGTTCCACTGCCTGCCTGGCAAGCGCAAGGACCCAAGTTCAATCCCTGACCAAAAAAA
>NW_022900951.1:19109627-19117290 GCF_012274545.1 Fukomys damarensis | reverse complement strand
CAAAAAAAAAAAAAAAAAGAAGGCTCAAAGATAATTTCTCAAATTCTACTTCTGGTAATATGCTTCGGGACAGTCTGGGCTGGGCTCCGTGTTGTTAATTCAATGTGAAATGGCAATCCTGCTTCTCAGAGCGTATTATGTTTTATGTTTAAGACAGTGGACAGTTTGATATGATTCTGCAGCTCTTTGACCCAAACCTCTTGCTCTAAAAATTCAATTTAGATTTCTTTTCTGCCTACCTTTCTGTTTCAGCGGTTCCTTTCCCTATCAATTAGACCCTCTGAGCTGAAATTTGCTCATCTGTAAAAGTGAGGCTGTAATGTCCACTTTCAAGTGTTGTGATGTTAGAAGGTCAGTGTAAATGAAAATGATTCAGTAAGACTTTAAGTGACATGCAAACATAGGTGTTACCCATTGTGAAAATCTAGATTTCCCCCTAGGGAACTTTGGTTAATGTTATGAATCCTTGATGGGGGTAGAATTATTGGACAACAATGAAATATAGAAAGTAAGGTATGATATGCTTTCCATTTTATTTCATGGCATGGATTTTTAGGTTTTCCCCAGTAAATGTAGTCTCTAACATTTAACCAGATGAAAACTCTAGGATCAAGAAGATTTAAAAATGCTTGACTAAGAATCTGAGGCTGCACTATTTGAAGGGTTTTTTTTTGGGTAACAGGAATTGAACTCAGGACCTTGCACTTGCAAGGCAGGTGCGGTACTGCTGAGCTAAATCCCCTGCCCTGAAGGACTTTTTTTTTTAAATGAGGGGTTGGGCAGTGATTCCACAATCCTCTTGATATTATGACATTCTCTCATTTCACTTGATTTTTCATACTAGCTTTCAAAGGGCTTCGTGTTTTTATTTTCCTTGGAATTAAGAGTGAGTTTAAAGCAATTTTTGGTTTGAGAAGTTTTTAGGATTTCTGAGATCCTTTGAGAACCCAAGTGATCACTGTAAACAAGAGTTGAGATAATTTGCCTGGAGACTGCAACAAGACTTGCTTCTTGCTTAGTGACTAGTGGGATGCAGAGTGATCGGCTGTCTACTAATGAATGACTGGGGTGTTCGTGCCTCAGCTTTGCAGTGCTTGTTTAAATAGAGCAAACAAACCTGGCTCAACTGATACACACAAATGATTATGCTATTCCTGGAGAGAAGCTTTTCAGCTACGAGGTGACTGGTAGGAAAACAAATCTCTTCATTGTTTGACCTGACTTTGTTTATAATTACATTGTCATTTTTATGTTAAAAAACATAAGTCTTTGTGCAGTGGTGACATCAGATTCATGAAAGAGCCAGGGAAATGGAGACATCTTTTGATGTCAAGGTGATCCAGCAAAGCTGGAGAGATTTTAAAATGAATCTGCTCCTTATATGTATACTTTGTATAATGTTCAAGGTAGATAATGCAGAGCTATGTTGGTCACTATTGTAGCCACTAGTTATATATGGCTATTTAAATTTAAAATCACTTAACATAAAAATCTCACTTCCTCAGTCACACTAGCTGTATTTTAAGTACTCAGTAGTCATGTATGGCCAGTAACTAATGAGTTGAATAATGCAGAATCAAAATATTTCTGCCTTTACAAAAAGTTCTATTTCATAGTGCTGGTATACAGAAGCATGGGAAACTTCCCTCCTTTAACCAAGATATGAGTTGTCCTAGGAAAACTATCAAGAGGCTTTTGTATTGTATGTCCTTAGGGAAAAATTATAAAATATTCCATTTACCTGCTTCAAAATTAAGAAGAGGAGCCATGAAACTTAATTGAATTGCTACAAAAAATTATAAAATGTAAATATAGTTTCCTATTATACAGCTTGCGGAGGGAAAGAAATTGGGGACAGTAAGTAAAACAGATGCAGTGATCTAGATGCCCACACATATGCACACAGATGGATGGGGGAAGAAAAAGGACATATAGGCATTGAGGCCTTGGGATAGAAAGGGATAAAGAAAGGTGGAGGGAAGTAAGAGGGAAAGAAGAAACACAAATCCTAGGAAAATACAAGGAGGATTTTACCAGTTCGAAGGTGAATGTTCATTGAAGGTCACAGCTCAGAGCTCAGTGTTGCTGAGACCCAGCTCATTTTTATCTTGTGTCCTACTGCTTGTTCATGGGCCCCTGCTCCCAGCATTTGACACATTCCAGAGTGGGCTTCTGGAAACAGATATTTTCCGCTTGGCCCATAGGGCCCTAGATAGTGGTTCTCAGGGAGAGGTTACCAGATTCAACAGCACCAGCATCACTGAGAACCTATTAGGGATGCAAATCCTAAGGTTCCACCACCCAGACTAATGGAGTCAAAAACCCTGGGGGCCTCTGTTTCACAATGTCCATGTATTCCAAAGTGTGAAAACAACTCTTGCAGAGTTGTGGGTGAAATGAGAGGGCTTATGTACTCTTTGAAATGTTATGCAATTTTTTTGTATAGAGAGGGTACTTAGCTTTCATCGTGTTTTCAAAAACATGTGACTCTGCCATATAACACAAATTTAAAAACTTTCTCTTATATTTCCTATGATGAATAAAGCCCCATGACAGAGTAAAATGTACTGATTTGTGCATTATGCTTCAACCACAGTGATTAGTGTTACTCTCTTGTTTTAGGAATTCGACCTATTTCCATTCTGTAAAAATTGATCTTACAGCCTAATCATAAAGAGGTTCTAGTACATAATCAGGGTGCACAGGTGTCCAACTTAGGAATTAGAATAGGGCAACCTTCAAAGAAGCAAAAAATGCCTCTTGCTTCCATACCCTTCCTCAAGGAGACACAGAGGCATTTTGAAGGATGTAAATAAGAAATTCTATTTTTCCTACCTGGCACATTGCGGTACTTGCCTTGGATGGATGAGGGGTTTTGAGGTGTAATTAGTTAACATCTATTAAGCAAGGCCATTTATTAAGTCCTGCACTCTGTGAGACATGAATGCAATGTAATTGATGATGACAGGGGAGGCAGCATCCTTTCTGGTTGATGTAGTCCCCAGGTAGGCTGCTGTTCTCTTGGCCACATAGTGGTGTGAAGCATATGGGAGTCTCAGTGATTGGGGATATAATGTCTAATAGATTCCTCAGGGTTTTCAATTTGGAGAGCCATTGGGTACACTTGGGAGGTTCTGGCAGCTGTTGTAATGGTGACTTAACCAGCTCAACTTTAATCCCAGGCTGTGGGATTCCAGATCTTCAAAGAACTACTTAGAATATAAGGTATCAGTACTGGCCAAATGCAAGACCTTGGTTCTGCACGTGACCAAATGCAGGGAGGTATTACTAAGCAGCAGAAATGATGCCATTTTCTTTTCTTACAATTCACCTCATATTGTAAGTGCTAACACACATCCAGACCCATTTTGGGAAATAATATTTATCAGTTGTTTACTGTGTGCCAAGCATTGTAATCAGTACTCTATATTTTCTTATTAATATTCCCAAGTTAGATACATTGTTATTTTCAAGTTACTGATTAATATGTCTAGTTTAGTGACCCTCAGTAACTTTAATGCTATCACAGTGTATTTGTCAGTATAGGTCAACAGTGGTAATGACCCTAATATGTTTGTGGTTTTAAAATTTCTTTCTTGTTCACGTTCAGTCCCTTGAAGATTAGTAAGGATGGAAGCCATGGGGGAAATGGAGTTCTGTTCTATGCCATTGTTTGGGTTGCTACCTTTCTTCTTGCATCTTTATTCTGGTCTAGATCCTCAGAGTCATCTCTTCATTGGTGGCAGAAGGACAAAGACTGTGGAGAATTACACATGGGAAGTTTCAACCAATCTGGCCTGGAAAGGGCCCATCGTATTTCTTTAGTAGAAGTCAGTCACAGGGCCACACAGAATTATGATGGATGCTGGGAGAAATGTAGTTCAGATGTGGTGCTCTGAAAGAAGAGGGAGCAAGGAGACTTTGAGCATTTATAGTTTGAAGGAGCAGATCTGAGACCTAACCTAATATTTATCTAACTGTGAACCCGTTTATTGTAGAAGTCAAACTAAAACATTTTGCTGTGTTTCCCTTATGCATAAGTGTATATTAGCATTTGTATTTGGGACGAAATTATGTGTATCCTTAACTAAAACCAAAGTAATAGATCATCCTGTTTTAGTTCTCTAGTTCTGATCCTACAATGAACAATATCTTCCATGTTTCCTGTACACATGGACTCATCTGGCTAAAATGTCTTTAGGTCTGACTTAGCAATGACAAAATGGCACAATCTTTGGGGATTTGGTATTCACCTGAGAAAGCTACTGTTTTTCTACGTGAACAGACTAGTGGCAGTCATGTTTTTTTTTCCCATTAAACACACACACACACACACACACACACACACACACACACACTTTGTAAAACTGCTCCTTCTGAAGCCTGATTTCCTTGTATTTTACTGAAAATGAGTTCTTTTATTTTCTAAATGCTTTATTCTTTGAAGTTTTTTGACATCGCATTAGTTCTCACTCTCAAGCTTATTTCTTCTCTTTATAAATTTCTCAAGTATATCACTTCATATAATACTTGTGTCTTTAAAAAGTTCAGCATAAAACAAGTTGTTTTCAAATTCAATTCATGCTTAATGCAGCAAAAGACTTGCTGTTTAAAGAATACTTCTTTTCATATTTTGCTCAGCTGAGTAAATGGCACCAGCATTTTAATCAGGTGTATAGTTACTACATCATTTGCATGTCACTGTGAAGAGCAACAATTTCATATTCAAAGCCTTTATAGGTAATGCAGGTACTGAACGTGTAGAGTAGATGTATAAAGCAATAGGAAAGAGTAGGGATTATGGGAAACTGGAAAGTAAATGCCCATCTAAAGGTGTATAAAGTCATTTTTGCAGTCCAGTAAACTTTGGATTGTGAGTAACTTGTTCTGCGAGTGTTGCAGAAGACAACAAAAATCGTCTAACAAATTTTAATGAATGAATTTCACTTGATAAATGAGTGATGTCTTATACTTTGAGTAGTACATGATGCCCAATGTCACATGATCACAACTGAGTTGATGGTTGTTCTCTATCTCTCTCTCTCTCTTTCTCTCTGCCTCTCTCTCGTGATATTGTGGGTGATTGTTTCCCAATCAGCAAGAGGTTATGAAGGAGATCTCATCGGCAGAGGAGGAGAAAACGTGGAGGAATCCCTCACTTCAAATGAGATTAGGGACATGTGTAAACTGTAGAAACAGTGCAAAATTTAGTAGACAAGCACCACCCAAGTAAGGCTGTTATGGTGTGAGGCATGGATTTGTTTAATGATAATGCAATGTCACATTTCCACAAAATCCTCAAAAGGAGGCAAAGACCAGTGTCATTGGATAGGTTCCTTGTTAAAGTTGCACAAAAAGAAAAAGATTCCATTGAACCAGTAGATGCCAGTGATTCCATTAGTGATAGTGAAAGTTGTTCTATGCAATAACCCCCCTCTCTTTTTACTCTCTCACACTAGCCATTAAGGTTTTCAAAGGTAAGTGCAGGTTAATTTGTTTATTTTTCTTTATATTTTGTATTTTCTTTATTATTTTGTGTTAATTACAGTATTGTAATCATTTTATACGAATATTTTTGATTTGTGGACCAAATCATCTGAGTTTCTATTATTTCTTATGGGGAAATTTTCTTTGATACATAAGTGCTTTGGTTTTTTTTTTGGTCCTGGGGATCGAACTCGGGACCTTGCAGTTACAAGGCAGGCGATGGCACCACTGAACTAAATCCCCAGCCCTACACGTGCTTTGGATTACAAGCATTTTTCTGGAATGAATTATGCACACAAAACTAAGGTTTTACTGTACTTGCCTGCATGTTAGGTGGAGTAGTTGCTTTCTTGTGGTGCGAGTATAGTTGATCATGTGCAATTGCCAATATTCAAACTTTTAAAACTTACAAAACTGGCAATTTCATGTGGTTCATGCAGTAAAGACTCCAATAATTTCAGAAAACTTTGAAAATGCACATTCTTCTCTCTGCCTGGGAGTTAACTATCTTAAAATTCCTTAGCTCAAATTTTAGAAAGGTAACTGGGCTGAATTTTAGCAAATAGACCCACAAGTTAGAAAGGACATATTGCTATTGTTATCTTTGCCTGAAGTTGTGTTTACTGCAGAAACAACGTGATCACAGTTGAGAAAAACAGCAGTCAGGACTGGCTGTATGGCATGAAGTAATTATTTTAGCAAATGATATTTTGTCTGTGTTAATTATAGAGGTCAGATAGGCTCGTTTTACCTTTAATTGGTAAAATTTGCAATACACATTCATGGTATTACCACAGGGTTGTGAAAACTTGGTTTCTAATGGCAATGCATTCTTTGATACTTACTGAGCGTATTACTTCTCTCTACTAGATAAGTCAGTCCATCACTACATTATTGGAGTTCTAATTAATGGGAGATGAAAATAATGGTGCCACATACTCTCATCATTATGGTAGACCATATACAGTGCATAGAATAGAAAATGAAATTTAAAAAATGTTAAGGGCTGAAAGCTATATTACATTCTTTGGAATTAGTGGATAAAGAAACATGAATTATTGCCAATTAGAATAGATTGATGGCTTTAACATTATATGCCTTAAAACATCTTTGAGTCTGGTTATGGAGAATACAGATACTTGGGGCAATCCTAGCTGTCACTATTGACCTACATTGAAAATATATGAATTTGCTTGGATAGTGGAACAGACTGCTTCTGTAGGAAAAAAAAAATAGTGCACATAGACATGTACCATGACTTCTGGGTTCTAAGTGGTAACAATCATGTCTACTTGAGTTTGTGGCAAAACTAATAGAAAGACCATATCCATGACCCCTAAGGTTCTGAATTGATCCTTTGTGGAAGCTCGGATTTTGAGAAATATCTATTAACTTATTGCTGGACATGGATATCATGGTAAGAAATACTAAAAGTATGGCATAAACTTTCAGTTTGATACCTCTATTCTGAGTTGGGAAATACAATACTTGTCCTTACACAAGGATGACCAGGCTCAAATAGTTCCCATAGGCAAGAAGAAATGGTACATGTGAGATATTTGACCTGTCACAGTGGATTTCATGTAATAACTAGATCCTAGGAAACCCAGAGATGAATTCTTAAGAAGGAATTCCTATTGGATTTTACACCCACAATTTAGACAAGAGGGTTATTTATCTTTAGTTTCAGAGCCTTCAGCTTATGGTTAGTTGGCTCCAAAGCAGAAACATCCTGGTGATAGGACTTGGTGGAGCAATGATGCTCACTTCATGCTGGGCAGGAAGCAGAGCATAGGGGAGAAAGTCAGAAAGAAGGGGCCAAGGACCAGCTATAGACCCCAAGACCATACCTCCATAACCCACCCAGACACACCCAAAGAGTACCTTGCTAATCCCCTGGGTGGCTTCCAAGCCAAACAAGTTGACAACTGAGTTTAACTATCACAGGCAAGGACTATGGCAAAACTTCAAATACCTAACTGGCATGCTGAAATTATAATACAGCAAATTACTGCACTCCAAAGTAAGGCTACCCCTCTGGCTCACAGGAAAGTCCATGTTGCTTTTGTGACTGGCCCTGAACAAATGGCAAGTGTCCAACTTTTGAATTCATGGGCCACAGTGAGAGAAGAGGAATTGTCTTGAGTTGCATAAAATATATATAATACAAATATAA
>NW_022900951.1:19095770-19109607 GCF_012274545.1 Fukomys damarensis | reverse complement strand
ATATATATAATGTATATAAGTAACAAAATTTCCTTTTAAAAATATTTGTTGTAACATTAAACAAAGAGAGCAAGGGACCTATGGGATGTAAGTTGGACATACTCAGGAGAGAATGTGTCATGATGTTCTGGGTTCAGTATCACATGGTTCTAATATTAAAAAATGAATAGGGCCGGGGATTTAGCTCAGTGGTTCGGAGGCCTGCCTTGCAAGCACAAGGACCCGAGTTCGATCCCCAGTACCAAAAAAAAAGAATAGGTACATGACTGGATGTGTCCTACATGCCAACAGTCACAACCTAACATAAAAGCATCAGTAAAATCATATATTGACTTGAGAGGGATAGAATCTGCAGGTCCACACAGGCCCTATGTGGTTAGTAGTATGGCTTTATCATAGAACAATTTTTTTTTTCAGATGAAAACTGTAGCTCATTTGCAACAGTGGAAGTTGTGAAAACCATTATTAACTATATTCTATCCTCTTTACATTCTCTTTGTTCACCAGCAATGTATACTTCTCTGCCTTGCTTTGTGCCTCAGGGAATTTAACCTACCTTTCTAGTTGGTTTTGGCCAAATAATGGCCCATTCAGAAGATTGGAGTATGTAAAAAGTAAATAATATAGCCCAGTTCACTTGGTTCTTTGACATATTTGAAGATGGTGTTTGCATTATCTAGGCCTTCTACTTAGTGAAATGGTTCTGTTAAGAGAGATTCAGGCAGTATTGCTCTAAGTTCTTCCTGATGGTATCCACGGCTTGCCATGAATTAACATAGCAGCACTCTTTTAAGTGAAATGCGTTCAAAAACCCTGTGACTTTTCATATCTACAATGGCACACATATACTTTACCTCAAGGTTTTAATATTTGTTTGGGTATAGTTAACAAGAATCTAGACCAGTTGGGGCAGTTTTAACATTCATTCACTAATTCAACAGTATTTTATGGAGGTTCTTTATGGGCAAGACACCACACTACACAGAGTGGAAAAAAACAAAACAAAACAAAACAAAACAGATGAATAAGACAAGTCCTGCCCCTGAAGAAATGGTAATCTATTAAGATAAAGGTAGGGGAGTGAGCATGGGAAGAATTTTTAAGGCAGTCAATTCAGAATTCATAATTCACAGACATAGCAATATATCTTTCATGTCCTATGATTGTGATAAAGTGATGAAATTCAGAAAGAAAGTTTAAAAGCTGGTGGGACTTAAGAGAGAAAAAAAAACCCAATAAGACAGAAGGAAGGAAAGATAATTAGGAAATTATAGCTTATTGGTGCCTCGGAAGTCAGGTAGAACTCTAAAAAGGTGTAGATTGGTATGGAATAGAGAATGTTTGAACCCCCTGGAAATTTGTAAAGGAGAAGTTAGGAAAACAGAGCGCATGGAGGAGTGGAAAGGGGAAACAGTGTCTCTCTTATGACAAAAGGTTGAGAACTTCAATTAGGTTTTAAAAGTGCAAATCAAATATAATGATATGTACCAACATATGTCTCAACAATGTAAAAATACCTGGGGAGAAAATAGGCCAAATCATTAGCAGTAGTTATTTCACATGAGTAGATATTTTGAGTATATATTTTGCATCTGTTGTTACTTTCTGATTTGATTTTATATTCAGCTTGATACAGTTAAATGAAATAGACAATAGATTATGGAAGAGTTTAAATTCAACGTTGATAAATTGTGACTTTTACTTTTTTATTACCGAAATTACAGAGGTACCATTGCTGATTGTGTTTTAAAGAAGGAAGAGTTAATCTATATTAGTTTGCTAGGGCTGCCATAACCAAATGCCATAGACTAGGTGGTTTAAAAAACAAATTAATTTTTTCTACAATTTTGAAGGCTGGAAGTCTGAACTCAAGCTGCCAGTAGGGTCAGGTTCTGGTGAGGGCTATCTTCCTGGCTTGTAGGCTGTAACTATTTTTGCTGTGTTCTTACATAGTGGAAAAAGAGAGCAAGCACTCTGGTGTTTCTTCTTGTATGGACACTAATCCCATGTTGATGGCCTTACCATGTAAATCTAATTTACCTCTCAAAATTCCCATCTCCAAATATCATCATTTTAGAGGTTAAGGTTTCAACACATAACTTCTGGGGGGATACAATTCACTCTTTAGCATCATATGAGTGACATTATATGGAGCCTATACCAACTCTCCTATTGAAGTTTTCATGATCTTCTAAAATATTGGCTTCTAATAATTTTTAGATGGTGTCTTCAGTACCTCTTGTGACTATCCCTCCTCATTCTAGGCCATCTTTTTTTATCCACTGTTGTGGTAACTAGTTTTCAGCACATGTAATTTGAAAGCATATAGCTGGCTTTGACTGCTTGGGGCTTTCTGCTTAGCACTTTTGCTCAAATATATATAATTAGGAGGTGTGAGGAAGTTAATCCCTGCGATAACTCTTGACAAGTAGGGAGTGAGAGCTAATGGGTAAATGTTTCTCTTTTCCTTTCCTGGGTAAACAATTCTGAAATGTGCTCTGCATAGCTGCTTAGTTGAATCCCAGTTGGATTAAGCCTCAGTTTGCTCACTGTAGTGACCAGATTGATAATGTACACATTTTCTTATTTTATTCTTCTGCATTCCCCTTTCCTGCTCTCTAGGCTCATGTCTCCAAATGCACTGTCTCACGTTATTCTCAGGAGCATTCTAAAGGTGACAACCAGGCTAAGGACAGTAGTATGCAAGCTAGGCGCTATGTACAGCACATGGAATCCCAGCCACTCAAGAACTGAGGTAAGAGGATTACATGTATGAGGCCAGCTTGAGCAATTCAGGGAGATCCTTTCTAAAAAACTAAGAAGGGCTGAAGATGTAGCTAAGTGTAGAGCACTTACCTAACATGTATGAGCCCATGGATTCAATCCCCAGTACTGCCCAAATTAGTATGCTACCTACTCTTCCCACCTACTTTATTTCAAACATGACTGAATTTACTTTGTTATTAAGGCATTTTGATTTTGAATTCCATCCTTTCACTAAAGCAAGGTCTTTTGCAAGAGATATTAGTAATGAGAAATGAAACCAAAATCAAAGAACATGCAATGATAGTCTTAGAGATCAGTGAGTCTCAAACTTTTCTGTGCCCTTAAATCATAGGAAGAGCTTCCTGACTCTGGTATCCTCCAGAGATTGTGATTTAATTGGTCTGGAGTATGACCTGCACATGAAACATTTAAAATATCCCCGAGGCCAAGATGATTCTCTGTGCAGAGGCCAGTTTGAGAACCCCTGATCTAGATCAGGGATCAGGAAACTACAGCTTCTGGGGAAATATCATCCATCTTCTGTCTGTTTTTTCTGCAGCCCACAAGCCAATAATAGTTTTTACAGTTCTAAATGGTTGACAAAATGTATTTAAAATGTACTGAATTTCACAACAGTTCTCCATAATCAGTGTCCCTGCAAGGTTGTAGCTTCTGGGGAAAGGGTCAGTGTATCTGCTGGATCATTTGGTCACTGATTTGATTGTGTTTGAGAACATCTGGTCAGGCATTCAGTCTTAATTAAAGATTAGTAAAAGCAATTCACTCATATATGCCTGTTCCACACCCATGCTTTCTTTCAGCAAAAGCAAAAATATAAATGAATTTGATTTTTAAAAAAGCTATGCAAAGGTACAAAAGAGGAAGGGATTTTCCAGTGTGTCTCTTTTTTAGGGGGTCATAGGTATACACATGGAGTTTTAATTTCAGTAGAATCAGATTGCGTACTGCTCCATGAGAAAGCATAAATGTGGCAGAGATCAGGAGAGAACATGGGTAGTCTTTAGACAGCTAAATTCATGGTGGTTTTATATTTATTGTTTTCTTTCCTCTGTGTGAATGAATTTCAGAAATAGGCACACAACGTTTGGCCTTGAACTGTTTAGGGAATGAAGTCACCAAAGCAGGTTGACAGAGGCTAGCAGCATTGTCAGTAATGAAATAAATTCAAGTCTACTCCATCAGTAGTGTGGACTAAGTGGATTTCATTATTGCTTCAAAGCCACTGGAAACCATTGTTCACTATAAACTGGTTCAGAACCTCTTTTCTCCAAGACACCCCTCTGTCTATTTATATCACTGCTTATAAAGAATCGGGAAATAAAGATGCAGTCCAGCTACAATCAATGATAATTATCTATTCTGTTTTTAATCCATACCTGTAGAGCTAATTGGATGTAATATGTACTTGTGCAGCAGTTCAGATGAAAACACTGAAACTCAAAGGGGATTAAGGATTTGGTATAAAGAAGCAATGTCAAAGGAAAAATCCAAAATAGAAATTCTCCCATTGTGCAAATAAGTACACAGCACCCCTTCTGTCAGTTTCATTATTTTAACACCAAAGTTCTCAGAGTTCTTACAACTAAATAAAGTGTCTTAAATCCGAACTGAGTGATCATGGGCAATAAAATGAGCACACGATAGGACATTTGTCTCTAAGTGATTGGAAATGGTTGTTATGATAAAAGCAGTAGGTTCAAGTATGGTGTTTAAAAACCTAATGAAATGTAGTCTCTGAATTTCATGTACAAATTATTCCCTTGGGAAAGTCATGCTATCTCAATTTAATACTGCAGCCTGCTGAGAAAGCTGCCTTAACTTTAGGAAAGTTTTTAGCTAAAAATAATCAATCTTTAAATTTTAAAATATGTCTTCTTTTCAGAAAAGGGCGAATGTTTCAGTGTGGTAAAGCAATTAAAAATACCCCATTCTTCTTGAGATGAGAAATGGCTGTCCTAGTTTACCCATAAGATTCTGAAAGATGGGGAGGAGGGGCACTACAAGGAAATACACCTCTCTTTGTTCAAGCAGAATCCCCGACTCAACTCCATGGTTTCGCTCTGGAATGTCAGGGGATGTCTTAGTGGCCTGAATTGTTCACCTAAACTTCAGCTTCCTCTTTGGTTCTTCAACTTGGCTTCCTCTTTACTGATCACGCTGATTTTATGTGTATACATTCCTTCCCTCTTAAAATCTTCAGCCTGTGCAGTGATGAGGTAGAGTTTACAATACATTTTCTACTAGAGAACAGCAGGCTCACACCGCAACATAAAAAGAATGTGAAGATCCTGACTCATAGAGCTCTCATCCTGCCACAGCAAACCTTCTCTCACAGGCTCCCAGACCTAACCTGCACAGGGACCTAACCTCTTTTTCCTCTTACTCTCTTGGCCCCTGGTCCTTCCACCTCTGCACCATGTTCCTTCCTTTATTGCAGATTGGTTCCAGATACTGACTATAACCGATGCTGTGATATTTCTTTTAGATTCTCTCTCTAGGGTTGAATCCCTTACTTTCCAGCTGGTGGGGCCATTGCTGACAGGACTTAGATTACTTCTTCTGGAGGCATTGCCCTTGACTGAAAGTACTGCCTCACTCCAGGTTATACCTTTTTCCTGGGGGTAGGCTTCATCCATTTATTTGGAGGTTAGATGTAGAGGTACAAAGATTTGTCCCCTTACCTTTTTTTCAGGGTAATTATAAATGACCTTCTGCACTTCAGTGTGCTTCCACAGGATTGGCTGGGGGCCTCTGTTAAACTGCATCATGGCTCAACTTGTCACTTTGCCCAATCTTGCTTTATTTACCCCATCATTGGTGGTGGGCCCGAGATCACTCCCCAAAGAAAGCCCTGTGCAAATCTATGTTTCCCAGTCTCTTTCTAGGGTAACCTGACCTAAGACATATATACACAAGTGTCTTTTCTCCAAATAACAGATAGTATTCACTTTTCCGTGGGGAACCAGGACAAAATTTCCTTATCTTATAAAAAGGGGAGTTCACCAAGGTCATGAGACTAGTAAACAGCAGCACCAGGTATCTCAAACCAAATACTAATTCTTATCTACCCTGACATATTGCTTGCATACTTTTATTAAAAACCATTTAGAAACTAATAAAGTAGACATATACAAATGTACTAGGCAGGTTTGATGGATCTTATTATTTTTGTCATCCTTCTCTCAGATCCTTTTCTTTAAAGAAATGAAACATTGCAGGTACAGCTAAGTCCTTCTCCCTCAAATCTTTCACCTATATTTTTTCCTTTTGTTGAAAAAGGAATTACAAGTCAAACAATAAATACAGTAAGTCCACGATTTAAAACCGTTTGAGTTTCAAACTTTAACAGATGTGACCGGACCTCGCATTATGAATATTTGTAGATGCACATAAATCGTGGAAGTAGCTCACATATTTATCTTACCATTTTAAGGTAACTATAAATTAAAAATAGTTTATTTACAGTTCTGTACTGTACACCATTTGAAGTAATTGTAAAAGTAAAAATAATTTATTTACAATATTTTGTGTGTTTGTTTTTAATGCTTTACATTGTATAAGTGTATCAAAGGTACATAAGACACTTTGTCAGACTTATAAATGAATCCAACTTACGAATGTTCTTTCAGAATGGAACTTGTTCATAAGCCAGGGTCTTACTGTATATGTGTATAAATAAATTAAAATTATATTCTTACTGTTGGATACTTTATTGTGTAGGTGGCCCAGTTTTAGAAACCAAAAATATAGCAATGTTTTAAATTTAAATGATGTGTCTTTCTTAATAAATGTACATTCAGCATGACTTAAAATATTTTGCCAAATATTTCTCTATGCTCAAGTTTCACAGCTACATTTAATTTGAGGGAAATCAGGAAATCAGTTGCCATATGTTTTTAATTAATGTATACTTTACTCATCAGCATGTTATTCTATGTAGGCAGTTGACGTCTGAAAAGCTTTTTCAGCTTTTATCTTTAGGTTGAACAGGCAGAATTTGTCAGCAAGAAATAAAATTTAATGAAATACTGTATTTCAATCATAAACTTGAGTATTAGAATTCCATCTCTCCTGACTTTGGGAAATCATTCTTGTACTGCTTGTTCATGCTTGTTTTCCTCTTCTGTTTCTCTTTTCTTTTCTTCCTCATGATTGTACTATTAAGAATTTGAATGTTGGATATAGATTACAGCCAGTGGCTTTAGGCTAAGGCAGCCTAAGGTTGCCTTCAGTTTTAGCAATATCCTTATCACCAGGATATCAAGAATTTCAGGATGAAAGCTCATTTGTGCTAAATAACACAGATGGGCTTAATGATATCAAGCACAAAACAGAGTTTGTATCCTATGTCCCAGATGACTATGCCAGGAACTGACATTCAAGGGAGGACTGTACAAACCAGACTCTGCTGGGACAGGATGAGCAGGAGTGATACCTTGGAATAACACCTCCTGTCCACTGCCCTTGAAGTACTAATGTTATCCATTTGACCAGGGCCAGGACAGTTGAGCAAAAGATAGCAATATGATCTAGAGAGTCATGTGGAAGGGGCTTTCACAAATTAAGAAATAGAAGAAATGCTATAGTGATATAAGGAAGTAGACTTTGAAATTATTGCCTGTGGACACATCTTCAGCATCAGTCACACTACTCAGGCCACTAATTATGGGTTTGAATTTTATTATGTATGATTTAACAGTAGCCAGGACATGTGACTCAGGGGACAATATTTGATTGAGGAGTTGGTGAAATTGGAATTTGGTAGTGATGGTGGTAATGGAAATGAATGGCTCTGGATTCAGTCATTCATTTAACAAATACTTAGGACACCAGCAGTGGGCCAGGCGATTAAGAGTCTCTGGTCCTATGTAGGTTAAAATGATAAAGCAATTTGCAAGGTGGTGAGGTGAGGGTAGGCTGTTGTGGGAACACATAGCATTAGCATTATGGTTTTTATCTAGGTGTCCTCCTAGTCTGATGCTCATAGGTGGGGCTTTTTGGAGATGATCAGATCATGGGGGTGTGATATTCATCAGTGGCTTAATCCATTGAAGAGTTTATAGCTAAATGTGATGCTGGGCAGTGAAGCCTGGTCAGTCAGAGGTCACTGGGGACGAGGTTTGGAAGAGTCTGTCTTCCTCCCTCCCTTGATCTCTCTCTCTCTGCTTTCTGCTGCTCTGCCATGAGCTCTTTCTCCACTGCAATGCCTTTCTGCCATGCCAGCCTTCTTTGGAGCCAGTTGACTATGGACTGAAACATCAACAAAGTGTGAGTGAAAATAAACCTTTCCTCCTTTAGGTGGTTGTTGGGTATTGTCTCAGCAAAGAGAAAGCAACTAAGACATTGAGGGTAGGCATTTAACCTGGCCTTGCAGACTTGGCGGGGAGTTTTTTTCCCAAAGGGAGTGTCTTATAGGCAAGGATTCAAGGAGTGAGAAATGATGTAGGAGAAGGTAGGAATAGGGAAGGGCAAGGATATTCCAAGGAAGTAGAAAAGCGAGTGGGAAAGGCCTGGAAATGAAAGAATGTGGCTTATTTGGAAAATTTCAAGTCTAGCAGTTGGCTGTTGTACACATGGATAATTTTTTTCTTTTGAATACTGAAACTTAAACCAGGGATCACTGAACTACATTGCGAGCCTTTTTTTTTTTTTTTTGTACTGGGGATCAAACTCGGGACCTTGCAAGGCAGGCATGGTACCACTGAGCTAAATCCTCAGGCCAATTTTTTCGAATTTCATGACAGGGTCTTGTTAAATTGTGCAGACTAGTATCACACTTGTTTTCCCTCCCAAGTGGCTGAGATTACAAGCATGTGACTCCACACCTGGAAAAACTTATTTTTAAAAGGAGAATATAAGGAAAATGCCAAAGGAGAGTTAAGCTAAACCTTAGCCCTCAAAATTTAGATTTATCAGTAATATAAAAACTATAAACAAAAGAGATTATAGAGGACATCAGAAAATGGACAGATATCCCTTGTTCCTGGATAGGCAGAACCAATACAGATATTCCCCATTTAATGACCTACCTGTTTTAACAACTGTTCAGACTTACAACCAAGGTGTGTTCTTCAGACTTATGACCTTCTGCAAGGATTTATGACCTGTTATTTTGTTTTTTTGTACCGGGGATCGAACTTGGGTCCTTGTGTTTGCAAGGTAGGCAGCAGAACCACTGAGCTAAATCCCCGGCTGTGCATTTTGTTTAAAATGTCTTTTTTGTTCAGCACATCTTGTTTATATTGTACTGTAATTTTTGCTGATTTCACTGTACAGTACTGTAATTTTGTGTTCTGTTATACATTATAGGACTGCATGTAAGAGTTGTACAAATAAACTCTGACCATTTCTTTGTCCTAAATTTTGCAGTGTACATGCTATACACAATTCCTCATTTAGTGACCAATGTATTTAACAACCTAGTTGCAGAAACAAAATTCAGTCATTAAATGAGAAATGTCTGCAGCCTATTATAGTTTAGGCATATTCACTAAGCAGGTTGTATGAATAAACAGAATTCATGAAAGGACAAATGTCTTAAAAATGTATTCTTTCTATAATGTTTGATACTGGGAAAAAATAAGCTACCTGACATTTTTTGGATATTGCTGCAAAATAACCCATACGAGGTTGCATATTTTGCCTAAGTGTCCAAAATATATATGGTTTGCATGTTTTGATATAGAAGGGAGTGATTTGGAGAATGGTCTTATGATACCTGTTGATCACATATGATACAAGCAGAACAGCTATACCAAAGGGCCAGAAAAATTTATCAGCACACTCTTTTCTTTGGGCTCACTTCTAAGGACTATTTACTCCCAACAGTTCCTCAGGTGATAACAAAACTGGTTCATTTGGAGGTAAATAAATTTTCCGATATATGCAAACTCTTTAGAAGTGATGTTACCTTTGAAACTTTTTTATATTTGGAAATGTCTCATGTCATATGGGTGCACATATTTTCTAAAGGCTTATGTATACACTTCTGAGCTACAGGAAACAATTAATTATCACTGTTATTCTTGATTCTGTGATTGGTTTAATGTGTTTAATTTTTGCCTTACACTCCTGGCTAGTAAGCTCCTTTACTACATACTTTATATGTCTTTTTATTCTTCAAGGTATTTACTGCAGAGGTGGACAGAGCAGTGGCTCCACTGATGCCAGTTTCACTGTCAAGGATACTTGGAATTTCCACTAATTTTTACAGAGTCAAGTAGGGTCATGGCTTTATGATATTTTATTAGTAATATTTTAGTTTTGTTGGTCCCTTGCAATGACCTGCAGAAGCTCCTTTATTAATGAGTCAGAATTGCACATTCAAAACACAGCTTCCAGCAATACCAACTGTAAAATCAATGTAACTTTGAAGAATTCATGGAAGCTGCTAAGATGCCAGGAAAGGGCGTGTGAAGAAATATAGATGCTTTATTGATTTGCTAAAGATATCTGGATTGCATCTGTTTTGCAGTCATGATTATTGATGAGTACTTTCTGTATCATCACTACATCATAAGATAGCCTGGATTTTCTGAATAATTCTCATTGCTGCCTTTTCTGACACATGAGGATTGGTCCCATACAATCCCACAGTGCCTGAGCCCAGCTGATGTGATTTGTTGATGACTTCTATATTTTATTTTAAAGCTTATTGGAAGGCAAGTGTTCTTAAGAAAACCAAATCCTTTTCATTGAACTATTTTGATAATGATTTCTAATACAGATATTCCTTGTTTAGCAACTCACTTGTTTAACAACTGTTTGGATTTACGACTGGGGCACACTATTCAGACTTATAACTTACCACTGGGACTTATGACCTTTATGTCTTTATTTGTATAGTTCTATACATCTTGTTTACAGAGCCTCAATGTCTTTTTTGTACAATACACCTTGTTTATAAAGTACTATAATTTTTGCTGATTGTACAGTACTGTAGTTTTATGTTCTGTTATACATTGCAGTACTGCATGTAAGAGTTATGCAAATAAAAGCAAAGTCATCAGGTTGGAGTTTTTTTGACCATTTTTTTGTTCTGAATATTGTACACACTTTACACAATTCTTCATTTTGCGACCAATTCACTTATTGACCTTGTTGCAGAAACAAAACTTAGCTGTTAAACAAGGACTGTCTGTATTGTCAAAATGATCATATTACCAAAACTGAAATATAGATTTAATATAATCAAAATGCCAACAGCATTCTTCACAGAACTAGAAAAAACAATCCTAAAATTTATATGGAACCAGGAGTCTCAGAATAGCAAAAGCAGTCCTGGGCAACAAGAGCAAAGCAGGAGGCATCAAAATCCCGCATTTCAAGTTAAATTACAAAGCTATACAGTGGCTAAAAACTTCATGGTACTGGCCAAGGGACCAAGTCTTAGGCAGAATAAAGATAGCCTTTCAAACAAATGGTCCTGGGAAAACTGGTTACACACATCTAAAAGAATGAAACTAGACTACTATTTCTCACCAAGTACTGAAATAAAATCAAAGTGGATCAGACACCTAGATATTAACGCAGAAATGCTGAATCTGCTGAAATATACAATAGGTAAAACTCTTGAAGACATAGACGTAGGCAAAGACTTTTCTGAACAGAACCCCAATTATATAAGAAATAGCACAAAAAACGCAACAAAAAATAAAATTTAAAAACTTCTGCATGGCAAAGGAAACAACGAACACAGTGAAGAGAAAACCTACAGAATGCAAAAATTTTTTTGCCAGCTACTCTTTGGATAGAGGATTGATCTCTAAAATATATAAAGTACTCGAAACATAAACGTCCTAAAATAAAAGACCTAATTAACAAACACAGGCAATTGAAATGAATAGAGAATTCTCAGAAGGAGTCCAAGTGGCCAATAAGTACATGAAAACATGTCCAGGATCTTTGACCATGAGAGATACACAAATCAAAACAGTACTGAGATTCTATCTCATTCCAGAAAGAATGGCTATCATCAGGAACTCAAAAAACAACATATGCTTCTGTGAACTTGTCAGAAAGAAGGAACACTTCTACTTTGTGGGTGGGGATATAAACTAGTACAACTACTATGGAAATCAGTATAGAGATTCCTGAAAAAAACTAAAGATAGAAATTACATTGGATCCAGTTACACCCCTCTGAGTATCTTCCTGAAAGAGTTAAAGACATATAGTAAAATGTACGTGCAAACCCGTGTTTGTAGCAGCACAACTCACAGTAGCTAAATATTGGAAATGGTCTATATGTCCATTAAGAGATGAATGAAGAAAAGTATATACACAATGGAGCGTTATGTAGTCGTAAAGAAGGACGAATTTGATTCATTTGTAGGAAAGGATACACCTTGAGACCATAATGCTAAGTGAAATAAATCAGACGCAGAATCTTAAATACTGAAGATTTTCTCTTATATGAGACACTTGAAGTATAAATAATATAAAGAGCAAAAGAAAAGATAGAAAAATGGAGGTAGACCTTATGCAGATGGAAAGGAGATCTAGGGATAGAGCAAGAGGGAAAGGAGAGATGAAGTAAAAAGGATTAAGAATACCAACTACCCATGTGTAATGTACTCATTATGCATCACAAATATGTACCAATAAAATATTAAAGAAAAGAAAAAACTACAAACAAAACCTCTTGATATATTTATTCATATGTAATTAAGACTCCCCATAACAATTTGAAGCACATCCCACAGAATGTCTCTTGGTCATTTGTTTCCTACTTTTTTAATGCCTAACTTCACAGAATACATGTATCTCTCAAGCCAGAAGTTTATCTTATCCCGCATCCCCAATTACAGCATTATTAACCCAAATCTGTGCAGGGACCGCCTAGAGATGCATCCCAAGTTCATCTGGTATGGTGGTGCTCAGCCTTGGCTGCACATTGGAATAATTTAGTGTGAATACCTGAGACCCTGCCTAGAGATTAACTTGATTGATCTGGGGTGTGTCCTAGGGCTTAGGAATTGTTGAGTTCCCTACTTGATTCAAATATGCTACCCAAGTTGGGCGCTAAAAGATTGGTAGAATATCAGAATCTTGTTTAGAAGTTTGGATATGTGCACCAGAGTGTCAAGTAAAGGGATGTTTTTGCTTTATGTTGTCTATGGGAAGGGGGGTATTAGTATTGCAAACAAAGCAGCTCCAATAACTATGAATTAGTGGTCACGTGATTGTTCACCTATCATGTGTCACTCTGTGTTTATGCATGTTTTACTGTTTTGAGTGTGCTAAGAATTTGGGGTTTTCAGTTTCATATTTTCTGTTGAAAATACAGATGTGTGCCACTTAATGACAGGGATATGTTCTGAGAAATGTGTCATCAGGAAATTTCATTGTTTTGCAAGCATAATAGGGTATACTTGTTCAAACCTAGGATATTTATATATATGGAGCCTGTTGCTCCTAGGGCCATGACAAAGCACAAAATTAAGCTGAGCACTAGATGAAATAGTGCAATCAAGGGACACAGTAAACACAAGACTTATGAGGCTGTTGCCAGTGTAATGCTGCAGACTATTTTATAAATAGATTTATTTTTTAATAAATGGAAGGAGCACACTAAAATAATGATAAAATATAATAACTCAGTAATTAATAATATATAACTCAGTAATCATTTAATAATATCAAGTATTCTGTACTGTGCATAACTGTATTTCTCTGATTGGCAGTGAGGTAGATTTGTTTACACCAGCATTACCATAAAGACATAAGTAATGTGTTGCACTATGGTGTTGTGATGTCTAGGATGTCATTAGGTGACATGAATTTTTCAGCTCCATTATAATCGTATGGAATCACATTTGTGTATACATTTGTCATTGACTGAAATGTCATTATGTGACACATGACTGTCATAATAAAAACCAAGATGAATAATGGAAAACACACGAATAGATCACTGATGACAGCTCATAGATTCTTTAAAAATTCCTGTAATGATAGAAACATTCTATGTGATTTCTTGGTCTATACTATCTTGTCAGTAAAAGTGGGTGAGGTATGTCGGCTGCTTTTCTATTTTTTTTTTTTTTTTT
>NW_022900951.1:19088248-19095588 GCF_012274545.1 Fukomys damarensis | reverse complement strand
TCACTATGTAGTTGAGACTGACATGGAACTCACTATGTAGCCCAGGCTGGTCTCAAACTCACAGTGATCCTCCTACCTCAGCCTCCCGAGTGCTGGGATTACAGGTATGCGCCACCACACCTGGCCTGTCGGCTGCTTTTCAACTCCAGAGGTGGTAGCATTTGAGAAGGGTGCATCTGCCCCATGAAGGACAAGCTTCCATACAGTTCTTGGTCTTTGTGTGCACATGGTCAAAGAAGGCCTAACACACCTGTAAAATAAAGAAAGTGACCTAGAGTCGTTTGAATTTCCAAAGTGCAAGGAGCTCCTATTGGCTATCAGGGGTGAAGTAGTAGGATTGGTATGGCTTGATCTGTTCCCTCCCTCCCTTTTGTTTGTGAAGTCATTTTAGCTCACACCATGAAGAAATGGGGAAGGAAAGACCAGTAAAAGGTACATTAATGAGCAAGATACTGTAATGGGAAATATGGGACCAGTTCTTCTGGGTACCCTCTGAGGAACTCTATGGAACACACCTCAGAACTATCCCATTGAGAGGTGAGAAAGCTGGGGTATTTGCCCTTCACTTCCCATCCCTTACTGGGGCATGAATCATCCAGTATTCCAAGTATGTACCCCAGGCATGCAGGGAGCCTATTGATGAGGTGGGAAATGCTTCCAGGCAGAGAGATAGAGAAAGCCATTGCATGTCAGGGAACTGTCGGAAAACCGAACAGTGTGGCTGAGGGTATACATCACCAGTATCTGCTATTCTACCCCCCACTTCAACCATAGGGGTCTGCTTGGACTTATTTCATACTTTAGTCTCCTATGTGCATTCCTTTAATTTAGTTAAAACATTTTTATTACATGTTTGCCATACATGATGGACCCACTCACTTTGGGGAATTGGTGCCTGTATATATCCCATGTTAATTCCTTTTACTTCTCATTCCACTCCCCTCCATCGCTTCTTAAGTGTTTCAGTTTTTAAAACTTTTTGAAAAATCATATTTTCCCATGAATTTTGAATTTGGGAAATCTCTGACAGAGGTTGAATTTATTTTTTAGGTAACCATTAGATGGAACATACTTTTTTTAAAAAAGAAAATGACTAGTTTGATTTTAATTAGCTTAAAAATAGTGACAATGGGCCTGAGGATTTAGCTCAGTGGTTCTGCTGCCTGCCTTGCAAGTATAAGGACCCGGTTTAAAAAAAAATACTAAGAAGAATCATGATTAATTTGTAAATGTTAGACGTTTAGTATAATGTTCAGATTTTTTTCTGTCTTGGGTTTTCAGTTGATAAATATAGAGATTAACAGTTCAGGTTTTGATTCCTCTATTAAACTATATGCAACCCTAAAATGGTACGTGGAAATGATGAACTAATGTGCCCTTCAAGATTTTGTTTGATTATCATGAAGCATGAGGATCAACAATTAGACATGGTTCACAGAGTGTGCAAAGGATTTCTGCTTATAGATAAAATCAGGAAGATTTATGATATTTCAATTGCCGATGCATTTTTCCAGTTACTTGCATTCTCATCTCCCACCTTTCACCTTACCTCATTAATAATTTTAATAAAGATTTTGCAATTGACAGTAAATAATAGCCTTCAGATCATGATCTTTACTCAGACCATGGTTGAGTCGAGGCGAAAGGCTAAGATAGAAAAGAGGTAAAACTTTAATAGCTGGACTTCTCAGCATTTCCATATGATGTCTTCTAATTTCCAGCATTTTGCATGGAGCTGCCTTCTGGAATCTGGAAAAAAGTAGCAAGGGAGCATAATGCTTGAAATGATCCTGTCTGGTAAGAAGACAGTGCAGTAATCCATTGATGATTTTATTAGGCAAATGGGCTGTTAAGAGATGGGGCCTAGTTGGAGGAACTAGGTCTCTGGAGACATGCCTTTGAAAGAGGTATATCTTGCCCCTGACCCCTTGTGCTGTGACTCTTTCTCTTCGTCTCTGCTCCCCTTGTTACTATGAAGTGAACAGCTTTCCTCCACCAATTCCTTCAACCATTTATGTTTCTGCTTCTCACAGGCCTACAAACAATGGAGGCAGTTGACCATGGCCTGAAACCTCTAAAACTGTGAGCCAAAATACATCTTTACTCCTTTAAGTTGTTTATGTTAGATTTTTTTTTGTCACAGTGATGAACAGCTGACCAATACAGAAAAAAATGATGGAAATATCAGTCCTGCAGTATATGATGAGTATACTCTTTAGTATTTAAGAAACTGACCATGGTTAAAGTATCACTATCGTGGCTTACTTTGAAACTTGTTGCTTCCTTTCATAAATTAGTAAATGAAGATGATTCTTACTGTGAACTTGTTGGCCTTTATTTGCTCATTAGTCTTAGTTTTCAAGTATTATTTAAGGATAGACTTATTTTGGTTTCAAAAACAGTTTGAAGGAAAATATTTCTCTGGCTTCCCTTGACTGTTTCCTCTCATGGAAGTCTTATACAAGCACTTCCAGTTGGGCCAATTTAAATGTGAGAGGCAAAGTCTTTTAAATGGAATTGGTAAAATAACATAGGGATAAAACAACAGTGTGATGAAACCAAGCGCTAAAAACATCTGCAAGTCTACTACAAATGTAATAGTGAAGCTTTTGTTTTGGGTTGTAATTTCCTTAAATGGCCAGCTAGAGTCCTAAGCAATTTTCAGAGCAGAAGCTATGGGTGAGGTTTCAGGATGAGGATGTGACACTTTGTCCAGTACTGGGGATCAAACCCAGAGTTGTTCTACCAGTGAATTACATCCTCAGCTTCTATTTATTTATTTATTCTTTTTTTTTTTTTGGTACTGTAATCAAACTCAGGACCTTGTGTTTGTGAGGCAGGCATCAGAACAACTGAGCTAAATCCCCGGCCCTAACACTTTGAATGTTCCTTATGTAAGAGCCACCAGTAGAGTATTTTAGGGGATTTGATTAGAACCGGATTTAGACAGGTCCACTGAAATTGGTTGCTGCCACTTCACTGAGTTGATGCCCTTATGCCAGGTTCAGCAGAGAGATTTTCCTTCTGTTGCTCCTTTGTGTATGTTGTTTTGAGCATGCAACAGGGCTGATCTGTATCATTGGGCCTTTGATATCTTCATGCTAGTGGTGAGTACGGTGCTGGCTCTTTTTGGAATCATATGGCCCTCTCTGCACCCAGGCCTCCTGGGCTGGGAAATGGCTGTGGAGTGAATGCAGCAGCCGGAAACTAACTCTGGCCATGATGGCTGCTGACTAGGTTATCCGTTCAAAGCCAGGATGTCTAAATTTAAAATTCAGATAAATAAAGAATTTTTCTGAGTACTATATGAAGCATAGCTATGGTAAGAATGTATTTTTTATCTGAAATTCAAATTTAGAGGTGTTCTGTGTTATTATTCACTAAACCTAACAACCATATGTTGAGATCTTTATAGAAGCATGTGGTAGGTAAAGAGAATTACTGTGAGCCTTCAAGTGGCTAACTGGTGGCTAAAGACCAGAGCTTGAAAGAGCCCCACTGGAACAGAAAGAAGAATGAACATGATGGATACCATCTCAGTAGGAAGTTTCTGTGCCTTCTTCTTTCCTGACTCCACATAATCCATAGTGGAATTCACAGCTGATCATTTGGGTGGGAATTTAGAATAGGTTTTAATGGAGAGTGATCATGATCAAGATATGTTTTATGCATATATAAAAATTCCACAATGAAACCCATTATTCTGTGCGATTAATATGCACTAATAACAGAATGAATGGCATTCTTGCACTTATGTGTCATGGAGAAAACTCTGACTCATTTTCTTAATTCAGAAAAATAAATATTACCTACGTAATAGGCTTGTTGCAAGAACCAAATAATATAAGGTAGCTGAAGCTATTGTCACAATATTAGTCCCTTAATACTTATTAAGGGCTCACATATGTCTGTCGTCATCGTCATCATCATAATCTTCATCATCATCGTCATCGTCTTAATTACGAGAGTGAAGGAAAGCTAAAGAGAAATTTCAGAATATCCTTAAAGATGCAATAGCTGGGGCCAGGGATTTAGCTCAGTGGTTCGGTGGCCTGCCTTGCAAGCGCGAGGACCCGAGTTCAATCCCCGGTACCAAAAAAAAGATACAATAGCTGTATTGAGTTGCTTCCTTTCATAGCTTAGGTTTTTCTAACCCTGAATTCCTGGCCCTTTTATGCTTTGCCCTGTGCTGTGGTAGATTAAAAATTTACATACTTTGCTGCAAGGAGAAATGCAACTTTGACTGCAATGTTAGACAAACGTAAACCCCTTGAGAATTTCCTTTAAAATATGATGGGAATCTACCAAGAATACAAAGGGAAAGAAGTTTTTGTATAAGGTTGTTCTAGATATCATTATCCCGAGACTCTGAAACAAAAATCTTCCCTGCTGCCCGCGGGAGGAGAAACCAGGTGAATACAGTTGAGAGTTGAGTCATTGTTAAAATAATCAGCCTTAAGAAGTTTGCTCCGTGACGATGTCTCAAGGATTGGCTTATAATACAAATTAAAATATACGGAGAGTGACAAGCACAGATAAATTTCTGTGTTGTTAAGACAATGAAAATATACTATATAAATGTCAATTTTAGAATAAAACTTCTTAATTTCCTACCGACTTCTTTAACCTTTCAGTCAGTAAAAATCTTAGACTTCGTAAACAGGTGATAATTGTGAAGATTTTTAACTTTTTAAAAATAGCTTTAGTTGTAGAAGAGTTGCAAAGATAGTACAGCAAGTTTTTATGTACTATTCACCCAGCTTGTGAAATTATTTTATCCATTAGCTATTTCAATTCCTAGAATTGTCCCATATGCTGATCACAATAAATTAGGCATACTTGTGCCAAAGACGCTTCTTTAGAGGGAAACTTTCAAGAATACTAGTATATTTCTTATAAGACATTGGGCCTCAAAGCATCTCTTCTTTTTCCTTTCCAGTAAATTAAGGGAAGAGCTGGAAGTAAAAACCACAGTGTTTACTGTTGAATCTGACCAAAATCCAAGTACACTCCTTGCCAGTGACGAACAAGGGAAAATATTTGGTGTGTTTATAATAAGCCATGAAGAATTGAATATTTGAATTTTTTATGTAATACACTTAAATAAATTTAATGAGAGTGACTGAAAAGAAACAAAGATTGAAATTATCAGCTGACAAGTTTGCAAACCAGCTGATAACATTTGCTAAACTGCTTCTTCATTTTGTACCCCAATTTGTGGGTAAGCCTGGAGTTTGAATCACAATTTCTAAGGAGTACAGAATTTCTCTAGTGCAGCATTTTCCCCTAACCCCAGCATTGAGAACCTGGCTCTCAAGTTCTGCCTAAGTAATTCGGAAAGAGTTCACGATGTGTCGTTTGTGTGTACTAGGTGCGAGTCCATCGATGATTATGCCCCATCATCTTGTCCTTTTCTTCCTCTTGTTTATGGTGGCTGCTGAGGATGTTGAAAGTTATTGCTGACAGTGTTCACCAAAGACTCTGCAGCTTTTGGTGACAATAAAGACATCATTCTCTTTCAGTTCTGGCTAGTACCTACCCCGGTGATGCCCATGGTGACTGAAAGTACTGCCATGTAGACTGAGTACATTAGCCTTTTGGTTCTAGAGATTAGCTCCTTTAGAAACCATCGTCTTACACTTTTTCCCCCCTCCCCTTTTCCCATCTGCCTTCTAGATTTTGGTATCTAGAATACAACTGTATTAATCATTCAGTTATTTTTCAGGAAATCCTACTGCCACTTATGCCATCATGTCACTCTTCCATTCTTGCTGGAAAAATTTAAAAATGACTTTTACATTTGGTCATAGTAGTATCGAGTGGAATTAAAGGACTGTTGTGACCCTTGAAGAAATGACTGCATGTTCTATTTTACTGTTAAGAAGGAAGATTGAGTATAGAGGAGAAAGAATAAATTTTATTTCTCTCGAAAATATGTTGAAAAATCAATATAAATAAGTGGATCATTATTAAAAATTCTCGCTGTAATTAAAATGTTAGAGTTAAAACCCGTGAGAATGTTTTGAATTGCTTTAAAGTTATTTATGGCAAAAATCTAGGTGCTGGGGATTTTGAAGGCACATTTGTCTCTTAAGTTCTGCTTTTAAGTGTACCCTTTCATTTCCTTACCTTAGACAAAGGGGAAAGTGTGATTTATGGACTTACTGAGAGGGCAAGGGAATGGGCAGGTTGACTTCTCCCTTGCCTTCCAACTCAGTAATTCTCTGTGTATTTCTCCTTTCAAAATCTTGCCTTCATTCCTTTCTCTCTTGAATTTCATCAGTGTTGAGTTTAGTAAATCATATTCTCTCAAACTCTTTGTGGAACTTTATGTGGACAAATCACAAGATACTTAGAAACTCTATAAAGATGACCTGAGAAGGATATAGATTAAAGAAAAAAAAAAACCCTTAAAACTCACTGTAAGGAAAGGAAAGGGTAAAGATGATAAAAATTGCAAGAGGGCAGTATTTCTAAGGATTAGATTTTTGTTCATTCTTAGGCATAATAGAACATTCTGTAAATATAGTGTTCATTACTTGAGGTTGCCGTTCCCCATGTTACTCAAGGTGGGTGGAGTCTATGGGCCAGCAGCATTAGCATCTCACCTGAGAGCTTGTTAGAAATGCAGTCTCAGGTCCCAGCTTATACCCCACAGAATCAGACCCAAATTTTAACAAGATCCCTAGATGATTCATGTACATATTAAAGTTTGAGAAACTCTGCTTTTTCAGTCTTGCCCAAATGTCTTTTTCATTTCTGCATTCCCACCACCAAATGTGAAGTCTCGTGGATAGTTGGAGCTTTATGAATATTTATTGACTGTTGAGTTGGTTCTCAGTACTTGGAGATCTAGTTTAGAGCCCTCATTTAGAAATGTTAGGAAGTCCTGCAACACAGCTAACTAAAAGTAAAACTTGATCTATTCACGGAGTCCTTAGCTTTCACTATACATTAGAAACATGGAAGAACTGTTTTTAAATACCACTACCTGAATATCACCCACCTGTAAAAATTTTAACTTAATTAGTATAGGCTGTGGCCTGGGCCTTGGAACTGTCAGATTTCTCCAAGTGATTCTAATGTGCAGCCAGTGTTGAGACTGGTGCAATAGTGTCAGAAAAGCTTTTTGAATAATCAAATGACTAGGTCCCAGGAAAAGTAAAATATTGAAATCAATTATATGCATAAACTTGAGTCTGTAGCAGTATCTGATGAACCAGAATGTGGCATTACAGGTATTGAATTTGTATGCCCTGACATTTTTGGACTATTTGGTTTTTGTAGTAAGCAAAAATGTTTCTCATGTATTTCTTTTCTTTTTTTTTAAGTTTTTTTTT
>NW_022900951.1:19051040-19088166 GCF_012274545.1 Fukomys damarensis | reverse complement strand
TTCTTTTTTTTTTTTTTTAGTTTTTTTTTTTTTTTTTTTTGTTCTGGGGATCAAACTCAGGACCTTGCGCTTGTGAGGCAGGCGATGAAACCATTGAGCTAAATCCCTGGCTCTGCATGTATTTGTAGTGTAATCATATGGGGTAACAGTAGGGAGGCAAACATTTGATCAAGAGAATGATACTGGTAAGTCTTGCAAAAAACCAATAACTTAAAAAATCATAATTCAAAGGTTTGTATATTTTATCTAATTGGTTTGGCTATTTTGTTCTGCATGATTTGTCAGTTTTAAGGCTCTTAATCCTAAATAAAATAGTTCTAAACTGTACCTTCCTGTATAGAAGGTCACTATATACATTCTGGATATATTTCTTGAATCTCTTCTTAGCGATTTTGCAGAACTCCTTTTGGGCAATCAAACATCATCATGTTGAGGTTAGAAAACCGTTCTGTGTATGAACATATACCTTTTGCCTTGGCCAATGCATCTTGATGACTACAGCCTCTCAAATGCAAGCTCTCAATGGGGAAAATCACATTATTTCAAATGATGTCAATATAGCATGTGGTTAATTTGGAGGAACTGATATTTTGAGCAGATGAGAGACATAGTTTGACCAAGTTGAAGTTAATTTTCATATTGTCTCCTTAGTCTTTGTTTCTTGGGGGATTTTAAGCAAGCTATAATCCATACTCAGTGGCTAAAGTTCCAGCAAAGGGATTTTTGCATCTGTCAGCACCTCAAAGCTCATAAGAATTGGAGAGGATGTTGAGGGGTGAAGATCTGATGAAAGTGGGAGATCTGGGTCTTGGATCTGATGATATCATCATTGTGAAGCTATAGAATTTGCTTAGAGGTTCAGTCTCTGGTGATGTTGTGTGTACTTGCTAGCATGTAGACCATTATTTCTTTTGCTTTTCTTTGGCTATTATAGCAAAGTGGTTATAATACAGAGAACAAAATACAATGGAAAGATATTCTGGTTGTATCTTGTTATTTATGGACCTTTGATGTCACTGATCTTCCATCGTCTAAGAAATGATGTTCATCTGCGTGGTTGAAGTTGGGTCTCTGGAACATGCATGTTCCTGTGTGCAGAAAGGAAGAGAGGAAAGAAAATGATTACTTTGAAGCAAGTGAAGTGGAAGGAATATACTTTCCTTATGCTCATATTTTATTGGTGAGAATTTGTCATATAGCCACAGTCATTTATAAGGGAGGCTGGGAAATATGGTTTTTTTTCTGGCTGAGTTTATGGAGGAAAGCAGCGTAGAACTTGCCTTCACAGTAGGGCATCTGAGAGACAAGGGAACTAGGGGTACGTATTTACCAACTCCTGACAGTTATCGGTTGAGAGCTGTTCCTTGTGTGTTTTAATTTCTTGGCAATTTTGACCTGCTGTCTACATAAGAGTAGGCTTTGGGAGACCAGAGAAAGCCCTCTGGTAAAGGTAAAGAATTACAGATGTTGATGATTTTGGCTTTTAGGAACTGATGAGGATAGAGAAGATATGGATAGGACCCTGGAAAAAAATCTGTTATATAGTTTATTATTGATTTTGCAACTTTACCTCTATTGGCTACCAGCCATTTACTCACCAATGTTAAATATAAAACATTGAAGAAACATATATGTTCTGCCTTAAACAACGTAGAGCCATAAAATTCTTAGTTCTAAAATGGAGGTGACCAATTGCATAACCATAATTATAATTTATAAAATTTGGATCTGGGTTCACATGTTTTATATAACTTAAGTGAGGATGAGTGCAAAAAAATTCAGAGTGAGTGACTGAGTGCTGACAGACTTTATTATGAGTTATTTAGAAGGAATTTTGAGAGGGTTGGGTGGTGAAAACTATCCTACATTTATTTTAACATTTCTATTGTTGCTGCTTTAAAGTATCTAGTTGCTGACTCACAGCTTCAGATCATAAAAATGCAGTTTGGTAAAGTTAAAGTTGCTTTAAGCTTACAATTGTATGTAAACAAGTTTTGGTATGACTAATTGATCCTTAGATTCTTTCAGTAGTAACAGCCAATAGCAATAGTTACTCAATTACACGATACTATGGGCTGGTTTAAAATTAAAATGTGCTGTACATGGACTTGTTTAAACAGTAAAATTTGCTGTTACATATAAGTTTATTGAGCATTGCTCCCTTTATATATTGCTTTTTTTCAGTGCTGGGGGATAGAACTTGATGCTTCTTTTTAATTACTCCAGTGTGAATGTAGCCATAAACAGTCATGGCAAGGAGCCAGAAAAGAAGGTCCAAATACAAGGTGTTCCTGTTTAAACTCACATGAGAAAAGAAACAAAACATAAATCAATTATTAAACTACGATGTCGGTATGAGAATAGTATTTCCTTTTGTAGAATTAGGGGAAATGAACCTTTCTCCCAGGATTATCTATAAATAACTGAAGAGAGTTAGAAGATTTATGTATTTTCCCATGTAAGTTCCAATGAAGAATTCTGTCAACAGCCTAATTAGAATAAAAGCTCTTTCAAAAGTGAATTTAATTCTAATTTCAAATAGATTGACATCCAAATTTAGCTTATTCTTATATTTCTGAAATTTGCTGAACAGAATCTTTAAATAGAACTCTTATAATATGAAGGAATTTCACCAGAGTGATGCAAAACATATTTTAGACTGAGGCAACCATAGTGTTCACCAAGTTACAGCATGGTTCTACCAGATTCTGAAAGATCCCTGTAGAAGGAAATGCTGAAACATGGCTTTTAACCCTTTGCTCAAGCTCCCAGCAGAGTTGCTACTGCTAATCATTTTTGGGCTTAAAACTTGATGCCATTGTTTTTTTTTTCCTTTTTGATCAGCCCTCCCAGGAAGAAACAGTTATTGTGAGAAGGTTGGCAAATTAGAAATGATCAGTTCCAAAGGTTTGGGAATTGGAGATGATCAATTCCCAAACCTTATAGACAACTAATACCTTGTACTTGTGTCAGGTTGAAATGCTGTGATTTTGAATCTTCCCTCAGTTGTCCTAATTTTTAGATAATCTGGTTTCTTAGGAGATTTGTGGATCCCAAATAATTATTTGTAAACTAAGACAACCAGGACTAATCTATTTTTAAAGGGTAGTAAAGTACATGTAACATAAAAATTATCATTTAGCTATTTTAAAGTATACAGTTCAGGGGACTTTAGTGCATTCAAAATGTTATGCAACAATTACCTCTGCATAGTTCCAATACATTTTCATTACTCCAAAGGAGACTCTGTAACCATTAAGCAGTTACTCCTCATTTCCCCTGCTCCCAGCCCCTAGTATTCATTAATCTGTTGTCTCTATGGATGAACAAATTCTGGATTTTTCATACAAATGGAAACTAAAATATGTGGTCTTTTGTGTCTGTCTTCTTTCACTTAGCATAATGTTATTGAGGTTCATCTGCATTGAAGCATGTATCAATAGTTGGAGATTTTGTTTATCCATCGATGGGCATTTGGGTTGTTTTCATTTTTTGGTTATCGTGAAGGTTACTGAAGCCTCTGGCTCTAGGGTACCCAACAAATTATGTTCTTCCACCTGTCCCAAGATACTAATGGAGGAGACAAGGAGTTGTGAAGGCAGAAACAGAACTTTAGTGCAGTTTTACTGGGAAGGATCATCATTCATCATTCTCAATCCTCTCTGGGGAATACTGACATGACTTCCTAGATTATATAGGGAAGTGAGGGAGGAATAAACTTAATCCAGCAGTCTTTGTCAAATTGTGGTCTGGTTGACCCATATCTCAGGATAGCTCAGGTGGGACCTTGTTCATGATGAGAAATTTGCTGTTGACTAGGGGGCAGTTTTGAGTCATCATAAGATATTTGTTGATCATGCCTATTGTTCCTGAAATCCAAGGTGACTGCAGAAAAGAATTATTCTAAACAAAGGAGACAGGTGCAAAATTGAGGCAGAGATGCCAAGTTCTTATCAGATTTTTAGTGACTCACTGGGCATCTTCAATTGAAGAGTCAGTGCTTTCAGCAAAAGCAGTCTTCTTGTTACATGAATAGTATTATTATGAACATTTGTATACAGGTACTGTATTTGTTTGAATACTTTTTTTCAATTCTTTGAGGTTATATTTAAGTTTTTGAGGAGCCAGGCCTGTTACTTTTGACTCAGAGAGCAGTGATACAATAACTCCATCAAAAATGCTTGCCTGGCAGCACCTTAAAGTGTTTATAATTATTGATCTTCCCTAGTAGTGGAAATATCAAACAAAGGAAGCCTGAGTTGCACAATGCAAACATTTTGCTTAACATTAACTCTAGTTCTTACAACTGACAACAGCAATAAAGATAAGATAATTTTGATTTTAAGAATTGTTCCAGTGTGTACCAGGAATTACATTTGAGTGCTAAAAATATAGGCTTGAAATAACAGAGGTGTTTATTCTTGTATATGAGGCTTCTTAAACTCAGAATTATTGATATATTGATTGAGATGATTTTTTTGTCATTGACGGCTGTTTTGTATATTATAGATTGAATGTTTAGCCTCGACCTTGATCCTTACCCACTAGACGCCAGTGACCTCCCGCAATGGTGACAATCAAAGCTGTCTCCAGACATTGCCAGCTGTCTCCGAGTGGGAGAGGGTGTCAAAGAAGTCCAGAGATGCTTTGGCACCTCTACAGTTTCACTTATACCCGAAGTGCCTTCTAGCCTCTGTGTGTGTGTGTGTGTGTGTGTGTGTGTGTGTGCGTGAGTGTGAGAGAGAGAGAGAGAGAGAGAGTTAGAGCAGCTGGGGATTGAACTCAGGGCCTTGTATGTATGTGCTGTACCACTAAGCTACAACCCCAGCCTTCTTTCTGTTTTTCAATTTTGCATTCCATAATGTGTGGCTGTTAAGTTTAAATGTTTTTCTTGGTGAAAAGATGGCTGCAGGAGCTCCAGATATATGTTTTAGGTAACAAAGACAAGGATCTGAAGAGATAAGAATCCCTATAAAGAGATTTCCTAAAAGCTCCACTGAAAGACTTCTGTCTGTATTTCACTGGGTTTCCATTATTTGTAATGGTTGCTTGGATAAATGTATTATTGCTGGGCCCATTGCCACACCCAACAAAATAGTTGTTCTGTTATTGTATAACCAACTAGCAGTCTCAATCACAAAATAGCAGATGTATCTTTGATTGTTCAGATGGAAGATCACATCCTGATCAGAGGTGATGCTTTCATCCCTAAGGGCTGTTTATTGTTTTCCCTTTGGAGGGAAACTTACTGTGAGACAGGAAATGAGGTAGGCTACTGTCCTGACTATAAAAAACCTTAAATTTGCTTATATTCTAAAGCTTAATGAGGACTGGTATAATTTTGATGATACAAATCCAGATCCCTGGACATAGGAAGAGAGACCCAGTTTGGATAACCCTGTGCCATCATTTGTCCCCAAAGGTAAAGGAAACAGTAGTGGCAAGTTTCCTGTAAGAATTAAGCCATGCAGCAATTTTGCAGCCTCCAGCCTAAAAACGGTAGGTCTAAACTCCAGACCCATCAGCACTATCCCAAAACCCAACATGAGAATAGGAAGTTTTAGTAGTCATCATCATATGTAGATGTGTGAGACAGAGTGATTTTCTCACAAAGACAAAAATCACCTGAAACCAGGGTATCCATGTGGCAAAAAGAATGGGAAAGCCAGAGTAGAAGCAAAGGGAGAACTCTTTGTAGGTTTTTTTGGAAAATGATTGTTGGGACATTTAAGCCAAATGCTTTAGAAGTAGGTCTAGTGTGAGCAGAGGTTATAACATTAGAGTATAAAAAAGTGACTTCATGGTTACTGATTAGTAAGGCTGGTGTTGTGAGTTGAATTGTGCCCTCCCTACACATTGAAATTCTAAACCAGGATACCTAAGAATATGACTTTGTTAGGAAATAGTCTTTGCACATTTAATTGAATTAAAATGAGGTCATGCTCTGAGTAGATCTTACTCTGACATGTGTCTTTATAAGAAGCAAAAGGAAGAAGTCAAACTATCATTACTTGCTGATGATATGATACTCTACATAGAAGACCCAAAAAAATTCTTCCAAAAGAATTCAAGACTTACTTGACAGATTCAATAGAGTAGCTGAATGTAAGGTCCACACTAAAAAATCAATATCCTTTTTGTATATGAATAGAAGACTCACTGAGAGAGAAATTAGGGAAACCATTCCTTTAACAATAGCATCAAAATGAAGTATCTAGGAATCAATTGAATGAAGGAGACAAAAGACCTTTACACTGAAAACTACAGAACTCTGAAAAAAGAGATCAAAGAGGATAGAAGAAAATGGAAAGATATCCCTTGCTCCTGGGTAGGAAGAACCAACATAGAGAAAATGGCCAGACTACCAAAACTACTATACAGATTCACTGCAATCCCGATTGAAATTCCCACAGTATATTTCACAGAAATTGAGAAAACAATCAAAAAATCATTTTGAACCAGAAGAGACCTAGAATAGAAAAAGCTATTCTAGGCAACAGAGACATGGCAGGGGGTACCAAACTTCCCAAATTGAAACTATACAACAAAGCCACTGTAATAAAAACAACATGGTACTGGCAAAGAAACAAACCCGAGGATCAGTGGAATAGATCTGAAGATGTAGGAGCAAATCCAGACATACTCAGCTACCTCATCCTTGACAAAGGAGTTAACTGTCCTCACTGTAGTAAAGATAACCTCTTTAATAATTAGTGTTAGAAAAACTGGATTTCAACTTGCCAAAGATTAAAACTAGACCCTTATCTTTCACCATGCACTAAACTAAAATCCAAATGGATTAAATATCTAAATATCAAAAGAGAAACACTAAACTTGCTGGGAAATAAATTAGGTATAACTCTTGAACACATTGGCATAGAAAAAGACTTACGAACAAATCCTCAGCAGCATGGGAACTTGCACAAATACTCAACAACTGGGATCTCATCTTAATGAAAAGCTTCTACACTGAAGAACAAACCATGAACAGAGCTAAGAGACAACCTACAATGTGGGAAAAAAATTTAATGAGCTGCTCTTCAGACAAAGGACTACTATCTAGAATATATAAAGAACTTAAAAAATTCAGACCCCCCCAAATACAAAGACCCAATTCAAAAATGGGCATCTGAAATGAATAGACATTTCTTAGGCAAACAAGTAAAAGCAGTAAATAAACATATAAAAATGTTCAACATCTGGTCATTCAAGAGATGCAGATCTAAGCAACACTGAGATTCCACTCCACCCCAGAAAGAATGGCTGGTATCAAGAAATCAAATAATAACAAATGCTGGTGGGTCTGTGGGGAGAAAGGAACCCTTCTTCATTGTTGGTGGCAGTGCTGACTTGCCCAACCACTGTGGAAATCAATATGGAGATACCTCAAAGAACTAGGACTAGAGATGCCATTTACCCAGCTATCCCTCTGCTGGGTATCTTTCCAAAAGAATTAAAAGAATCATACCACAGTGATATATGCACACCCACGTTTATAGCAGTATAGTTTGTAATAGCAAAAACTTGGAAACAACCCAATTGCCCATCAACTGGAGGCTGGATAATGATGTAGTTTTTCTATGAAATGAAGTACTACTCAGCCACAAATAATGAGAAACTAGAGACGTTTATAGCTAAGTGGATGCATATTGAGGCCATACTCTTAAGTGAAATAAATAGGACACACAGGTAAATACTGAATAGTTTCTCTGGTGTGAGAAACTAAGACTGTAGATAAGGTTCAAATGATAATAATTGATAGTGTGAAATAGGAAGAAAATGGCTAAAGGAGAAGGGAATGTGGGAAAGGTAGGGGAAAGGAAATAAGGGAAAAGAAGAAAATTTGAAAAAAAGGAAGAAATGTAAGCAAAGTCTTTGTAAATAGGGAAGGGTGAAGTGGGTGAAGGGAGAATGGGGAAAAATAGGAACCAAGATCTGTCATGTAAAGGTACAAGATCCCAGTGATGAATGTAACTGTATTGTTTGCCTTAAATGTAGCAATAAACTTAATGGGGGAAAAGAAGCAAAAGCAGAAACATTCACAAAGACATACGGGAGAATGCCACATGAAGACAGAGGCAGAGAATGGAATGATTAATGTATTTGCCAATGAAAGCTATGGATTTCTGGCAACTGCCAGAAGCTAAGAGAGGGCCATGCAATAGACTCTCCTGTCAGTGCCTCCAAAATGAACCAATATGTGCAATGCCTTGTCCTTGGATTCATGGCCTTTAGAACTGTGAGTATATATTTTCTGTTGTCTCATGACACCCACTTTGTACTTAGTATGGCAGCCCTAGGAAACTAACATAGGTAGAATATACATCTGACCCACATAAAATACAAAGTGGAATTTACTCAGAGCTTGCCTGGTTGCTTTTGTCTTTTATATATTATTTAATGTTAATCTTTGTGAAAGGCCAAAATTTTCCATCTTATGAATTTGCCCCTAAAATACCCTAAATTATTTTAGTTGTGGGAGCATCTAACAAGTCCTTTTTTATCATAACATTTACTGAATAAGTTCTTACTCCAGGGCTTTTTCATGAGATGATGTAAAACAATTTATCAATAATAAAATGTGATATGATTGTTAAGATTTTGTTATCCATATAGTAATTTCATAAGTGTGTATCTGAAAAAACTGGTCAAAGCCTGTGATTTCATGAATGACACAAAAAGAGCTGAGAAATAAACATTTAAGAAAGGCCTCTCAAGAAAGAGCCCTTAGAGTTGCATCTTATTATAAAATTCTTCAGTAAAACAAAATGGGCAGAGAAGTGTCTGGGATAGGAAAATGGCAGCCAGGGTACACTGGAGCCTTGCTGTTGAAACTGTCAGTGCCTGGCATTCTGTGTGTTTGACAGATCATTTCAGTGCCACATCAGGCTACCAGCAATGCATGACCTGCCCTTAACTTTAATGGTGAAGCACCAGGAAGTTGCTTCTTGTACCTCTCTTAGAAATAGCCTGGAAAGAAAACATGTGAAGGCAACCTAAGCCTTGAGCGACTATTCTCTTAACTTTGTTAAATAGAATAAAAACTAAAAATTTATATTAAATGAAGGCTAAGCCCTAAGTTCTTGAACGTAGACTCAGATGTGTTTATGCCCTGAGCTATAAGGGTTGGAGTGGCAACAGCTCTAATAATATGGTCTAGTGAGTTGGAAAAATGATGGCTTGGTGGATGCATTGCTGAACCCTATGGCTGACAGCCCAGGCATAGCCAGTGGAGTATCCCAGAAAGATGTATAAAACAGGAAGAAGAGAGTCATGATGGAGGAGCTTCTTGAGTGACATGAAATATTGATTGATGTTTCATTTCTTTATGGTTCAGTTACTTCCTGGGCATGGTCTCAATCTATCCTAACCTTTCTAAGTTCCTTTAAAAAAATAAAAAAAGGGCTTCTGCAAATGTACTAGCAAGTTCTCCAAGAAGCAGGCCATAAATGTTGTTTATATTTTACTGATCAGAAAACCAAGGTACAAACTTTAAGAGTAAAATCATCTGCTTTACAACATCTGTCTTCTGCTTGGTTACTTGTAGGACAATCACGACTCACTTGGAAGGATTTGCAGATGCCTCTGATTAGCTGCTAGATAAGTCTTCCTTACATTGTTTAGAAATGAGCTATCATATAACCAAAGGCTTCTATTTTTCTTTCCATATGATAATCTTTTAAAGTGTTTGAGGACTTCTCTTGTGTCTATACTAAAATATTCTCTTTTCTGTATTAGCTACCTTTGGATGATTCAACTATTTGTCATGTAAAAATTGCTTTCTTACCTTTCTTCACCCTGGCACACTAAGCTCTCAATGGATGCTAACTGATCAAGTCCCCATGCCCCTTGAAATGTAGTACCTGGAATACTGTGTAGATCTCCACATTGAGATGTTTGTACTCTTATTCTAGATGCTGCATTTTTATCAATGTAAGTTAATTTTGAGAGTTCTTTGGTAAATTAGACCACCTTTTAAAGTAAGAATAGTTGAAATTACAGTCAACTGGAGACATTTGGGAATTTTTGTATATGGATTTCTATGGAAATTGTATAATTTCTTTTTTTTTTTCTTTTTTCTTTTTTCTTTTTTGGTACCGGAGATTGAACTTGGGTCCTTGCGCTTGCAAGGCAGGCCACCGAACCGCTGAGCTAAATCCCTGGCCCTTATAATTTCTTTTTTGCAGTAAATGCTATCCTATAATGTCTATTTCAACCCTGGTTGTCCACTTAATTGATACCTTTAGGTGTTTTTGTCAAAATATTCTCTCTTTCTCAGGTGTATGTTTTCTTAAGCATATCTACTTAATTTTGTATTGACTACTGATGAGAATCAAACAGAATGGGACTAAATAGAGAGTTAATGTGGTCCAAATTTAGGAACCTTCCTGCAGGGCAATAATTTGTCAGTCTAGAATCTTATTAAAAAATAGAGATTCAGGTCCATCTAGCTCTATTATATAATATAAAATTTTCTATTTTGTTCCAGTGAATTTTATTCCAGTCCAGAAAGTGTTTATTGAATAGAGCAGGGATGGCAAACTACTGCCAAATCTAGCCAGCTCCCTATTTTTGAAAACATAATGGTATTGGAACACAGCCATGCTTATTTATTTACGCATTAGCTATGGATGCTTTAGCAGTTAACAATGAAGAGTTGATCAGTATGGCCCACAAAGCCTAAAATATTTACTATTGGCCCTTTATTGAAAGAGTTTCATTGACCTCTGGAATAGAAGCACTTTTCCCACCATTGCTGTTTTTCTTTCTGTATAATCTTTTTTCTATCGTTATCAATAGTATAA
Organism: Fukomys damarensis; assembly: GCF_012274545.1. Classification (NCBI taxonomy): domain Eukaryota; kingdom Metazoa; phylum Chordata; class Mammalia; order Rodentia; family Bathyergidae; genus Fukomys; species Fukomys damarensis. The sequence goes on along the minus strand of NW_022900951.1, from coordinate 19,077,361 downwards.
TAATCCACTATTGCTATAATATCTTCTGTCTTTAAAAAACCCAAAAACATACCTATCTAGATCCCTCCCCTTCCATATATGACTGTCCTCATTTTCCTGGTCCTGATTAAAAAAAAAAAAAACCTTGAGTTTTCTCTACTTACTATCTGTCCTTCTCTCCTTATTCTTGCTTGAATGCACTCCAGTGTGGCATTCATCCCTCACCACTCTTTTGAAATGACTTTGTTCAAGTTCCCTAAGTGACTTTGACATTGCCAGCCTGAGAATGAAACATTTCTGGTTCTCATCTTACTTGACCTATCATCTTTCTTCAGATGCAGTGCAGTTTCTCTTAAATCACTTTCTCCCCCAGCCCTCAGGACATGCTCTCTCTCTCTTTCCTTTGTGTTCTTTTCATTGTCTCATTTTTAGACATTGGAATGCCCTGGGGCTCCATCTTTAGATCTCTTTTTTTCCATCTTTATTCACTCCCTAGGTGCTGTCGTCACAATTCACAGTTTTAAAGACTTGTCTCTATATGTGATGATTTTCATACTTATATTGCTAACTTGCTCCTCTTCACTGAGCTCTAATGCCAACTAGCTATCACTTTGCACGACTAACAAACACCTTAAACTTAACAGTTTATAAAACAAAGTCTCAGTTTAACTTATGCAGTGCAACTCCTCTTACAGCCATTGTCATTTTAGTAAATATAAAACTCTGACTTTCATTGTTTCAGTGTACAGGTTTCATTCTTTTTATTTCATTTTTAAAAATTTTATATCAATGTAGTACAAGTAGATATTAAGAAAGAAAATATTTTAAAAAAGTTTTCTATGAAAAATAAAGCAACAGTCACGTCTTATTCTTGATTCCTTTTTTTTCTCTAATACTTCACATAAATCCATCTGCAAGCCCAGTCAGTTTCAAGTTTTGAAATATAACTCAAATTAGTCTTCTTTACACCTTGTCTACTGCTGCCGTGTGGGCTAAGCTCCCATTTTTTTCACATTAGCATTATTTCAGATGTTTCTCCACTACTTACTCTGCTTCTTCCTTTGACTCATGCCTTATTCTGGTCCCATAATCCTTTGAAAACCTGATAGTTATTTTGATATTGTTAAAATATAAGTCAGGTCATGTCCTTTTTGTGCAGAACCATCCAATAGCTTTCTCTCTTACTCTGAATAACTTCTCAATTCTTCTGTGGCCCAGGAACCCTTCCATAATGTCTAGAGTTCCCTTTCCATTCTGATCTCATTGGTAATAGTCTTTACCTTGGTAATTCCTCTGCAGCCACACTGGCCTCTTTGCTGTTTTGCAAACACAGCAAGCATGTTCTAGCACTGATCATATTATTTATGGTGCTACTTTTACCTAAAACCCCTTTCTCCCAGATATTTCCATGGTTTCTATTTTTACCTCATTCATATTTTTGCTCAAAACTTAGCAGGAAGCCTGATCAAAGCACCCCTCTATAACTCTGTATATCCCTTCCCCTTGACATAAGACAAATAAACAAAAATAACTCTATAATATATACATTAACATCATAGAAAAGAATTTGAAACAAAAAGTCTTGTCATTGTAAAGATAAAATGTTCATTTCACCAAAAAAATGTAACAAACCTTATGTACCTCTGTAAATTGTATAGGCACTAGAGCAAAAGTGGCTAGAAATGCAATGACAATTGAAAAATTAACAAATTCAGCTCTTTTAGTAATTTATATATATCTAGCAGACAAAACTGACAACCTTGAAGAAGATCTCGACATCATAATTAACAGTCTCCAGGGAATAGGCATCTAAAATCCTGAATTCAACAATTTCAGAGTGTAGATTGCAGAATACAATTTAAACAAACTAGGACCACCCACTAATCTATAAAGCAAGCCTGACTGCAGTGCCATTAAGGATTAATAAAATGATAATTAAGAAACATATAATCAACTTTTAAATGTAGCCTTCTAAGTAATTCATGGGTTAAACAATTACAAACAAAATGAAGCAATACTTAGAAATGAGCTATAAGAAATACTGAATACATCACATTATGTGGGATGCAGCAGAACAGATATTTAGAAAAAATTATATCTTTAAATGCTTATATTAAAGAGGCTGAGATCAGTGAACTTAGCATCTATTTTAAGACAATAAAATTAAAAATATGAAAATAATTGTGGAGAGATCAGAATGAAGGAAATACTACATGGATTAAAGATTTATTTATCTTTACTAAATTGATAAGTAAAAATTTTATATATACATTTATGGAACCCAACATGAGGGTTTTGTCTGTCTTGCTCTGGGATTCTGTATTTTAGTAAGCACCCAAGAATATCTGAATACAAGCAGAATATGCTACATAAAGCGTTAATATTATGTGTTAGCTTTTTCTTAAGAACTATAATTATTAGCAAATATTAATTATACAGATTAGTTAATTTCATTGTGACATTCCCATACATGGGTATATTGTGCTTTGATTATATCCACCCTCCCTACTATTCTCTCTTACCCACTCTCTCCCTCATCCTCTTCCCTTTCCCTAATAGACCCCTTCTACTTTCAAGTAACTTTAAAAAATTTTACTCTAGGTCCCACATATGAGAGAAAACAAGACTTCTTTTTCTGAGACTATTTTGCTTAAAGTGATGACCTCTAGTTTCATCCATTTTGCTACAAATGACATGATCCCATTCTTCTTTATGGTGGTTTTCTTTATACATTCTTCTGGAATTCTTTTGTTGATGTGGACGTAGGCTGATTCTGTACCTTGGTTATTTTGAATAGTGCCAGGATAAATATGGATATGCATGCATCTGTTTCATATGCTGACTTTGATTCAGTTGGGTATATATCCAGGAGAGGTATAGGTAGATCATGTGATAGTTCTACTTTTCTTTCTTTTGAGGAATATCCATACAGTTTTCCATCGTGGCTATTCTAATTTACATTCCCGCCAACAGTGCTTATAAGGGTTTCTTTTCCCCACATCTGAGTATTTTGGGGACGTTTCATTTATAAACCATAACATATGCAAACAAGGATGATTTAATTCTCCCCTTCAGTATTTTTACCCCTTTTGCTTTTTTTTCCCTCTCCTCTTGTCTGGTTGCTCTGGCTACAATTTCTAGTACTGTATTGAATAAGAGTGGTGAGAATGTGCATCTTTGTCTCTTTCATGATTTTAGAGGAAATGCTTTCAGTTTTTCCCCATTCAGTATCATATTGGTTATGGACTTGTCATAGATAGGCTCCTTCTCTATCTACTTTATTTAGAGTTTTTGTCATCAAGGCATATTGAATTTTATAAAAGTCCTTTTCTGCATCTTTTGAAATCATGTGGCTCTTATCTTTGATTTTATTTATGTAGTGTTATTCCATTTATTGACTTGATATATTAAACCCACCTTGGATCCCTGGAATGAATCCAACTTAATCACAGTGTATAATTTTTACACATTTGATTTGCATGTATTTTATTGAAGATTTTTGCACCTATGTTCATCAAGGATATTGTTTTGTGGTCTTGTTTTGCTGTGTCCTTACCAGATTTTGGGAGCAGGATAAAATAGCTTCATAGAATGAGTTTTGAAAGAGTCCTTCCTTTTTATAAGAATACATGTTTTCAGTACATAATGATTACATTCCTGATAGGGAGTTGGTGCAAGTGGATCCCATCTCAATTCTTTTATTTATCTGTTTTCCTTCCTCTCCTCCCTTCTCCTTCCATCGCTTGGTCTCCTTCCTTTTGTAAAAGATCTACCTCGCTATTTCCTATTGATAATCTTACATTTTGCTGTTTACTTATGTTTTGGGTTTCTCATATAAAAGAACCATGGCCTCAAGGTACATCCATTTTCCTACAAATGACTCAAGTCAGTCCTTCTTTTTGTCCAGGTAGCCCTCCATTGTGTATAAGTAGCACATTTTCTTTATCCGTTTATCTGTTGATGTAGTTCAAGGAGCATTGGTAGTTCTTTAAAGGCTAGTAAAATTCTACTGTTAATCTGTCGGGTCCTGTTTTTTTTTTTTTTTTTTTATTGCGAGGCTATTATTTTCAGTCTCAGTGCTTGTTATTGATCCATGTAGGTTTCACATATATTCATGGTTCAGTTTTGATAGTTCATATGTGTCTAGAAATTTGTCAATTTCTTTCCGATTCTACACTTTACTTATATAACTTTCAAAATATTCTCTAGTGATTTTGTAGATTTCCATTATATTTGTATAATATCTCCATTTTTTACCTCAGAAATGTTTTTTATTTGTGTCTCCTCTCTCTTTTTGATTAGTTTGGCTTTGGTTTGTTTTGTCAATTCTTTTTATCCTTTAATGAACCAATTTTTTGTTTCATTGTTCTTTTATATTATTTTAGTTTCTATTTCATTTCTTCTCTGATTTTTATTATTTATTTTCTTCTACTGATTGAACATTTAGTTTGTTCTTGTTTTCTAGTACCTTGAGATATATCATTAGGTTATTTATTTGCAGTCTTTCTGTCTTTCTAATAGAGGCATTCATACTCATTGTATAAACTTCCCTCTTAGGACAGCTTTCTCTGTCTTCCACAGGTTCTAGCAGTTTGTGTTTTCATTTTTATTTCATTCTAGGAATTTTAAAATTTCCTTTCTGACTTCTTCAATGACCCACTGCTCCTTTGAAATGTATTGTTCATTCATGTGTTCTATGATTTTTGCAGTATTGCTTGTTATTGATTTCTATTTTCACTCTTATGGCTGATAAGATAGAAGAAATTATTTTAACTGATTTGTATTTGTTCAGACTTGCTTTATGGCCTAAAATGTAATCTATTTGGGGCACAGTTACATGTATTTTTTAAAAAAGGATGTGCATCTTGTGGCTATTGAATGGAATATTATGTACATGTCTAGTAAGTCCATTTAATATATACTTTAAGTTAACTCTAGTGTTTCTTTGTAGTTTTAGAGGTCTGGTTGATCTATCTACTGGTGAGAACAGGGTGTTGGAAGTTAGGTGCTATAATTGCATTGGGGTGCATCTGTCCCTTTATATACTATAATGTTTGTATTATGAATTGTGTGTTTCAATGTTTGGTTATCTGTCTACCTATCATCTATCTGTCTATATTTGTTAGATCTTCTTGGTGAGTTTTTCCCTTCACCAATATTTTGTGACGTTTTCTGACCAATTTTGTCTTGAAGTCTATGTTGTTGGATATAAGCATAAATACACCTGCTTACTTTTGAGTTCCATTGAATTGGAATATTATTTACCATCTTTTCACTTTAATTCTGTGTATGTCTTTGCCAGTGAGGTGAGTTGCATGCAAATATCAAACAATTGGGTCTTGTTTTTTAATCTAGCATGCTACTTTGAGTCTTTTAATTGGAGAATTTTTGTAATCAGCGTTTTTATTGAAAAAAAATATTTTTTTGACACAGGGTTTCACTATGTAGTTCAGGCTGACCTTGAACTCACTATTTAGCCCAGGCTGGCCTCGAACTCACATAAGTCCTCCTGCCTCAGCCTCCCAAGTGCCAGAATTTTGGGAAAAATATGTACTAATTCCTGTCACTTTGTGGTTTTTTGTTTTGAAATATCTACATGCATATCTTTCTCCCTTATTCATCTTAGAGATTTGATGGCTTACCATTTCTTTTCTACAGTGGTTGAAAAAGGACCCACTGTTTCTGTAGGACTCATGTTTGATTCTATTCTACTTCTCTTTAGTTTATTTATTCTTTTTTCTTTTTATTTAGTTTATTGGTACATTTTAGGTATACAGTACAGTTACATTCACCATTGGGATCTTGTACCTGTACATGACAGGTCTTGCTTCTCATTTTTTCCCCTTGTCCCTCCTCCCTTCATATTTTTTTCTTTTTCCTTATTCCCTTTCCCCTACCCTTCCCACTTTCCCTACACCTTTAGTAGTACACAAGATCCTAATGAGATAATTAACAATGTGAAATAGGAATAAAAGGGCTAAAAGTTTATCTCTTCTTTTGTGAAATCTATTCTTTCCTTTGGTCTTGCAGTTGTGTTCTTCTTGTTCCATCCTCCGGGTGTAGAGTTCTTTTCTGTGATGCTGGGTTAGTGGTCATGAATTTGTTTAGTTTCTGCTTGTCTTGGAAAATCTGGATTTGTGCTTTGACTCTGAAGGATCACTTCACTGGGATTTAGTAATCTCAGTTGGCAGTTACTTTCTTTCAGAGCTTGAACAACATCATTCCATGCCCTCCTGGCCTTTAGATCTTTCTGCTGATAAATTTGATACTTTCTGATAGATTCCTTTATATGTGTCTTAGCGCTTCTCTTTTACAACTTTCAATGTTTTTTCTTTGTCCTGTATTTTTAGGGCTTTAGCTATAATATGTTATGGAGAGTTTATTTTCCAATCATGTTTGTTTGGACCTTTATATTCCTTCAATACTTTGATGTTCATATATTTTCCAAACTTTTGGGAAGTTTCTATTGTTTCACTGAAAACAGTTTTCTGTGCTATTAGCCTATAGCTTGATTTCTCATCTCATTCTGTGACTCAAAATTTTGGTCTTTTAATGTTTTTTGAGAGATTATGTATGTATTTTTTCTAGTTTCTATTTTTTCGTCTTTATTACTATTATTACTGTCTGAATATGTCAGTTCATCCATCTTGTTTTCATGTCCTAGTAAATCTCTCTTCTGCTTCCTCTAGTTCGTTCTTTCTTTCTTTCTTTCTTTCTTTCTTTCTTTCTTTCTTTCTTTCTTTCTATTTTGAGACAGGGTCTCACTATATACTTCAGGGTGGCCCAGAATTCACTATCAACTGAGTTGTTTTTATTGACCTTTTTTATTGTTGTTGTGGTGTGTGTGTGTGTGTGTGTGTGTGTGTGTGTGTGTATGTGTGTGTGTTTTGGTACCGAGGATCGAACTTGGGTCCTCATGCTTGCCAGGCAGACAGCAGAACCAGTGAGCTAAATCCCCAGCCCTAAAAATCTTGTATTCAACTTTTTTTTTTTTGGTACCAGGGATCGAACTCCAGTCCTTGTGCTTGCAAAGCAGGCGGCAGAACCACTGAGCTAAATCCTTGGCTTTATGGACCTTTTTATTCCTGAACTTGTTTGGTTCTTTTTCAGAATCTCTGTCTGCTTGTCTGTCTGTCTGTCTCTCTTTGACTTGCTCTTTCATATCTCGCATTATCTTCCTTAATTTTCTCAGCTGCATATTTCTAATATTTCTATATTTGAATTTATTGATCATTTAAAAACTCAACCTTTTGAACTTTTTGCTTGGCATTTCATTCAGTTAAACATTTTTATGTTCAGTAAGTAGGGTTTTCGAGGAGTTACAGTCCCTTGATTTTGTGTGTGTGTGTTTGTGTGTGTATGTGTGTGTGTGTTTCTGTGTTGAGATTGATACACACATTGGGATGGATATCTCTTCTACTTTTACATGAGAGTCATCTTAGTGAGCAGCTTTCTCTTGATGATGTCTCCTGGGATGTTGGCTTGTTGTATACTGTTGAATTTAATTTCAAACAGACTTTATATTGTAGTTTCCCCGTGGGTTCTTTGGCTTTTATTAGTGGGCTTTGGCACTGTGCGCCCAGTGTTGGTTCATAAAGGACCTGCTATCTGTGTAGGACTCATGAGAAAGTGATCCCTATGATCCTTCTCTGGTTATCCCTCTAGTTTTATCATCAGTATGTGGTCTGAAAAGGTATGGGAGTCACTGACAATGTCTTTCCTCTGAAGTGCAGTGCCCACAATTTTGTATTGCTTCTCTCTGGTGATGCTATGGGGGTGGATATTTAAAAGTCAGTCTTCAGCACCCCTACACTCATTTCTACTTGGGGCCATATCATTGTTTTGGGGCTTTTTATCTCCTCTTTTCTTTTCCACACTTATGATTGAATCCGGGGAGTACCCACTGAGCTACATTCATAGCTCTTTTTATTTTTTATTTTGAGACGGGGTCTTGTTAGGTCATTAAGTTGCCTAGGCTAGGCTTGGACTCGTGATCCTCCTGCCTGTGCCTTCCCAGAGTGACAGGATTATAGATGAGCACCACCATGCCTACCTTATTATCTTCACTATAAGTTGAGGTATCCATGTTATGCTATGGCTACACCATGAGTAGAGTAAAAGTGTGATTTCTCCTGCTAGTGCTGGAATAGTTGCTCAGCAGTAGAGCCTCTACCTTTTGTTGTTCAAGTGTCTGACTCAGTCACCAGCATTGTGTTGAAAGAGGAAAGCATAGCAACCATGAAAACAAGTAAACTGGATAAGAAATAAAGAGAAAACCAAATTAAAACTGGAACACCACCACCAACAGAAATAGCATGGGCAAAAGTGCTATAGAATAGATTAAACAGGTAAACAAAGTAGAAACCTAAAATTAGAGAAAAGGAAAAATAGGGGGGAATAACAGGATGAAAAATTAAAAATTCAAAGAGAAAAGAGAAATAAAGCAGGAGAAAAGTAGGAAGTAAAAGCAATGATACAAAAAATAAAAAGTAAAAATGTGACTATCAAAGAGGAAAAAAGAGTGAAAGAGCAAAGGAAAAGAATTATATATAAGCCAGATCATAAGTACATATACAGATATACATGTGTGTGCATGTGTATGCCAATATATATGTGTATATGCATAGTATGTATATTATATATTTATATATTTGTCTCTGCTGAAGTGACACTCTACTGAGTGTGGGCAAGAATGGATGTTTGGTACCTATGCCAATCAGCCTTCTTTCCATATAATTTTTGGTCATGCATTCCTTGTAGTGAACAAGGGCTGATGTTAATTATGGCTTATTTTTTACTTTTGTGTACCAGATGTCCAATGGGAGAGGTTTAAGAGCAGAGTCAATTAGATTATTTCTCAGCTGCCTTGCTCGCCAGTATGATCTATCATGGAACTTTACGTTCCCATGGCACAAATTGTTTTGGGAGGATTTGCTCAATGGACTCTCAGGCTGTGACTGACACTGGTGCTATAGCTTGTTTGGTTCTCCAGAACCCTTTGTGAAGTCCGCACAGTGGGTATGGTCTGTACAATCTTTGGTCAGTGGTTCTGGCTTTCTGAAACCCAATCCTATGTGTCTAGTCATGTGCGCACAGCCTCTGGAACTCTTTTTCAGCTGGCCACAGAGTCCCTGATCTCCCTGAAGGAAGTGACTTCTACTCCATTTTGTGTTACCAACTGATTCCACACCACTTCAAGTTTTCATGAAGATTGCTTCAGTGGCATGCTTCTCCAGGGCCAGACTGGTTCTTAAGGTGGAAGTTGGCAGAGACAGTTTAGCGATGTTTGCTGTGGTTGCCTACAAGAAGCACCTATAGGAGCTTTTGATTTGCAAAACAGCAAACTCAGATGTGAGCCTCTCAAGAGGGCCCCCCAGTAGAGTCACCAGTTTAGGTTGGAAAGTGCTGGGAATTTTGTAGTGCCATACTATTTTGCAGATTCCCAATCAGCTGTGTTCTGACTGCCCTCATGCACCATGTGTATTTCTGTGAGTGTTGTACTTACTGAATCTCTCCCTGTTTCTTCACTGTCCTGTCCTCTGCCATGCCGCCATGCACTTAACCCTGATATGTTCCCTCTCCCTCTTTGCTCCACTATTTAGAAACTCTGGATTTTCTGAGTCTCTGTCAACTGTTGAACTTCAGCATGCTTCCACAGTAACCTGCCGTGATGTGTAGCTAGCTGATCCTCTAGTGTCATGATTCAAACTTGTGGAGAAACAGACAAGTTCTGGCTGCTTCTAATCCACCACCTTCTCCCTTGATGTACTACGTGATGTTTTGATATATGTATTCATTGTGGAACAGCTAAATCAACCTTATTAACATATGCGTTACATCACATGATTTATGTGGTGAAAATGTTTAAATTATGTTCTCTTAGCATTTTTAAAGTATACACGGTCCCTGAATTATGTTTTTTTTAAAAAAAACTTTACAATGGTGCAAAAGCTCATGCATTCAGTAAAAACTGTACTTTGAATTTTAAATTTTGATATTTTCCTTTGCTAGTGATATGTGGTATGTTACTACTCTTTCAATCCCGGGCATTGGCAGTGAGCTGCCATTTCTAGTCAGGCAGATGGTCATGAGAGTTAACACTTACTCTCTATAGTATACTGTGTTTCTAAACTAGGAAATCAGTGTATTTATTACACTTTCTTTTTTAGTGTTTTTTAACTGATACATAAAAAGAAAAATTATACATATTAATTGATAATGTGTAGGCATCGTATAATGTTTAAATCAGACTATACTATTTGTTGTTAAACATTCATCATTTCCTTATGGTAAAAACTTTCAAAATCCTTTCTTACAGTTTTCTGAAATATAGAGTACATTTTTGTCACCTTTCTTCACCCCACTGTGCAATAATACACCAGAACTTAATATGCCCTATAGTGGGATTGCTGGATCATATGGTAGTTACTTTTTCATGATGCTCCCTACTGTTTTCCTTGATGGCTATACTAATTTACATTCCTACCAACAGCGTACATTGGTTCACTTTTCACCATATCCTTGCTAGCACTTGCTATTTTTAGTTTTTTTTTATAATGTCCTTTTTACTGGGGTGAGGTGATATTGTGGTTTTGATTTGCATTTTCCTGATGATTAGTGCCATTGAGAATTTTTTCATGTACTCGTGGGCCATTTTGTATGTCACCTTTTGAAAAATGTGTATTTAGATTTATTGCCCATTTTTAAAAATTGAGTTTTCTCGAGTTTTTTTTGCTGGTGAAAGTTTGGAGTTCATTGTATATTCTGGGTATCAATTACTTGTGAGATATATAGTTTGCAGATAGTTTCTCTCATTTTATAAGTTGTCTCTTTACAATGTTCTTAGCACTTTTGTTGAAAATCAGTTTGCTAGAGATCTTTGGGTTTACTTCTAGGCTCTCTTTTCTGTTGTGTCGATTGTTGTGTCTGTTTTTATGCTGATACAATGCTGTTTGGATTATTACTGTTTTGTAGAGTGTATTGAAGTCAGATAATGTTATTCTTTGTCCTTTGATTTTGACCATTTTTTGTGGTACCATATAAATTTTGGAATTGTATTTCTCGTTCTGTGAAGATTTTCATTATCATTTTGATAGGGATTTTATTGAATCTGTAAATTTTTTAAGTAGTATGGCCACTTTAAAAGTGTATTTTCCAGTGCTGGGGATTTAGCTCAGTGGCAATGCATCTGCCTTGCAAGGGCAAGGTCCTCAGTTCGATCCTTGGTACTGGAAAAAACAAAAAAGTGTATTTTCCACCTACAGTGTTTTTTACTTCAGATAGTTTTGTTGATATATAAAGCTGTTATAAGTTCAGAAGAAGCTGCATATTATATGTTATTAACTGTAGTCACCGTGATGTATAATATGCCCCTTGAACTTATTTCTTCTGTCTAACTGCAAGTTTGTGTCTTCTGACCAACATCTCCCCAGTGCCCAAACCCCTGCCTTGAACTACCACTTTACTGTCTGTTTCTATGATATCTACTCTTTTAGATTCTACCTATAAGTGAAGTTGTATACTCTTTTTCTTTCTGAACTTAGATGTTTTTCACTTACCATATATCCTCCAGTTTCATTCATGCTGTCCCAAGTGAGGTTTCCATTCTTTTTTTTTTCTTTTATTAAGTTTATTGGTACATTTTAGGGATACAGTACAGTTACATTCATTGTTAGAAATTTGTACCTCTACTTGACATGTCTTGGTTCTCATTTTTCCCCTTGTCCCTGCCCTCCCTTCACCCCCCTTCCCCTCCCCATTTACAAACATTTTATTTTTTTAATGGATGAGTGTATATGTACCATATTTTCTTTATCCATTCATCAGTTGATGGTAGACTTAAGTTGTGTCCATTTTTTAGCTCTTTTGAATAGCACTTTGATGAATGTAGGGCTTAAGACATCTCTTCACCATAATGATTTAGTTTCCTTTGGTTATGTATCTAGTAGGGGGATTGTTGGATCATATTATTTTAAACTTTGTTTTAGGAGCTTCCATACTGCTTTCCATATGGCTATATTAATTTGCATCAACACTGTACACGAGTTCCCTTTTAGTAACATCCTCTCCAGTCCTTGTTATCTTTTTTTCCTGACAGGGAATTTTATTAGGGAAAGCAGGTTAGGGAGAGCGGAGAGAGGGAAGAGAAGATTGGAGAGAGAAGAGAGAGCGAAACCCTTGTTATCTTTTTTTTTATAATATCCATTTTAACAGGAGTGGGGTGATATTTCCTTATTCCCTAATACAAGTTGCAAAAGAACTATCTGTATGTATGTATTGGCACTTGTATGTGTACACAATTCACATATTTTTGAATGCTGAATTTAATTTCTACCCATTATCTAGTTTATATCCTCTTTCTTTCTCGGAAAAACACGCAGTTTTATTACCAGGAGCAGGAATCCTAAAAATTAGAGAGGAAGATCTATTATTTGATTAAAATGTCTTCTCATTTATATTGATAAAAAGACCGAAATCAATGGGCTAGAAATGTATGTGTGTTTTTTATTGAGACATTTTATAGAAAAAAATGAGTACAGAATAGTTCTAGTCAGTAATCACATAAAACCTGGAATGAAAGAATGGCACCATAATCTAGAAAATCTAAGGGATAAATGCCATTTTGTTTCACATTTAAAATTTTCAATTCAATATTCCCAACTATTGGAAGTTGCTTAGCAGAAATTTCTAAACCTTGTCCCTTCTCCTCTTGGGGTTCTGTTCGTGCGAATGTACCCAACTACTAATGTGTGTTGGGAAATATTTGCACCTGGAGCTTAGTGGTCACTCCTGCTTCCCAGGCTGACTTTGGACTTGCCTGTGAAGATATCTGGTTGGATAAGGTAGTTATAGAGAATATTGAGAAGAACCATCGGGCTGCTCCATAACATGGGACCAGAAGGACTGTGAGTGACAATGGTGGAATGCTTTCTTCACCCAGGAATACACAAGCTCCTGCTATAGAAATTTAGGAAACAAAAAGGGGAGTGTGCTCCACTTCTGAGAAGTTTGATGAGGCTCAGGAGAGCAGGCCAACTATGTTTAACCTTCTTAGACCCACTGCTAAGAAATGCAGTACAATAAATGTCAGGCTTTCCTCAGTTAGGCATCTGTCCTTGTTCTCTTGGGAAGGAATGAGCAAGTTGCAAAAAGAGGAGTGGATATTTCCTTTTTCGCAATATCTAGAAGTGTGAAACTGTTAGAACATCTTTTCTGAGTTAGGAAAATGGAATTCTTCCTATTCCAGCCTTTGTCCTATGCATTAATTAGCTTTTCCTGTATAAAAACCTCCCTAAAGCCTCTTAGACGTTTAAAAAATTATAAAAATAATAATTTAGTTCATGATTTTGTGGATGGGCGATTCGCATTGGTCTCTATTGAATTTGCTTCTGTGTCTATGGCTTTATGTTGGGCTTGCTGGTGTGGGATAACCTCAGCAGGGACAGCTTATCTCTGACTCTGAGATCTCTCAGTACTTCTTGTTCTGTCCTGGGCCTGCTTGCTCAAATGCTGGCTTGTTCCAAGAGATGAAGGCCCAGGCTCAGAACTGGTATAGTCTTACTTGTGCTACATTGTGTTTGCCAAATAAACTCACAGGGGCACTCCAGAGTCAAAGGGTAGACAAATAGACACCACCTCTGGATAAGAGGGGCTTCTGAACCATACTGCAAAGGACTTTCTACTTTATTCACACATAGTAAAAGGCAAAGAATTGGGTCCATTTCTATAAGTCATCTTATACATCTGAATAGACCCATTCACACCTTTGGAGTATGCTACTATCTTGAATTTCTCATCAGCGATTTGTATGGAAACCCATTAAATAAGCAATTATTAAATGGTTGGTGTACACTTTGAACAATACTAGAAGCTAGAGATTTTTCCCAAAAGACACATAGAAAACAGTTGTGTCCACTGCAAATGGCATTTTATACCCCTGGTATAAAATGAAAACATTTTCTTTCACAAAAGTTGATAGCAAACAAATCTGAAAATAGCTGTCAATCTTCTGGAGGTCTCAGAGGTGTACAATTTCAATCAACTTTTCTATCCTTCATCCTGGGTCACATCTTGTCAGGTAAAGAAAAAGATTCTAAATAAACCTTATCCTATGACACAGGAGAAACACTCCACTTAAAAACCCATAGAAAGAGAGAGGAGGTTTTCCTCAGTGGTAGAGTGCATATTTAGTATGTGTAGTACCTTGGGTTTAGTACCAAGCACCAAAAACAAAATAAAACAAAGTATAGAAAGTTCAGCAGCTTTTGGGTATCCACAGCTGTGCAACTTAGTCACAGAGAGAACAGAAGAAAATGAATCTGCTTTGGGGTGGATTAGTATTTTTCCAGCACGTGCAGCATTTGTTCACTATAAATAGAAAAAATAAGGAAATTCATTTGTTATATATGAACAGAGGAAAAAACAGTAACTCAATTATTTCAAGCATTTTGAATTCAGTCTGGCTTTGAAATAGGCCAACCTTTTCATTGTATAACTGAAACCACTTTATCTCACCGCTTGTTTTTAATGACAGCAGTAAAATATTGTGTGAGATAATAAATCTTTCTTGTGGGTGTTATGGACTAACATCCGGCTTTTAAGGCCATAATCTTGTTTTAGTTGGGATAAGTAAACACAATTTAATAGAAAAAGTAGACAAGGAACCTACCACTGGACTCTTTATGTAAAGTAAGAATATGCTACATTTTAAAAGGCTATTATGAAACCAAATATTTCATTCTGGCAGAAAGTCTGTGATGTTCTATTAAGAAAAAAGTCCCACTACATTTGGAGTTAGGAGGCCGTCTTTCTTATCTTGATTCCATCACTAAAATTACCACATGGGCTTTAAGCAAACCATATCACCTCTTTAAGTAGAATGTGAGCCCATCTCTGTAATGAAAACTATAATCTCAGAGTGATGCCATCACTGGAGAGTAGTGAAGCTCAAATAGTCAACTGTGGAAACAGTATGAATTATATACATACATGATCAAATTACATGTAGATTTTCCAGGAAAATTTCTCTTTCAAATATAATCTTAAAATGGAGCTATAAATCACCTTAATTAAAAGCAAGTCAAGCTAGACATTTATTTATGTGATATGAACTATAAAAATTATAAATGGAGTTCATCTCTTTGTAATTTTTATAATAAAAGTTAAGAACAGAATATTGCATTGTAAAATTGTGATTCTTTAAACATCATTTCTGAGGAAGAAAATATAAATATAATTCTGTTTTGCAACTTTTTCACTTCAGTTGATTTGCTTTATTTATTGAGATACATACAATATTTGTATATCTTTACAGAGTATGATAATTCAATGTATTACACAATGTGTAGTGATCAAATCAGCGGAGTAAGCTCTTCTAATTCCTTATTATACCCAGAGGATTGCTAGGACATCCCCTTTTTTGGAACTACTTTATGCTAAGTGGGGGTGATTTGTAATTAGGTCATGATTTATTTCTCATGTAGCAACATGCTTCCCTGAAGAGGAAAGGATGAAAGAGCTTCCCCTTTTCTTTACTCTGCATTTCATGTATCACACCTCAAATCTTTTGCAAGACATTTCAACACTGACACCAGGTCATAAACACCTCCATTTCTAGTAATTTATTTTTCACACAGTTTTTATTTTTATTAGTTCATGTTTACATGATTACCTTCCTTGTGGGGAGTTGGCAAATGTTCATCACACAACTCAATTGTTCCATCCCCGTTACATCCTCTCTCCCTCCATCTCTTTGCCATAACAAAATACAAAGTAGCTATAGCACAGCTAGCTATAACACAGATGAAAATAGAAGCACTGAATTTCAATATGAATTTGATGTCCAAATGTTTGAAAGAAACAAGTAAAAGATTAACTGTTAAGAAAACATCATCACCATCTCCAAAAATTCATGACCTTTTTTTCTAAATGGTCACTTTTTGAAAATGGTAAAAATATCCTAAGAGTTGTGGCTTAACACCTCAGGCTCATCTTCGATTTCACATTTCCCACAAGCCTCACTAAGTCCTGTTGTGACTTCTTTGCAAATTCTCTTCCTTGTTTGGCCAACATTAAGTCAGGTTAATCTTTCATCAACATTATGAGATCATCCTATTTTCTCACATTTGGAAAACACCCTTGCCACATGTTTAGCACATGTCTAGCCCAAAACAGTTCCTCCCTCAATAGTCCATGACAGAGATCGCTAATTGATCATGAGGTTATTTTTACTGATACCGAGTATAGCCTGAGAATCTTCCTCAACCTTGTAAAGATGTAGCCCTCCCTACTAATTGATATTGGCATGAGAAATAATATCTATTTGTCATACTGGTTTTGCATGGCAAAGTTCAGTACCCTTGGCCTGATATTGAAGATTTCTAATAATTAGATTCTAATTTACATTTTCAGCATTAACTTCACTATTTCTTATATTATAAGAAATATATGCGGCTACTATTTCTTTGTAAAAAGATTTTACTGCAATGGAATTCATCCATTCAATGTTTACTTTCTGGATTTTATACTTTACTTACACAATTCCTCTACACTTCCTCTTTGGGTCTATAAAACTGAGCATCTCCATCTTATTTCAAAATAGTGAAAATATTTTGAGTATTTCTTCTTAATTTCACATCTACTATGCTTAATACCAGGAAAATTGTTCACATATGCTTTTTTTTTCATTGAATTTATTGGTACTTTTTAAGTATACAGTACAGTTACATTTATCATTGGGATTTTGTTCCTTTACATGACAGATCTGGGTCCTCATTTTTCCCCCATACCATTGTCCTCCCTTCACCCCCCTGCCCCTCCCTTATTTACAAAGACTTTGTTTCCATTTTTTCCTTTTCTCATATTTTTTCTTTTCCCTTACTTCCTTTCCTCTTTTCTTCCCACTTTCCCTACACATTTAGCCCTTTTCTTCCTATTTCACATTGTCAGTTTTACAATTTGGATCTTATTTACACTATTACATTTTCACACCAGAGAAACTATTTGGTATTTACACATGTGTGTCTTATATATTTCACTTAAGAGTATAACCTCAATATGCATCCATTTTCCTATGGATGACTCTAGTTTCTCATTCTTTAGTGCTGAGTAGTACTCCATTTTATAGGAAAACCACATCTTCTTTGTCCCATCTCCAGTTGATGGGCACTTTGGCTGTTTGCAAGTTGTAGCTATTACAAACTGTGCCGCTATAAACATGGGTGTCACTGTGGTATGATTCTTTTAATTCTTTGGAAAGATACCCAGCAGAGGGATAGCTGGGTCAAATGGAACCTCTATTCCTAGTTCTTTGAGATATCTCCATATTGATTTCCACAGTGGTTGCACCAGTGTGCACAGCCACCAACAATGAAGAAGGGTTCGTTTCTCCTCACAACCCCACCAGAATTTGTTATTGGTTGATTTCTTGATAGAAGCCATTTTTTTCTGGGTTGAGGGGAATCTCAGTGTTGTTTTCATCTGCACCCCTCGAATGACCAGTGATGTTGAACATTTTTTCATATATGTATTTGCTGCATTTTCTTCTTTGTCTGAGAAATGTCTGTTCATTTCAGATGCTCATTTTTGAATCGGGTCTTCATATTTGAAGGCCTGATTTTTTTAGTTCTTTATATATTCTAGACAATAGTCCTTTGTCTGAGGAGCAGCTGGTAAACTTTTTTTCCCCCACATTGTCGGTTGTCTCTTAGCTGTGTTGGTGGTTTATTTTGCAGTGCAGGAGCTTTTTCATAAGATGAGATCTCAGCTGTTGATTCTTTGTGCTAGTTCCTGTGCTACTGAGGATTTGTTCATAAAGTCTTTTCCTATGCCAATGTCTTCAAGAGTTCTGCATAACTTATCCTCCAGCAAGTTTAGTTTTTTTTAAATATTTGGATCTTTAATCCAATTGGATTTTAGTTTAACCTCTAGGGTCTAGTTTCAACCTCTAGCTAGTTAAAATCTAGTTTTTCCAACTCAATTTATTAAAAAGGCTATCTTTCCTCCACTGAGGATGGTTGGCTCCTTTGTCAAAGATGAGGTAGGTGAATATATCTGGAGTTGTTTCTATGTCTTCTAATCTATTCCACTGATCCTCAGGTATTTTTCTTTGCCAGTACCATGCTATTTTTATCACAGTGGCTTTGTAGTATAGTTTCAAGTTGGGCATTGTGATACCTCCTGCCATGTCTCTGTTGCCTAGAATGGCTTTTGCTATTCTAGGTCTCTTCTGGTTCAAAATGAATTTTTGGATTATTTTCTCAAGTTCTGTGAAATATACTGTTGGAATTTCAATTGGGATTGCATTGAATATGTATAATAGTTTTGTTAGTATGGCCATTTTTACTATGTTGAGTCTTCCTACTCAGGAACAGGGGATATCTTTCCATTTTTTTATATCCTCTTCAATCTCTTTTTTCAGAGTGCTGTAGTTTTCAGTTTTTTTTTTTTTTTTTTTTTGGTACCGGGGATTGAACTCAGGACCTTGTGCTTACAAGGAAGGTGGCGGAACCACTGAGCTAAATCCCCAGCCCGATACTTCAGTTTTGGTTGGTATTGTGAAAGGAATTGTTTCCCTAATTTCTCTCTCAGTGAATCTGTTATTTGTGTACAAGAAAGCTATTGATTTTTGAGTATTGACCTTGTATACAGCTACTCTGCTGAAAGTTTCAATTAAGTCCAGAAGCCTTTTGGTAGAATTTTTTGGGTCTTCACAGCAGGCTATCATATCATTAGCAAATAATGACAATTTAAGTTCTTCCTTTCCTATCTTTATTGTATTAATTTCTTTTTCTTGTCTAATTGCTGTGGTTAATGTTTCCAAAATTATATTGAACAGGAGTGGTGATAGTGGGCATCCTTATCTTGTTCTTGATTTTAGCGTGAAGGTTTTCAGTTTTGTATCATTTAATATGATGTTCTCTGTGAGTTTTTCATAGCCTTTATCAGGTTGAGATAAAGGCCATCTATTCCGATTTTCTGCATTGTTTAAATCATGAATGAGTGTTGAGTTTTGTCAAATGCTTTTTCTATGTCTATTGAGATGATAATATTTTTTTCTTGACTCTGTTAATGTATTGTATTACATTTATTGATTTACATATGTTGAACCATCCTTGCATCCCTGGAATAAATACAATTTCATCAGGGTGTATGATTTTCTTGATGAACCTCTGTATTCTGTCAGTATCTTACTGAGATTTTTTGCATCTATGTTCATTAAGGAGATTCTCTTTTTTGGTTGGGTCTTTCCCTGTTTTGTGAATCAAAGTAATACTTGCTTCCATGAATGAATTTGAAAGTATTGTTTCCCTTCCAATTTCATTGAAAAGTTTAAAGAGTAATGGCAGTAGTTCTCCTCTAAATGTCTTGTAGATTTCAGCAGTGAATCCATCAGGACCTGGGCTTTTCTTTATTGGTAAACTTTTAATTACATTTTCAATTTCACTGATTGTAATTGGGGTGTTTAGAATATTTTTTATCTTCTTGTTCAATTTTTGTATTTCATAAGTATCAAGAAAGATGTCCATTTCTTCTGTGTTTTCCATTTTATCAGAGTACTGGTTCTCGAAGTAGGTGTTGATGATCCTCTGGAATTCTGCAGGCTCTGTTGTGGCTTTACTTTTTTCTTCCTAATTGTATGGATCTGTGCCTTTTCTTTCCTTTTTTTGACAAGTTCGACTAAGGGTTTATCAATTTTATTTATTCTTTTGAAAAACAAGCTGTTCATTTCATTGATTTTTTTGTATCATTCTTTTAGTTTGCATTGCATTGATTTCTCTTCTGATCTTTATAATTTCCTCCATTGTATGAGCTTTGGGTTTTTCTTGCTGTTTGTTTTCTAGAAGCCTTAAGATTATCATTAGGTTGTTTATTTGAGCTCTCTCTGTTTTCTGTTGTGGTCATTCACTGCTATGAATTTTCCATGTAGAAGTGCTTTCATTGTGTCGCATAGATTGCTGTATGTTGTAGGTATTATCATTTATTTGTAAAAACTGTCTAATTTCTTCATTAATTTCCTCTGTGACCCATTGATTGTTCAGGAGAGTGTTGTTCAATTTCTATGTGTTTTTTAATTTCTTACACTTTCTTATGCTATTGATCTCTAGCTTAATTGCACTATGGTCTGATGATATACATGGGATAACTTTGATTCCTTTTTATTTATTTAAACCTGTTCTGTGAGCTAGTATGTGGTCTATTTTGGACAATGACCCATGTGCAGCCAAAAATAATGTATATTCTGATTTTGTGGGGTGGAACACTCTGTAGACATCTATAAAGTCCATTTGTTCAAAACCTTGTTTCAGTTCTAGTATTTCATTGTTGATTTTTTTGTCTAGATGATCTTTTTGTTATAGTGGGATATTTAGGTCCCCACTAAAGTTGTATTAGTACTTATTTTGTTTTTCATGTCCCTTAATATTTGCTTTATATACTTTGCGGTATTAATATTTGGTGCATTTATATTTATGATTGTCATCTCTTCCTCTTTTGTGGTTCCCTTTATGAGGATTTAGTGGCCTTCTTTTTGGTTTGAAATTTATTTTGTCTGTGAATAAGATAGCTACCCCTAGTTTTTCTTTGGGCTGCTGTCACATGGAGAACTGTTTTCTATCCTTTCACTTTCAGTCTATGAGTTTCTTTATGAACTGGGTGAGCTTCTGGTATACAACATATTGTTGGTTTTTGCTTCTTAATCCATTCTGCCAGTCTGTTTCTTTTGATTGGTGATTTGAGGCCATTGACATTGATGGATATAACTGATATGTATTGATTTATCATTGTCGTTTATTGTCCTGTTGTTGGCTCTTTTTAATTTTCCCCCCTCTCCCTTTAGTTTCTTGCCTTGCCTAATAGATTTGCTCTGTTGGGCCTCATGGTATTGTGACCTTCGTTGTCTTTTTCTAAGGTATTGTTTAGAATTTTTTTTTGTGCTGGTTTGGTATTCATGAAGTTTCTTAGGTGTTCTTTGTCATGGAATTTTCTAATTTCCCCATCCATTTTAAAAGGGAGTTTTGCAGGATACATCAATCTAGGTTGGAGGTTGTTTTCTCTTAGGACTTGAAATACCTCACTCCAGGCTCTCCTTGACCTGAGGGTTTGTGTTGAAAAGTCTGCTGTGATTCTGATGGGCTTTCTTTTTCATGTGATTTGTTTCTTTTCTCTAACTGCTTGTAGTATTTTGTTCTGTTGGGTTTCTGGGATCCTGACTATTATATGTCTAGTTGTAGATTTTTTTGATCATGGCTACTTGGAGTGCTTATAGGCCTCTCGTATCTGAATGTCAAATTATTTTGCTCTGTTTGGGAAGTTTTCTGTCATTAATTCTGTGAACAACTTTTTTAAGTCATTTAGATTTTCTCATGCTACTTCATGGATTCCTGTCAGTCTTATATTGTTCTTTGCATTATCTAGGAGTTTTTGGATTTATTTCTCATGATCCCCTACTGTTTTTAAGAGATCTCTCCTTTCACGGTCACTGACTGCAATCCTATCCTCTATATCTGAAATTCTATCTTCACATTCGTTCATCCTGCTGCAAATGCTTTCCATAGAGTTTTTAATCTCCTGGATATCTGTTTGAATCTGTTTATGGATTCCATTTCTTTCCTATGTTGGGCATTCATGGTTTCCATTTCTTTCCCATGCTGGGCCTTCATGGCATCTATCATGGTTCTGAGCTCATGTATTTTTTTGTCAGTTTCTGTTCCAGGATCTCTAGCCATGTCTTTCATTGTGCTCACCATCTCTGTATTTATCTGGGAAATTATTTCTGTTTTGAATTTTTCTAGAGCCTGATTGATTTGTTACTTCCTGTGCTATGAGTTCAGGGTTCCCTGGTAGTTGATCATCAGAGTTTTCTGCCTTATTTCCCCTAGAAGTTGCTGTTGGTGAACTGGAAGTCTATCTTTGTGCCTTGCTTAAGTGTTTTCTCATTTTTATTTTTGTTTTTGGGCTGTCCTTGGCTTAATTCCTGGGTTAGTACTTTGATCTTCCTGATATAGCTGCTCTTTAGGTTCTGAGTCTCTAATGACTCATAGACACTCTCATTTTTATAATATCAGAAAGGACAACTCATTAAATCAATCACAACCCATTAGCCGAGTTGATACAGTCATCAACACAATAACAGCAAGCACAGCTTAGAAATTGACCATTTGTGGTAGTCTTTAAGCTATCACCTTTAAACTACATGAATTAGATCAAAATCGAGCACCAGCCATAATACGTTTATAATGAATAAATTCTTCAATATAGCAACTTTACCCTTCAGGATGGGGACTTAGAAGGAATTAGGAGAGGAAGGCATAGATAGGTAAAAGAATAGGAGAAGGTTTCAAGTGAAGCCAGAGGATACAGGATGACCACACAAAGTCTAGGAAACTGTTGAAGATAAGAGTGCAAGAACAAAGACAAGAATAGAACAATTTAACAGTAATAGGGAAGCTATAAATTATACTCACTTTCCTTTGAAAGTAATGACACTCAAGTCAAGGAAAAAAAGAAGAAATGAAAAAGAAAGAAGAAATCTGAATTAGGGCAGGAACAGGAACAAAAAGGGAAATGAAAAATAATGGTAGCAAGAGACTGAGCAGGAAAAAGAAGAAAGAATAAAGAAGGAATTTGCAGAATGGGAAAAAATAGAGTTTTAAAACTAAAAATTAAAAATATGAGGAAAAGAAAGAAAAAAATATTTGAAGAGCCTCTTTTGGGGTATATCTCTGCTGTCACAATAGACAGTGTAGGCAGCAATTTGCAGAACTAAGTCAGTTTGTCTCAGCTAGCTGATGGACGACCCCTGAGAATGAGGCTGAATTCTGGCTGCAAGGCCCAAGATGAGCTCCCTGACCTTCTGCAGAGTTGAACTCTGCAAGGATCTACTACAGGTTCCCACTGACCTTCCCCTGAAAATGGTCCAAGTTCTGATGGAAGGTGGTAATCCCTCCAACTATGGAAGTCTGATGTTCCTTTATTGCAGCTGTTCACTTCCGTTCTTTCTTCTGGAGCTCAGTGAAATGGCATTTATGACCACCTGTGCCTCTGCAGTGTGGACCTAGATACCAGCACAACCAGACGGTCTGAAAGCACTGTGGGGGTGAGGATGCTGCAGAAGTTCCCGCACGGGTGGGCGGTCCTCACCAGTCTGCTCTGATGAAGGCCCAGGGTGCTGGCGAGCTCCCTGTGTAGTTGGGCAGTCTTCACTGGTCTGCCAACATATGCTTTTTTGTCCTTTTAACTTTTATATTTACATGTCATTTTCCTAAGTAGCATGTAAAGTCATTGAAAATGGATACAAGTTTGCCTTTCTCAGTGAAGGCTATCTGCTGTAACAAGTCCAAAATCTCTTGAGCCTAAAGTTAATAAATGTTAATTTCTGTTTGTGTCACAGTCCAGCTAAGAGGTAAGAGATAGAGATGAGGTTCTAATCATGGAGTTTTTCTATAAATTTAGTGATTTGAAAGGTATCTTTGATTGTTCTATTGGTTATGATTAAGGAATTATTTTTGCTTGCTAAATTTGCCTTAAAATGAAAATATGTGCATTACTATAAATAAGATTTTTAAATATTATAAAAGTAAAAGAATTTTCTATTTCCAGTCCTCATCCTTAGATTGTAGCCATTAGCAGTTTGATCTGCATGCCTTCAGAATAATTTAATTGTTATAAAAATGTGTGGTCATTTATATGTTCAGAAGGAGAATTTATTTAAATAGGGTTGTTTTATATACTTTTTTTTTGGTACAAGGGACTGATCTCATGAAGTTGAACTTGAACTTTCGAGGTGTCTGCAGCACCACTGAGATAAATCCCCAGCCTGGTTGTTAAATATACTTTATAACAGGTTGTCTTATACATTGTTGGTATTATTATGTAAAGAGCAACTTCTGTTTTTTAAAAAGCTGTGTAATATTCTATCACATAGATATGATTTAATTGATTTGATCTGTACCATATTGATAGTAATTTGGAATGAAGTGTTGACTTTTAAAATTAATGTTGTTAGGGTAATTGCCTACAAATTGGGAAAATATAAAGTTAAATCCTTAGCTTATGCCATCTCATAATGAATTCCAGACAGATTGAAAATTTAAATACTAATTTAAAGAGCCAAATTACTAGTAGAAAACTACCCACTGATTTATGGGGAGGCGAATTTGCCAGAGTTATCTAAGGTGCCAAAGTTTAAAGGAAAATAATAAAAAGTTTTAATTTCATTTAAGTTAAAGAGTTTCAATTAGAGCACCACTATAATTTATAGTAAAAGATGCATAATAAGGGAATTGATTTAGGAAATTGTATGGTAGATAATTTATAGAGGAAACACATCTACAGGATACACACATAAGTGTTGTACAGTATTTGCAGCATACAATGCACTTAAATGCTTTCAGTAACTCATGTTGGTAGCTCCCATACCCTGAGTTGGCCTATTATCTCATCACCAAGTCTAGACATAAGCTATTTGTTCAAATGTTGTTGTGGGAAAGACAAACTTTTATCAAATTATTCTCAGTTGTTAGTACTTGGGTTTGGTTGGCTACTGAAAATAGCTGTTTGAAGACCTTGACTCTAAGAAAATAAGAGATGGAAGGAGAAAGTTTATAAGAGAGGCTGTGGAAAGTAAGCAATTAGAGCTCCATTTTGGAAAATGTTGGCCTGAATGGGGCTTTAGGTTGAAGGACCCTGGGGGAGCTTTCGAGGATATGTTTCCAGAAAGTGAGTTAAAATGTTGAAGTAAGCACCATTTTCTAAAACAAAACTCCCTTGCTTCACAGTTATTCCTGGAGTCACTACTGCATTCCGTGAAAAAAACAGCATGGTATTATTTCAAGAAATAGTTAAAATGTAGAGGTACAAGATCCCAACAATGAATGTAACTGTACTGTATCCCTAAAATGTACCAATAAACTCAATTAAAGCTGAAAAAAAATACTCACAAGAAATAGTTAAAATGGAATAACTTCTAATTCTAATTCTCTTGTTATAAAATTAAATGTCTTGTTTGAGCAAAACTTGAGAAATTGTGGCGATTATGGGCTAGTACTTCATTTTATAAATTATGTGATGGAATATCAACTCTGGATATTGAGAGGCTCTGTGTACTTTAGATGCCTGCGTGCTTACAAGTACCATACCAAATTAATCCTTTTCAGGCATTTGGTAATATATATGGTAAAGAATATTTTCAATATTTGTTCCAAGGATTTATTCAAAGAATGATTAATACCTTGGAATTATCTGTAACTAATTATGCTACTTAGCAGTTTGAATGTCCCATCAGTGTGAAATCATTGGAACTGTAATAGCATGGCACACATCAGAATGCCCTGATTTATTATCTGTCACTGATAAGTTTAGATTCACACCATCTGGGATGATTAGCAATTATTTACTATCCCAGGAGGAAGCTGGTGAGAATGTCCTTTGTGTGGAGATAGATTACATTGGAGATTCACAGGGCTGGCTCCCCGACTACACCTATGGATATGAGCGTATTTCTCTCACGACTGGATGGAACTTTATTTATAAAGGTTTAAGCAAACACTCTTTCTTCTGTGTTAGGGAGGTCTCTTTTTGATCTTAGAACGATTTACATGCTTGCTTTTCATCATGGCAGAGAAGTGATTTATAACTCTCCTCTTACTTCTTTCTCCATTGGCTAATTTCATGCCAGACTTGAAGCAAGTGGAAAGGACTTTAGTTTCAGGAGAGTGGCATATGGTATGGATTTTAAAGTTTTAACACATAATGGTATTGCTGAATTTCATTAAAAACAAAAAATACCTGCGCAGTTAAATATTTGAGAATTCATCTATATCATAAAATTGGCAGGTATCCAACATTTGTCTTTAAAGCACGTGTTTTATGGTTGTATTTTAAATGGAAATGAGTTTTTTTCTTTTTGCAAACCCTGGCATCTTTTACAAAACACTTCCTTCTAAGGCTTATTTGTCTAAAGAAGATAATTTG
Organism: Fukomys damarensis; assembly: GCF_012274545.1. Lineage (NCBI taxonomy): Eukaryota > Metazoa > Chordata > Mammalia > Rodentia > Bathyergidae > Fukomys > Fukomys damarensis. The sequence goes on along the minus strand of NW_022900951.1, from coordinate 19,051,411 downwards.
AGTTTTCTCAGGACTCTGAAAATACTTGGTTTTGTTAATGTTAATGCTTTGTGCCAAATTGGGACCTTTAATAGAAATGCAAAAATTATGCTTAGGAAACTGTCCAAATCGTTTTTCATTCTCTTCCCACTTTTCAAAGGGCAGGTGCCATTTTCTTCTAAAATTCCCATAATCTTACCTTATGTGCTTCTAGTGTTCTACTGATGCCATATAGCATTTTCTTTTTAAAGTTGTTTGTTTTCTGTTTTGTTTGCCTTTTACTAGTATTATCTTAAAATCCCCCTTGATTCCTATTTACCTTTTTTGTGTTGGGCTTAGAGGATTTAGAGGATGGGTTATTTTACAGCTTTATCTTTTTTTTTTTTTTTTTT
>NW_022900951.1:19029912-19051028 GCF_012274545.1 Fukomys damarensis | reverse complement strand
GGGGATTAAACTTGGGTCCTTGTGAGTGCAAGGCAGGCCACCGAACTGTTGAGCTAAATCCCTGGCCCCTTATAGCTCTATCTTTAAAGCTCTTTTCTTTGAAATACCTTTAGTTTTAAAATCCAAGTAATTCACTGAAAGTTTTTATATGAACTCCATATCCCTGTTATTTTCAATTAATCAGATTCCTTTTACATCAATATTTTCATCAAAATCATTGTGATGGTGGTAGTTAGGGGACAGAGAAATCACTAGTACTATAGCAATTAATTTTGTATGTCTCTTGAGGATAAATTTTCATTTCTATATGTAAAAGGGTAAATTTTAAATAACATTTTTCTTCCTTGAATATTTTGCTTAAAGCAAAGTTATGAAAATTTGAGGCTTTATCCAAGAACGCTTACTTAGGGCATCCTGCATTGAATCTCATTTTTTTTTCTTGCACTTAAAAAAAATAAAATTTGTACATGTTTTTAGTACATTATGATTATATTCATCATAGGGAGTTGGTACATGTACATGACCTTTTTCTTTCTTTCTTTTCCTTTTTTTTTACATTTTTCAATTTCTTTCTTTTTAACTCCTTGTTTCCCTTCTCTTCCCCTCTATTCACCTATAATATATATAATTATACATATTATGTATATATAATAAATATAAAATAATATATATAAAATAAATATAAAACATAATATATGTATTATACATGTTTGTGTAATATGATGATCATATTCCTTGTAGGGACTTGGAACATGTACACAGCATTTCACCATCTGCTTCCCCCTTTTCTAAAGTTATCTCTCTTCTCTCCCTTCCTTTTCCCCTCTGTCTTTTGGTTCCTCTCCAATATGCCAAAGATCCAGGTCACTATTTCTTATTGTCTATTCTTTATTTTGCACTTTATTTATATATTGGGGGTTCTCATGTAAGAGAAACCATACATTATTTGAGATTGTGTGTCTGATTTACTTCACTTAATATTATGTTGTCAAATTGCATCCCTTTTCCTAAATTGACTCGTCTATCCTTTTTTATGTCAGAGTAGTACTCCATTGTGTATAAATACCACATTTTATTTATTTATTCTCCCATGTATGGATGTTTAGGCTGCTTCCAAGATTTAGCTATTATGAATTGTGCTACTATGAACGTGAATGTGCATATATCACTGTAGTGTGATGTCTTTAACTCTTTTGGGAAGATACCTAGCAGGGTCTATTTTTAGGTTTTTGAGGAATCCCCATTCTGATTTCCATAGTGGTTGCACCAGTTTAGACTCCTGCCAACAATGAAGAGGACATCCTTTTTTCCCTGAACCCTCTCCAGCATTTATCATTTTATTTCTTGAATATAGCCTTTCTTTCTGGAGGGAGGTGAAATCTCAATGTTGTTTTACTTTGAACTTCTCAAATGGCCAGCAAAATTGAACATTTTTTCATGTATACACTGGCTTTTTTTTTTAAACTTCATAGAAGTGTCTATTTCAGATGCCCATTTTTTTACTGGGTCCATAAATGTGGGGGAAGTCTAATTTTTTGAATACTTCATATATTCTAGATACTAGTCCTCTGTGTGAGGAGTAGCTGGCAAATTCTTTTTTGCCTATTTTGTCTCTTTACTCTGTTAGTGGTTTCCATTGCTGTTTTTGAAGGTTTTTCATTGGATATAATCCCATTCATTGGTTATTGATGTTACTTCTTATGTAACTGGAGTTTAGTTCAGAAAATCTTTGCTTATGCCTATGTCTTCAAGAGTTTTACCTTCAATGTACTGTCTTCCAGCAGATTTTCTGTTATAACATTTAGATCTTTTTTCCATTTTGATTTTAATATAGTGAATGGTGAGAGATATGGCCCTAGATTCAATTTTCAGCATGAGAATTGCCAGTTTTTCCAGACCTATTTGTTAAAGAAGCTATCTTCCCTCCAGGGAAAGTTTTTGGCCTATTTGTCAAAGATAAAGTAGCTGAGTGAGCCTGGAGTTGTTTCTGCGTCCTCTCATTGTTCCACTGATCCCAAATCAACACTCAAAAATCAGTAGTATTTCTACACACCAACAATAAACCTACCAAGAAAGAAATTAGGAAAACAGTACCTTTCATAATAGCATAAAAAAATGAAATACTTAGGAATCAACCTAACCAAGGGAGTGAAAGACTTCTACAGTGAAAAGTACATTATTATGAAAAAGGAGTTTGAAGAGGATATCAGAAAATGGAAAGATGTCTCCTATTCCTGGATAGGTAGAATCAATATAGTCAAAATGGCCATACTTCCAAAACTGTTATACAGATTTAGCACAATTCCAATCAAAATACCAATAGCTTTCTTCACGAAACTAGAGAAAACAATCCTAAAATTTGTGTGAAGCCAGAGGAGTCCTAGAATAGTAAAAGCAGTTCTGGACAAGGTAAAGGCAGGGAGCATCACAATTCCAGACCTCAAGTTATACTACAAAGCTACAGTGATGAAAACAGCATGGTATTCTCTTGCACTCTCATTTGTCGGCTTCATCCACTAATGAAGTCACTCCCATGGTTGACTCTGGGTGTTTCTCTTAGCATAACTGAAAGGTAAGGTGAATAGTGGTACCTACAGTGAAAGTAGTCATTATGTAGGGCACACATATTTTTATGAACTATAGGTATATATTAAAACATTAATATAGTGCTTTCCTAAGTAGTTCTTATTGTCTAGAGTGTGCCATATTATCAGAAATCCTCTTTTTTCAAGTATTTTGTTATTTTATTCTACTTTATATTTGGGTCATAAAAGGCCACGACAGTTTTTCAATGTATAAAACCTTTACAAGCAGAGGGCACTAGGAGGAGGATACAAGTATCAAAATGAAATCCCATAATGAGGTCATACACATTGTGCAGTAGGAATCCTGTTTTATAGTTAGTTTAAATGGGGTAATAATTAAAATCCATTAGATACGGGCCAAGATAGAACACTGCATATTTATTATACTACTACTAATTTAGCATACTGTGTATTTTCACTTCAGAATATTATTCAGTAGTCATTAATAGTGCCATTTTATTATAAATATAAAGCTGCACACGTATAATAAGCAGGAATAAGAAAGAGATTGTGAAAAGTAGTTTTGATTAAGGTTGGCCTGATTAATGATACATATTTTCCTTTAGGATGGGATGAATGGATAACTTTGTGGACAAAAACAGCCTTAATTCTTTATTTTTTATTTTTATTTTCATTAAATTTATTGGTTTTTTTTTTAGGTACAGAGTACAGTTATATTCATCATTGGGATCTTGTACCTTTCCATGACGTATCTTGAAAAACAACCTTAATTCTTTTTTGTTGTTATGGTATCATTGTTAGGTGAGTACAAATATTGTATATTAGGTAGGAATAGTTCATACAGTTTTACATTTCTATTTGGAACAGCTTTTTAGTTCACTTTTGTTTTATTAAGATCTTGAAGGCCTAAGAGCTCTGTTGGACAAGTTGGCTGTCAGATTTGATTGGAGAGACACCTGTATAAGAATTACTCTAGAAAGCATTAATTATGATCCAGCCAATTCACATTATGGATTCTTAGAGGGAAGACACTTTATAATTTCCTAAATGCTTTTTAAAAATTCATTTAATTGAATTAAAAATTATGTATTCAAATTATGGCAAAATAAATCTTTATAGAAGATTTCTCTAGTTTATAGATGTTATTAATGGCGAAAAAATGTAATCTAGGGCAAGGAAACTGTCAAAATATGAGAGCCAGGGCTGTTTTGACCTAGTTTTTATCATTTGTACAGTGATGCTTTGGGCAGTCAGGTATCTTTTCTTTGTGTAGCTTTTTCTTATACATACCAAGTGCATGGAGTAGATGCTGTAATTTAAAAATACATCTTTTCTGAGTATAGTGGCTGTGGGACCTACACAAAACAACATTTGTCTTTGGCTTATGTCATTTGAACCGAATGGGAAACAAGTCAAAGAAATTCAGAGTCTACCTGGCTCATGCAGTGGAAGATATGTAACAGTTCACAGTAGGGGACATTGAGTGCTGAGGTAGGCTTCAGGGACACTTAGTCCAGTAATTTGAGCTTCATTTCTGTATGATTCTCTTCATTCTGCTTCCTTCTGAGTGATTTCTTCCTTAGGCTAAGCCTCATTTTTGTGTATAACAGCATCCAAAAGGAAGAAAAGGAACAGGGCCTCCAAAAGCTCTCCCTCCAAAATGGAGAATGATTACCCCAACCCCTCTTCCTCAAAGGCCTATCATTGGAAATGTCACCGGGCCTTAGTGAATCATGTATCTATTTCATTGGTCTTTCTTTTTATTTTTTAAACTTGATACTGGAGATTGAATTTAGAGCTTTTACACTGAGCCACATCCCCAGCCTCCTTTTATATTCTTTTGTTTTTGAGACAAGGTCTCGCCAAATTGCCAAGTTACCTTGGCTGAGCTTCAATTTAGATTTGTCCATTTCTGAACCAATCACTTACAAGGAAGAAGACTACATTACCTTTAGTCCAGTCAGAACTACCTCAGAATTTGTAGGGGGTGGGCAGTAGAGTCAGTTTCTCCTGCCATACACAGGCTATATGGGGGGAAGGAACTGAGTTGGGATATTAATAGGAAGGGAGGGGAGAATGCCGATGCTATGTAGAAAAGAAATTCCATGGATACCAATACTTACTAATCTCCTCTTTTTGTTGCTCTGTCACTATACTACCCATAGGTACCCACTCTTATAAGTGTCTTACATTCCAGACCTAATCGGCTTAATCTTCCAACTTTCAAACATCCACCTGTGTCCTGTCTTCATAGGACATTGATTTTAGTTACAAAATGAGAAAATTATGTGATTTAAGGATAAGATATGACAAAAGATAATCTCAAGGAATATTTACATAGTTATGTAGCTGGTAATGAGAAATTTAATGTTTACCCTAGGGTATTAGACTCATGCTGGCCATGAGAAGGAAGGAATTAGATGATAGGATAAACCACCTGGGGCTCTCAATGCTGCACTGCAAAGTCGGATGACTTTGTAGCATTCAAATAGAATGGTAACACCTTTAGACAGGTTGCCAGGTGTATGCCTAAGGACTGTTGAAACATGATAATTGGTGGGGGAAATTAGATTGGATTAATAAAGTTGAGTGATTTATGTTTTAAAAGTTTGATATGTGTATAATACATATACATGATAGCTACATGGATCCATATAGATCTATAGTGGCACATGTCATTCTAAATGTGCTAGATGCCTTGTTTGTGCTTAGGAAATGCCCCAAACAAAAATCCATCTTTTGAATACTTTGAAATCATACTAGTTCTCAAACTTCTCGAGACTTCTCAAAGTTATAAACATGGATATTTATAATGTTCATTCTGTTAGATGAGCTTCTCATTCTGTGTATTGCTAATAGTAAATTATAAAATTTATGGGGCTGCTTCTTGGAATAATGTTGGTAGAGGAAGTAACTTGATTTTGGAAGATAAAAATCTCTCTAGAAACAACCAGCTGAAAATATTAAGAATGATGATCATCTCTTTCCTGAAATAAAGTTTTATCTCATTTTATCTTCACTCCCAAGCTGTAAATAAAGACTTTCATTCTTCAGCTGAGGAAATGGAGTCTCTGAGTCATTTGATCTTGTTTATTCTAGATCACATAGCTTGTACACAGTAGAAAGGCTTTCTGTACATTACCCTAGCTGACATCCCAAATTGGTGAGTATGCTGTGTAGATTAGCCTATGATTAAGTAAAATAAGTGATCCTGTAATGGCATATATTGAAGGACCTCAAGAAACCATTTCTTTTCTGTTTCTGCAAGTTCTATAAATTCTACTAGTAGCTCATTTCATTTTTTAAAAGAATGCTGTATGTACCAACTCCCCACAATGTACATATTCAATATGTACAGCAAACATGCACTAAAAACGAATGCTCTTTCCTAGCATTCTTAATACAAAAGCAAACTTGGGAACATAGTCAGTACCTTTCTAATGTATTAGTATGAATAAATTTTCCTCCAAGAGGCAGGAGTCACACTGAGAGCTAAGAACTCTTGCTAGCAAGGTAGACAAAAGGAGAGTCAAACTGTATTTTAAATATAAATGTTTCTAAAAGCTAGCTTGTTTTAATGGCTTTAGCACTATTTGTAGGAGGTGGTTTGGAGTCCAATTTTTTGAGTTTATGCTTGGATTCTGACACTGTCTAGCTGAATGAAAGTCAGTTAAATTCTTTTACTCTCATGTGTAAAATGTGAATAGCAGTGCTTGCCTTATCTCCTCAAAATGTTCATACAACAGTCACGTGGAATAAAATAAATAAATGTTTTGAACACAACGAAATGCCCTCCAAAAATTAGTTATCAGAATTATTACAAACTATAAGTTTTGGGAATGCTAATCTATGATTTTGAATGCTTTTCCAAGATAAAATATTAAATGTGAAGAGTGACACAGTTCTATTGCTTTATCATACCTATAGATGTGTGAATTCTGCCACATTAATGTGGATTATGAAAATTGTGATTTTGGATTCATCTTTCTATTTTCTGTATTTCTGTAAGAACCTGCGGTTCCCATCTTCACTGCTGTCATCCATGCAGCCATCAATTCAAAGGGTTCCTACTAGTGAGACATTAGCGTTCCCTGTATATTCTTGACAGCTAAAGTTAATAAAGTCTAGGTCTCTGATTATAAGCCATCACCAACACTTCAGCCATTTTATTAATAGAGGGAGAAATCCTCCACTACATCTATGCACATTTGTTCCCCGGAGACACACTGTATGTAGGGACTGAAATGACAGTTTATTCAGTAGTGTTATTAGTCTCTGAATTAGGCTAATTCATCATTGGCTTCTAGTCTGAGCATTTTTCACAAATGCAGAGCTGACACTTTCTGGGTCTTAGATTGTCATAGGATTACTCTTCTTTTTTAATTAAAACAAAGTTTAGAAGGTAGAATGATAGTGCTTCTTCCCTTGACAATTGTAAAGTATTGTCTGTTGTATATAAAGACATTGCCCCTGAAGCCCCATCAAGTTTGGCTTGCCATTACTTATTTTTATACAAAGTAATGGTGTTGAAACTACAGAATAATCACTCATAGTTCCCCCAACACTGTAACTTATATTTTCATATTTGTTTTTTTCAGTTTTTATCTGAATACATGATTTTAAAATAGTTGAAATAATAGTATATGTCCAATTTTTTGGTTGTTGTTGCTTTGGTTTAGCATAATAAGCTTCTTGTGTTGGGGATATACTTTTAGTTATTACCATTTTTACTGCTGATATAAAATGATCTCATATGTGTGTATCTGACTCTTTAATTTGTTTCCATTTACTCTTATAAATTATAACTCAATTGAGAAGTATGCACTTTATAACATTTCTTCAGCCCAAGAAAAGTGATTTGGATTTAGATCAAACAGTGCTATCCAGTATTTTTTTTTATGATTAAGTATGTGCAATTTTAAGATGGCTAACTCAGTGTTGGACACAGTTGTTAAACAGAATGAAATTAAACCTCAGAAAAATAATTCCGTGATCTTGGCCATAATAACACTTCTTCTAACTAATTAATCAGCCTTAGATTTTTAATAAAGGATTATTGGTCTTATTGAGAAGCAGAGATTAAAGGAAGACAACTTTGAATTTTATACAGTCATGACATTTGTCTGTAAACAAATCCCTTTAGAAGTGTCATTTCCTCTTATTTCTATGTCTTCACATGTATAGAAAGGAACACATTTTTATTTTTGAAATTGTCACTCTCTTTCATAAATTACCTATTTGGTCAACAATTTTCTTGTTTCTGCCATTTTTTCAATAATTCACTTTAGTAGACTGGGAAGAAGAGTTCCTTTCAATAAGCAAGTCCTCTAAGTTCAGGTCTATAGTAGTTTCATTTTCAAAACATCTTCAAGAAGACAAAATGTCATGATCATTGAGAGATAAATGTTATTAAAATCTCTAGCTGTCCAAATGGTAACATACAAGCTTTGGATCCTAAATATGAAAGAATAATGTAGTTTTTGTTACATTTCAATGTCTCATTTAATCTGATGGTTCAGGGCTTCTCAAGCAACCAAAAGGCAAATAACTTTTTAAAAGTACCAGATTGATATTAATTCTTTAGTTTACACATGGCTTTGTCCATTGTTGGGATGATGAAGTTTGTAGATTCCAATTGTTGATAGCATGAAGTTAAGAACTGTAATAAATGGTGGCTAATATAAGAATGGTGAGTGGGGTATTCAGGAGAACCAAGGTATTTTGAATTTAATTGACACTGACAAGGTTGGTGTTATGGTTTGGGTCTAGATGTCCCCGCAAAGCCTCATGTGGTCATAGGTGTTTTTTTCAGAGGTGGCTGAATCTAGAGTGTGTGATGCTGGGATAAGGGTGTATAATTACTAAACCAGTACATTGATTGCTTTGGCACCGCCTCCCCTTCCTGGAAGTCGGGATAAGATAAAAGGGGCAGAAACGCAAGGCTCCCTTGTTGCTTTTCCTGCCTTTTGTGTGCAAAGGAGTGTCTCTCCCCTATGATGTCCCTGTGTCGCTGTGCCTTGGAGCCAGCCATCTATGGACTGAAACTGCTACAAACTGTGAGCTAAATAAACCCTTTCCCCTTTAACTTTGGGTGAGTATGTTGTCTCAGCAACAAGAAAAGTGACTTAGATAGCTGGTGTTACTAGTAGGTGGAGAGAGTGATCACCCATATGAAGTTTACTGTTGAGGTAACTGAAAGGTTACACAGGAAATTGTGAACTATTGCTGTTACATGGATGTATATGTAGTCCAGGTATCTTTCCAATGGTGAAATTCATTAATTTTTAGCAACACACACACAGAGAAATCAGGGCAGTTTTGCAAACAGTGAAAGAGGTTAGTCCTCAGGTAAATAACAGCCATTTTATTATGTTTGAATTAACAAACCTTCATTAAAGTAAAAATGAAATTTGAGCAATTAAAAATGACAAATAATCATGTTAAATGATCTAATAAAAGAAAATGTTATAGCTAGGCAGGCTAGCATAAGCCAAAAACTCATGAAACAGATCAGTAGAATTTAGACAAAGCAAGGAAAAGAGAAACCCAGAATGTGTCAGCAAAAAAAACAAACAAACAAAAATATAACACACACACACACACACACACACACACACACACACACACACACACAGAGTAATACCTCAGTATCTGTGGGGGCTTGATTCCAGGACCCCCTGCAGTTGCTAATATCCACAGATGCCCAAAGCTCTTGTATATAATTGGTGTAGTATTTGCATATAACCTATATACATCCTGCTGGATACTTTAAATCATCTGTAGATTATGAGTAATACCTAATACAATGTAAATGCTTTATAAATAGTTGTTAGACTATATTGCGTAGGAAATAATGATATGAAAAAATAATCTATATATACATTTAGTGCTGATGTGGGTTCTTCCTGAATATTTTTTATCTGTAGCTGGTTGAATCCATATATGGAGAACCCATGGAGATGGAGGGTCCACTCTGTGTGTACATTTTATATATAAGCATATAAGCTAAAGATTTGTACTAGTTCCCAATGAGGACAAACATATGTATAGCACATCCTTCATGTATGCTTTTCTGGTGTGCTATGTATAACATGGAGTAGTTGGATAATATCTTTCTTGTGTATGATTGTCTATACCAAACACCTAAGAGTGTGTGTCACACAGGAAGAGCTCAAAATGTTTATTGAATTAGTGAATAAATGAAGCACATTCTTGAGGAAAGAGAGGACATTTTCTAGGCAGAGAGTTCAAGAGGTATTTGGGGAAGAAGTATTGGCATGAACAAAGTATGGAGATATGAGCCAATATGGACTGTTGAACGGGCAGCTTTGAGGTTCACGTGGTTGCAGACAAAAAGTGTACATGACGTGGAATGGGTACTGGAGATTATGGGGGAGCGAAATAAAGCTAGATGATAAAAGATCATGAACTCCATATTTAAAAGTTTAGATTTTATTCTGTGGGTCAGAGGAATGGTAATGGCCAAAACCTAGCTAAGTTTTAGAAAGAATGCTATGGTGATGCATGGGGATTGTATTAAAGGTACTCTTGCCTCTGTCATAATTTTGCATAAGACCAGCTTTGATTATTGCACTGAACTGGCATGTGGTAAAAAGAAGTCTGACAAAGAGCATTTCTTTTTCCTTCATCTACCCTTGCCTTCATCAACTGGACACTGACTATCACAATGGTTACATCTGGGACTCATTTAAGCAAAGAGGCAGCTAGGAAAATACCTATCTTTCTAGTCCACGTCTTCTGGAGCCTGAATATTTTTATCCAACTGTCTATTACGTGTCTGTTCTAGGTTGTTTAACAAGCATCTAAAAATGTAACATGTCCAAAACTGAATTTAACACCTTCCTTTCCCAAAATGACTCCTCTTCAAGATTCTCTCAGTAAATGTTACCCATACCTTCAAGTTGCTTGATTCCCAAATCCAAGTGTAGTATCCTGTTGAACTCTTCTTTATCACCTCTTCCTCCAATGTTAATAAATAATGAATATTACTAAATAGCTTTCAAATGTGTTCCATTCCCAAATGGAAATTCCTTGTCCTGTTTCTTTTTTTGCACATACCTGGGGTGGAAAAATCCATTCTGGAAGAGCTTGCTTCTTCTGCTTATTTCTTTATAAATAATTGCTTTTCATAAAACCATCCTCCACAACACTCAGCAAAACTCTACTTACTTTCTGCATTCATCTCACACCTGCCCTGCACTCTCCACAAAAACCATTGTTTATCACCCTGAAAACCTTTTCTTAACACATATCACTCCAACACTGTTTTCAATCCACATCTTGCCTTTTACTTTAGAGAAAAAAAAATCATCAGATTGTAACTTTTTTATCTTTGCAGTTCAAAGTATATCCTCAGGCCCTGCTTTTACCTACTTCTCTTCCCTCCTGGATTCAGGGAGATGTTCTCTTTATTTAAGGGATGGTCTTCCTCTTATTAGGATTTCACCCGGGATCACAGCATTTCAGAAACTATACATTATTTGTTATTTATGCCTTTCTTGATTTTTTTTTCTTTTTTTGAGACAGGGTCTCACTATGTAGTTGAGACTGTCCTGGAACTCACTGTGTAGCCCAGGCTGGTCTTGAACTCACAGCGATCCTCCTGCCTCAGCCTCCCCAGTGCTGGGATTAAAGGCCTGCACCACCAGGCCTGGTTGACTTTTTTTTTTTCTTTTTGTCAGTTGAATACAATGCACTGACTTTTAAAGCCAACTCTAGAGCTTTTAATTTGGTGTTACTTTATGTAGTAAAGTGGAACACCTTGCTTGACTATTCAGTGGCTCCCAGCTACTGCCTTAGCCCTCTCCAGCTAAGCAATGTCTCTGTCTTTCCTCAGTTTTTCACCACCAACATTTTACTCAGCCAACTCCTCTCTGGCTTCAGTCTTATAGGTAAAGTGAAATGTCTATCCAGAGAGGTCAACAGTGCCTTGAAGTATCATGGACATTTCTTATCTGTTTATCTCTCAGTAGTCACTTGATAGATTTAACCATTTTCTTGTCATTTGAAACACTCGTATTTTGGTTTTCATGTTAACATTCCCTTTTAGTTTTATCCCTAACCCTCTTCTTGCTTCTACCTGTCTTAGTTGATAGCTCATTTTCTCTTAACTGCCCAGTAAAGTTTGAAGTTTTTTACAATTCAGTCTTAGTCCCTTTTCTTTTCTCCTTACGTAGCGCTTACTCTACAGTAGTTTCCCATCTTGGATGATTATTAAACTCATGGAGAAATGTTTAAAAAGTTATGATCACATTCCAAGCAATCAAATCAAGTCTCTGGTCCCAGGCACCTGCTTTTGCATAAACAACTCCCCAGGTGATTCTAATGTCTAGCCAGGGGTAAGACGTAGTGATCTAGGCTATCTCCAAAGCCTTTTTTTCTACTACTACTAGGTAGATGACATGCAAATGTCTCTCTAGACTACTTGTCAGTGTGCTACTTCATTTGTGTTTAATAGCCTATTTGATTTACTTTCTGGAATTTTTTTTCTTTTTATTGAGTTTATTGGTACATTTTAGGTATACAGTACAGTTACATTCATTATTGGGATCTTGTACCTTTACATGACAGGTCTTGGTTCTCATTTTTTCGTCTTGTCTCTGTCCTCCCTTCTGCAATGTTTTAAATCCCGTACACATCTGATTCTTTTTCTTGGTCATCTTTTGCAGTTAATAGACTCATCATGCACACACTGGACAAGGTAGAAATATAGAAATCATCTTCAACACCCTTATCTCCTCACCTTCTGTGTTTAACTGACCATTAACTTGTGTGTTTTATGTCTTAAATTTCTTGAGTGTATCACATGTCCCTATCTTCATACGTTATCTCCCAGTATGCAGTGTTATATACTACCAAATGCACTATTGCAATAGCTCTTAACTCTATTTCTTGTTTATACAGTCACTCCTCTAATTTTCTTTGCACTATTACAACAAATTAACTGTTTTGAAACACGCATCCAGTTTCTCCCCTTACCTGAATAATTTAAGGCCTTTCTATAAATTTATATTGTTTTAGCATAAAAATCATCATATATGGTTATATCAGTTTAGTATTCCTTGGTTACAAGCAACAGAGCTTCATTTGTTCTAACTCAAGCAAATATAAATTTATTAGATGACTATTGGATGATATTAGAATCAATGGACATGCTAGTAAGGATACAAGGAAAAAGAAAGCCTTCTACACTGCTGGCAGTAATGTAATTAGTCCAGTCACTATGAAAATGAATATGGTGGTTCTTTAAAAAACTAAAAAGAGAACTTCTATATGACCCAGCTATACCACTCTCTGATATACCCAAAGGAATTAGAGTCAGACACACACACACACACACACACACACATATGTATCCATGTTTATTGTGGTATAATTCACCATAGACAAGATATGGATCCAGCCCAGGTGCCCATCAGTGGATAAATGGATAAAAATAATGTAGTATATGTACATAATGTAGTATTATTCAGTCATAAGAATGAAATTATGTCAGTTACTGAAAAATTGGTTTTCGTGTTAAGAGAAAAATAGCCAGACTCATAAAGATAAGCATCATATATTTTCCCTAAGGTATGGAATCTTAAATGCCATACAAGTAGTAGAGGGAAGTGGGTTTAAGAGAGCGTAATGGAGGCTAGATATGATCAAAATATGTTATATGAAGGTATGAGAATGACACATTGAAATCCAATATTTTGTAACATAATATGCACTACTAAAAATGAAAATTAAGCTACCTTATTAATAATTTTTGTATTTATTACACAGCAAATCTTTTGACAAAGTACAGTAAATTGTTATTAAAGTTTTTAAAAGAATTAATAGAAAGATAAGATTACTTGGACATGGAAAGGAAGGAAAGCCACCCTGTAAATATTAGAGGTTGGAAGGGATTAGAAGCTATAGAATTGAAACACCATACATTTTTTCATATTAGGAATAGTCTGCACTGAATATGGTTTCTTAATTAGTTAGTGATGAATGCATTGTGTAATCCAGGAGAGTTTTAAAAATAAAAGGAAATGCTAATTATAATTGTGCCAGGAGAAATATCATAACCAGGTCTCATGCAGAGCACAGTCTTAGTTCAACCTAATAAATGAAGACAGCCTTGGTTGACATTTTGACCCAAGCCTTTTGAGAGACCTTGAGTCAGAATCATCTAGTCGAGCCATTCCTGACCTGTACACGCTGTAAAACAGAAACTACTTCTTTTTATTTTATGCTACTAGGTAATTTGTTATGCGGCAATATGAATTTACTAATTCTTTAAATTAATGTGATTGATAAAAAAATTCTTCCTCACTAGGTTGTTGCCTCCCCAAGGGCACAGACAGTGTTTCTTTGGCTCATCATTGTACTTCCTGAATTTTTGTGAATGAATAAATGAATGAATCACTATAATTTGATTGTATCTTGAAAGCCACTAGGCTGGAATTACTAACTGGTACTGTTAGACTTACTTGCATAGTCTTTCAGAAATTCATGAGCCTGTGGGTGTTTGAAAAACAAAATTTGATAATTGTGAAGAGAAGAATCCCAGATTTTCACCTGCTTAATTATCGAGTTAGATTCAAACTTTATTTTAAAGAGGGATATTATATTTTCAATGACTGAATAAATGAATAAATCATACAGAGGCTGTCATTTTTAAGTATAAAGATTTTGGAAAGGAAAACAGTTACAAACAGGTGGTGTGCTGTGAATAATGCAATTTGGAATAATCTCAGGAAGAGAGCTGGACCAGGTTAAACTAGGAAGTAACCTTCCACTTCCAAAATCATTTTCTGTGAACGACTTTTGCAGCTTTGGCTCCTTGATCTTCATGCAAAATTAACTTAACTGTCATCAAAATTTCATGGTCTATAAACTAAGCCACTTCAGCTTTGTGTCACCCATATGACACATTGAAATATGACTAGAGATGAGACAACAAGCCATGACAGAAATGAGAAAATGGTGGTGGAATTATGACACAAATGATAAACAATGTGTGTAAAGATATAAACAAGGCATTCGTAAATTGGTATTCTATTGCAAAGACTATTGTTCCCCACTTCAGGAGAAATGATGAGTTGTATTAAGGGAAAAAATAAAGACTATGAGGTTACTTATTCAAGACAGGTAATCCTATTAATGAATAGGATCATGGTATTAGTTCATACCTGCTGTATTAGAAAAATATAGCATCAAATAATTTTATCATAAAAAAGGAAGAAATGCCCTGAATTATATAGGACCACTGAATACATTAAGAAGATTTGTCAGGTTTATTTCCATTTGTTTTTCATAGCACAGCAAAGCAAATTTCAAAATTCAGTGAACCCTGAGGTGGCATGTTAGAATTTAGTGAAACATAGTAAAGGGATTGATTCCATATGCCACCAGACCTTATGGATTTGCTATCTCAGATGTTGCTGACTTTAAGAGACTGTTCTCTAAGGTAAACTGGCCTACCTATGTCATTTTCTGCTCACAGAAAAAATTCAATATTCAATTCTATGAAAGGCCTTTTTAAACTTTACATCTTATACTGTTAGAGTAATATGGCCTTTGTTTATAAACAGGAGGTACTTATTAGCCATTGTCCTACTTTAAAAAATACTAGCAAATTAGCTTGTCTCTTTAAAATTAAATGTCACTGAAAACTATAATAAATTCACAATTTCAAAATCGGATAGTTTATTCTGTTCATATAGCTATCTGTAAAATGAGATCATCAGGCCTTTATTGGTCCATTTTCTTGGTTTTAAAACAAATTGCTATTCTAAAATTTAAATTTTAAATGTAGTATAGTCCACATGTAAAACTATAACCAGTCTATGATTGTTTTATGTCTTCTTTAGTTAAAAGGCAACTATGAATAATTTCAGTGTTTTTCTTAAAAAAATAATGGATGAACCTTGAGACTATAATGTTAAAATAAGACACATGCTTAAATATCACATAATTTCTCTTATATGATATACACAAAGCAAAATAAAACAAAATATAAACAAAGAGCAAAATAAAACAGTTAATAGGAAATGGGGAGATGGATCTTTTGCAAAAGGAAAAAGGCTAAGAGATAGAGGGAAGGGGTACGGAAGGGAGAGGTAGCAGATGAAAAAAGAATTAAGATACGTACCAACTCCCACAAGAAATTAATCATTATTTACTACAAACATGTATCATTAAAAAGAACAATTAAAAACAAAAAAAATTAAAACTATTTCTCAATAAGGCCACTGACTACCTTAGTTACTTAAATATTCTCCGTGGAAATCTCTTTCTGTAACAAATTGCGTATATTACAGTCCTTTCCATCAGTGCCTTGTAATCTGGTAGAGGTTATGCAAATATATCTGGATCAGGTATTTTATGCCCTGGATTATTAACTCATTAAATGTTGCAACTAATTAGTACAAGTCTCAGAGACAGAAGCACTTTTTCCCCTACATATCCTTGAATCCAGGGATACTAAGTTCCCTAAGACCATATTTTGTCTTATATTTTACCAATTTTTGTACTTTTGGTAACTTAATGCTCTGTGGAGAGGATTGTTGTTGATGATTGAAATATTATTGGAGCAGAGAGGAGGAGCACTTGGTCCTGTTTGGAAAGACTAGGAGGCTCCAGAGGAAGCTGTACAAAAAAGTTTGGAAGAAAGATGGAGGACAGGTGAGGAGACTTTTAAATAAGGTTAGGTTGGGTCGTATTAATTGGCTGAATGAAAAAAAATTCAGAGTGTTTTAAATTTAGTACTGGGGATT
Source organism: Fukomys damarensis (assembly GCF_012274545.1). Classification (NCBI taxonomy): domain Eukaryota; kingdom Metazoa; phylum Chordata; class Mammalia; order Rodentia; family Bathyergidae; genus Fukomys; species Fukomys damarensis. The sequence continues at coordinate 19,034,707 of NW_022900951.1, read as the reverse complement.
GGGGACCTATCCTATTTTCGGTGATAGAAAAACAAACTTCTGAGAATTTGGCACAGCTTTCTGGAGAGGATCTCGCCTACCCTCTCTGAAAAGAAATGCATAACTTAATGAAAAACAAAGGAAAAAAATTAAGAACATTAGTAATCAGCCAAACCTACCATAGAGCTATGGATAGCTCTATAGAGTGCTTGCCTTCGATGTGTGAGGCCCTGCGTTCAAGCCCTAGCAATGAAGCAAAACAAAACAAAAACCTATTTTAGATAGGTGCTTCAGTTTTCTGGTAATTTCTTATAAAGTTCTATTTATCAAGTATTAGTGAATCGTGATTAGGAGTATAGCTTCTGGAGGTGGATGCCTTTGTTTGAATTTTAGTTCCACCTCTTAGTAGCTCCATGATTTTAACACATTCCTTCATCTTTCAGTTTTTAAGGTTCTTAAGCTCAGTGGTTCTGCTGCCTGCCTTGCAAGCACAAGGTCCCGAGTTGGATCCCTGGTACCCAAATAAATAAAAAGGGCACCAATTTCATAGTGTTGGTCTAAAGTTTAATGGGCTAATACATGTGGCACACAGTTATATATTTACACAAATTATTACATATTGCAAATTATTGGAAATATGAGTGGACTTCTCCCTCTAAGTTGTAGTTACCAACCAGGATAAAAATGCATGTGCTGCAGTTCACTTAGCCTATCTCCTGATGCCTGTTTTCTTAAGAAAACCCTAATGTATGCATTATAATTTTAAATTTAAACAAGGGCTACAGAATGAAGGTATTATTCATTTTGGAAAAGAAATTTTGTTTTTTAAATTTGGAAAGCTTTTCTTTAAAATGTTCCTTTTACTTTGTGTTCTTTACCAATGCAAATCATCTTGTTATTTGGGAAAAACTATCATTAAATGTTAGTACCTCTTGAAAGAAGAAAATCTAAAGTATAAGGCCACTCAGAGAAGTTCAGTAATAATTGAAAATAGAAGGTGGATCTTCTGGCTTGCTTTCTACTTGTGTTCAATTAGAGTCTTCACAAATGTTCAAATATCAGTGAACTCCAGTGGCATTATTTTAGAATTTAACTAGTATGGCTAACTCAGAGCTGTTTTTTTTTTAAACCTCTCACCCCTTCAGAGTCTTTGAAAGTGACCAATAAGTAAATAAATTTTCTGTCAGTGACTTTTCAAGGAGGGTGAATTTTTTTTTTCCGGTTCTGAAATGAAAGAGAGTGAAGGATCTAGGGTTATTTTTTCTCTCTTTTAGTTTCATTAGGATATTTTCTGAAGGTTGGAAATTAAAGCACTCTTTTAATTAATTTGTAAAAGAATTATTGTGTGGAAACCTAGAGCCATGGTTTACTTTTTAATATTTTTTCACTCCATAGGGCTAATATTCTCATAGTATTTTAGTTCAGTTTCAGCCCTTTCTGTCGGTTGTGACAGAATCTCAAGTCTTACAGCTGTGACTATATTATTAAATGAGAATGCCAAGCAAAGGAAGGCACTCGCTAGTCAGCACACACAAATTCAGTTGTCAAAGATATATCAAGGAGATGAAATTGTGTCTTTTCCTATTTCCAGCATTCTGCATTGGATTATTCATTGTTTTATTATTGTATTAAAACAGATTCAATCCCTAAGACATCATAGAGATGAAACTATTTTAATAGGAATAAAGTTATTAAAATATTTCTTTTCTCTTGGAACTTCAATAGTTTTGTTAATTGCATATATTGCCAAATTTAAAATCAAAACATAGATTTAAAAACTTAATTCTTTTTTCTTTTAATCACTCATTCCATTCTCATCACTCTTAGGTAGCCAGTTTAATATCATTTTATTGTAGAATGTGCACTATTGTTTTGTAAGTGTCCATTCTAATTTACTTTAAAGGTCAGTTTTTAAAATCTCATTCTTCCCACCTCCAAAGTGTCATATTTAGGAATTTTCGTGGTAAAATACATTTTTTTTCAAATACCTGTGGCCTACCTAGTACTATAAAGTGACACGTATGTGATGTATAAATTGAAGAATTCTGAGAAGGCTCTTCTGCCTAAACATTTACTTTTCATTGATCCCAAGTTATTGACTATATTTCAAAGTATATTTACTCTAAGTCTCTAGGTTTTGTCTAGAATCCTGCTCGCTACAAACTGTCTTCATATGCTTTTAGAGATGATTGTTAAATAATTGCAAAAGTAGAGTTATCCTCCTTGGTTCAAAGTATATCATTGATAAATGCAATGTCTATATTTGTTTTCTTTTTCACTTTATTTTCTTTCTTTTTTCCTCATTTCCTATTCGAATCTTCTTCCCTACCCACAGGAAAACTCTGAAGTCCACTTTTCATTTCCTTATGCTCTTTAAAATATATGTTGTTTGTGTGCATGAATTTTAATAGACAGTAATATCAAACATTGTATTGTTAATATAATTCTATTTATTTTTCAATGCCATGATTTTTTAAAAAATTTTTTACTGGGGATCGAATGTGGGACCTTGCGCTTGTGAGGCAGGTGGCAGCACCACTGAGCTAAATCTCCAGCCCTCAACACTATGAATTTTAATATTTGATTTATGCTACTGTGTGTACTTCTACCTTTTTTGATTCAATTGCTGCATAGTATGTATCCATCACATTTTACTTACTCATTCTCCTGGTAATGAAACATAGATTATCTCCAACTCCCTGCTACTTGAAAGAATGATGTAATAAGCATCTTTGTACATGTCCTCTTACAAGGAAAAATTTTAAGGAATACATATCTAGCTATGAAAGTTTGGGATCAAGTGGTATAGATAAATTTTAAGCCTTTGCAGATCATTTTTCAGAATATCTGCTGCAGGCTATATTCTGTTTTAACCATAATACCCCCATACTTGTAGTGATATAGCTGTGACAGACTGAATTTTTCCAGAGATGACTGCAATCTTCCATTCCATACACTCTCCTAGAAACTCGTCATTCACTATTAAGAAATGGAGTTCAGTTCTTTTGAATGTGGTCAGGCTTTTGCCACTGACTTGGCCAAAGGAATGTAGCAAAAGTAACATGCTTTTGAGACAGTATCCTTTAGCTTCCACCTTGCTTGCTGGATCACTTGCACTGGAGCACTAGTAAAATGTTTTTTTTGTTTTGTTTTATTTTGTTTTATTTTTTGGTAACAGGGATCAAACTCAGGAACTCAGGACCATGCTGTGAGAAATCCCACAGTAGCCCATGGGATAGACCTTGAGAACAATAATACATGAAAAAGATACCTGATCAGTCTCAATTTTTCTGGCTCCAAAAATTCCTGACTCTGGGCCAGAACTTCCCAGAGAAGACTTCCTGAATAGACCATAAGAAATAATAAAATGATCATTTCTGTTTTAAACAGTTAAGTTTTGTGGTGATTTTGTTATATAGCCATAGTAATAAGAATGCCAGTTTTCTAACTTTTCCTAATCAGATGGATTAAAAGTTTTACACATTAAAGTATTTCATGTCTCTAATTACTAATAACTTTAAACACCTTTCTTAAATATGCTTGGGTTTCTTTTCTTTTCTTTTCTTTTTTTTTTTTTTTTTGAGACAGGGTCTCACTATGTAATTGAGACTGACCTGGAACTCACTATGTAGCCTAGCTAGGCTGGTCTTGAACTCAGAGCGATCCTCCTGCCCCAGCCTCCTGAGTGCTGGGATTATAGGCGTGTGCCATCACGCCCGGCCATGCTTGGGTTTCTTATTGAATTGCATATTCATTCCTTTGCCTAATTTGGAGGGAGTCCTGCTTATTTAGGTGTTCTTTTATATTCCAGATGCTTCTTCTGTGTCAATTTTAGACATCACAAATTACTTCTTTTTTTCTGTCACCTGTTTGTTGATTTTGTCATTGAACAAATTCCTTCATTTTGATATAATATTCATTTTTTGATTTATTTTATAGATTGTGCTTTTTGTATTTTAAGTCTTTTCCTATTTCAAGGTTATGAGGTTGTTTTCTTACATTGCTTTGTATCTCTCCCTAACTTTACATATGTAGGTATTTGTTTTTCTTGCATTCCAACTTTTATAAGATGCACAGAAATTCAGTATTTTTTTTCAGTAAGAATTTTCCAAGAGTTCACTATTTGTCCTTTGATTTGGTTATGGTACCATCTTTATTGTATAGAAAATATATAGGCCTATTATGATTTTCTGCTCCACTGGTCTATTTGTGCATTTTTGCACCACTACCATTGTGGGTTTTTTGATTATGAATTTAGTATGTCTTAAAGTCTTGTGGAGTAATTACTTATTCCTTGATTTGATTTTTTTTTGGTACTGTGGATCCAACTCAGGGCTGCAGGCTTTCCAGGCAGGCACTGTGCAACTGAACTACATCCCTGACCAGTTCTTTGATCTTTTTAAAAATTGGCTAGCAATTTGTAAAACTATAGACTTCTAGGTACACTTCAAACCAAAACTGATTCTAGTATTATTGATGTAGGATGGTACTGTATCATACCTCTGTGAATGTAAATATCTTGTACCTGCTTTATGATACATAGTGGGGGCCATGCTTTATCAGAGCTACATTTAATGATATTACTCTAGAATGTTCTCTTTCCAGATGATGATTAAGATGCTAATAAAAAAAATGGTGCCAGGTTCCACAACAGCAACAGAACTTTGCTGTTTTCTGGATATTATTCTTTTCTTTGCTTTTTTGTTTTTTTTTTAATGGAATGTGCTGAATTCTATAATTTTGTTCAGATGACTGCAGAATCTGGAGAAGCTGTTGCTGCTATTGATGCATAAAATACTGCTATTATTGGTCTATA
>NW_022900951.1:19006634-19029714 GCF_012274545.1 Fukomys damarensis | reverse complement strand
TGCTGTCAACTTTGGAAAAAGTTATCCCAATTTACTGTGTTGAGTTGGCATTGTACAGAAATGGACAGCCATATTGGTCTAGAAATGTTAATTTTTTTATTTTTATTTTTTATTTTTTTCCATTTGTACAGTTGTAACACACTGTATTAAATAGGTAAAGTCATACGTGGGTTTGATTGCAGAAACTAATAAAGTATTCTCTAAATAAAGAAAAAAAGAATAAGAAGACTACAAGAGCAAGAAGCAATTTAAATATGTTAAGGGACCATTTTCATCTTCAGAATTAAGGATTATTTTAATCTTACATCATTGCCTTTTCTCTTTTACTTTCCTTTTTATTTTTATTTTAGGATTCCCTATTTTTAATGTTCATACAGAGATTTCTATAACTGAAATACCAAATAGTTTCTCTGGTGTGAAAAACTATAATAGTACACAGGATCCTAATGAGATAATTAATAATGGGAAATAGGAAGTAAATGGCTAAAGGTGTAGGGAAAGTGGGAAGGGTGGGGGGAAGGTAATAAGGGAGAAGAAAAATATGAGAAATTGAAAAAATGGAAATAAAGTATTTGTAAATGGGGAGGGGAGGAGGGGCTGAAGGGAGGGCAGGGACAAAGGAAAAAAAATGAGAATCAAGACCTGTTATGTAAAGGTACAGGATCCCAATAATGAATGTAACTGTATTGTATACCTAGATTGTACCAATAAACTCAATAAAAAGAAAAAAAAAAGAAATTCAGCTAGAATATTTATTATAATCACTTTGAATTTATAGATCAATTTGGGAAATATTGACAAATTTGTTGTCATTCCTTCAAGAATATGGAATGCTTTTCATTTATTTGAATTTTCTTTTATGTTTCATAGAATCAATTTTTTCTATACCAGTCCTGTATATTTTAATGCTGTTGATTCCTAGAAATTTTATGAAACATTGATCTCACTAATATTCTTATTTTCTAGTTAATTGTTGCTGATATAGAGAAATGCTATTTAGTATTAAATTTGATGTGTCCAATGAATTTGTTGTACTGAGTTTTTCTGTGATGATTTGGGTGTATTTTTATGAGCTTGGTCATATTACCTGAAAATAATAACACTTAACTGTTCTTTTTATAGGGAGGTGAAGTCAAATTAATTTCATCATTTAAATTCCAAGTTTAATGATAATAGTACTTTTTTAGAGAAGAAAGAAAGAAAGAAAAAGAAAATTCTTCATATTAAAGTTATTTCAAGAGTGGAGTCAGGATGGGAAAACTAGATGATTACCTAATGTTATGAAAACTCCTGTAGAATGTCACCCGAGGAGGGAAATGTGAGCGCTAGACTTTCTGGCTATTTGGGGACAGTTTTAGTAATTGTTATTCTTTATCACATTTTCTTTGGTTTTGCCATGAAGGTGATAAGGAATCAGGTAATAAATCTTCCTAATTACTTTTTTGTTAATTTTCTAGATGACATTTATTAAAATTCTACACAGCCCTTTCATGCCTACAAACATACTATTGATTAATAACCTCTCATTAGGGACACAGAAAACTTGGCTAAAGTTCATCTGAAATTTTGAAGATACCGTGAAAAACTTCAAATAAAGTTGCTGGTTCTTCCAGACTAGAGCAGACATAGAAACCAAAAATAAGTACCCAAATGTTTGTGTTTGAGTTAGTTATGAATGAAAGACCTTTGAGTCCAACTTTTCTGTTCATTCTTATACCAAATGTACTCTGAAGGAGAGTTACTACTCTCAAAAATGTCCATGCCGAGGTGAATTAGATTGGTGTAATTTCTGAGTTACATCTAATAGCATAGGCTTAAATCTTACACAAATAGGAAATAGTGTTGGAAAGCACATCTCTGATTGTAAAATACAGACAAAAAATAGCTCTCAAGAATAATTATTTTCAAGTTGGGTATGGTGGCACATGCCTGTAAATCCCAGCAATAGAGGTGGCTGAGGCAGGAGACTCACAAATTGGAGCTCAGCCTGGACAATTTCACAGCTTAGTGAGCCTTGTCTCAAAATACAAAATAAGCAAAATAGGATTGGGGATGTAGCTCAGGGCAAAGGTCTTGGGTTCAGTGCCCAGTACTGCAAAATGAAAAATAAGAGTAGTAGTGTTCAAAGTGAACCCCAAGGAGTCCACCAGCTGATTGACCCATTGAGTCTATTCATTCCTATTCTGGGGTGGAAAAGGATCGGCTTAGTGATATTGTATAAGGATTGCACTTGAAGCCATCCCCTGTTCTGATTGCTGAATGATCACATGTTACATTAAGTTTTCCTTTTGAGAAGTGTGAGCATTCCATTGATTGATGGTCTTGGCACTGGCCCCCTCAGTCTTTCCTTTTCCCAGTGTACTGTAAGGTAGCATATTTGTGTGCCTTAAATTTTAGTAATGACTGTTTGTTGCTTAAAACTATATATGTCATGTATAAAAAGCTGATCAGCATACTTCAGCTTGGAAACATCTTTAAAATGTTTAAAGATTTCAGTGAATTTTTATTCATTTATTCAGGCAGTAAACAAATGTTCATTTACCTTCCAATATTTACCTTCCAATTACTTGGCAGTAACAACGCATTTACTCTGAGGAGGATGTAAATATATAAGCTAAATGTAATGAAAGTTTTTGCATAATTGGAGAATGAGATTTAAAAATGGTAATCATGGTTTAATAAGCACGGCTTATAATGCAGTTTTTTCCATTTGGAGCTATACATTTTTGTGAGGTGAATTTCCCACTATGACAGCCATCAAAGACACGCCTCTGGGTCGGGAAGATGGCAAAATAGAGGCACTGAGAACTACTCTGTACCTCCACAGGATGTAAACAAAGCAACAGGTGTGTAATTGTTTGAGGAGGTGAGTGGCCATGGGTGACTATTAGAAATTGGCAGCAAAGAAACAAAACCTGGTGAAATCCAGACTAAGGAGTATAACAAAGCAAGAGAAGCAGAAGACCCCAGCACTGTGGGTGCTTAGCTCCTCAGTCTTCTGAGGGAAGGGGATTCTTCCCTGCAAGGAGGGAAAGAAAAGAGTCACAGTATGGCCGGAGGGATAACTCTGCAGGAAAACAACTTAAATAAGTGACCTGGAGTATGCACAACAAGCTCTCTTAGAGTGCTTCCACTTGTCAGATTTTCACTGCTCTTGTCAGCAAACTCTCACAGTGCTATGGTCAGGAGCCAATTTAAGGAGCAATAGTAAGGTCCCATTGTCTGAGATTATACTGCTTTTTGCAGAGAGATGTGAGAAAATTCAGCATAATTCCATCTCAGGCTCCTTGTAGATACCCTGATGCTTTGGCTAGGCAGGTGGTGGCCACTGGAGACATGCTTGGCCTGGGGAAAAATCTCTAACACAAACCTTCCTGGAGCTTTATGCTGCAGAGAGCTCTGACTGCAACAGGGAGAGGATTGGAGAGTGCTGTTCTCTGGAATCTTTGGTTTTAGCAAACTTATCCTCATTGACTGGGAGCAAGACAAGTTGTGGGTGGTTTTGCATGGAGAGTTAAGTTGGAAGGCTCTGAGATCCAGGCTAGGAGTAGATTGTTTGGTTCCTGTAACTCCCTTTCCAGCACAGAACTTAGTGATTAAATTGCTCCCCCTCCCCATAGGGATGGAGGGAAGCAATTGTCATGCCCTTGATGCGCAGACTGAAAACCTCTAATGAATGTATTTCTGGAATGAGTCACATTCTGCCTGAACCCTGCCAGTGAGGTCTTGCCCACTGTTGCCCCAGCATTTTCCATGACCCCAGGTGTACAGACTAAAAGCCTCTGGAGAGAATATATCCCCAGTATTTCCAACTTTTCACCTTAACTCACTGGGTAAGCAATACCTCCTACAGCCTGAATTCTGCCCCAACTCGTTTGCTGAGACCGGAGAAGAATTTTAATAAGCTCCAGCTGCAACCTATTACCACTCCTCCATACCTGGCAAATTTCAACCTTAGAAGACCCAGAAGATTAGATTGGCAAAGTCTGTGACAGGCACCCTCATTTTGCATTTCTGAGCACTGTGTAAGAGAAAATTCTAACTTGATTCTTTTTCCATCTATTTTATCTTTTTTACTATTTAATTTTTATTTCATTGCATTTTTTCTATGATTTTTCTTCCTTTGCATTTTTTCTTTTCTCCCTATTTCTATTTTTTATTTCTTTGTATTACTTTAAAAATTTATTTTTCTTCTAGTACTGGGCATCAAGCCGAGTACCTCATGCACATTGGGGTCGTGCTCTGCCTCTGACCTAGTGTCCCAGCATGACACAGAGAAATTAACCACAAAACCAACCACAGCCTGGTCCCACTTGAACCCTGATGAATACTTAAGGAAAAGGAGGATATAAGCACCCAACTACTGAACTGTCCTTAAGAAGGTCCAGCTAGAGGGAGGCTGCGATCCAGGTCATAGGCAGATAACTCCACAGTAGCTGCAAGGAGATTACATACAATGGTTGCTGGCGCCATATCTCTGTGCAGCTCCTGCACATTAACCACAGTCATGTGGTCAGAGGATGGAGGGCTGATAAGATTGTAGGTGAGTCCCACAGAGGAACAGCTGTGACTTCAGACCCTTCCCTGTGAAACACCAAGGTCTGCACTACCGCTTCAGTTACTGAGGAGTAATGAACATTTGGAGGTATCCTGTTGTCTTTTTTTTCTCAGGTTTCTATGTTGAGATTTGTGTATCTATTAGGATAAATGTCTCTCAAAATATAGGTCTGTTTAGTTCATAGCTTTCCCTTTATAATGTGCCCTGGCCAGTGAGTACAGATCAGTGTCAAAGCATCCACTCAACCTGGTTAAAGTGCTGTATTTAGTCCTGAGCACTAATTTTTAAAATTAATTTTATTGGTATATTTTAAAATTAAGTTTATTGTTACATTTTAGGTATATAATACAGTTGCATTCATCATTGATTGGGATCTTGTACCTTTACATGACTTATCTTGGTTCTGATTTTTCCTCATTCCTTAGCCCTCCCTTCATCCCCTCCACCCTTCCCTGTTTACAAAGACATTGTTTCCATGTTTTTCCTTTTCACATATTTTTTTCTTTTCCCTTTTTACATTTCCCCTATCAAGCCTGCTTCCTCTACTCTCTAGACCTTTTCTTCCCATTATGCAATGTCAATTATACATTTTTATTCTTATCCTTATTTACACTTTTATTCACACCAGAGAAACTATTCGGTATTCACACGTGTCTCTTATTAATTTCACTTGAGAGTATGGCCTCAATATGCATCCATTTAGCCATAAATGTTTCTAGTTTCTCATTCTTTATGGCTGAGTAGTACTCCATTTTATTAAAAAACCCACATCTTTTTTATTCAGTCTCCAGTTGATGGGCACATTGGCTGTTTCCAACTTTTAGCTATTATAAACTGTGTTCCTATAAACATGGGTGCACATATACCGCTGTGGTATGAGTCTTTTAATTTTTTCGGGAAGATATCCAGCAGGGCAATAGCTGGGTCAATGGGAAATGTAATACTAGTTGTTTAAGGTGTCTCCATATTGATTTCCATAGTGGTTGCACCAGTCTACACTCCCCCAACAGTAGAGAAGGGTTCCTTTCTCTGCACAACCCTGCCAGCATTTGTTATTGGTTGTTTTCTTGATAACAGCCATTCTTTCTGGGGTGAGGTGGAATCTTAATGTTGTTTTCATCTGCATCTCTCAAATGACCAGTGATGTGGAACATTTTTTAATATGTTTATTTGCTGTTTTTACGTGTTTGTCTGAGAAATGTCTGTTCATTTCAGATGCCCATTTTTGAATCAGGTCTTTATATTTGGGGGTGTTCTGATTTTTTTGAGTTCTTTATAAATTCTAGATAGTAGACCTTTGTCTGAAGAACAGCTGATAAATATTTTTTGTCTCTTAGCTCTGCTGGTGGTTTCTTTGGCAGTGCAGAAGCATTTTAAAAAGATGAGATTCCAGTTGTTGATTCTTTGTGCTAGTTCCCGTGCTACTGAGGATTTGTTCATAAAGTCTTTTCCTATGCCAATGTCTTTGAGAGTTCTACCTAACTTATCTTCCAGCAAGTTTAGTGGTTCTGTTTTAATATTTATATATATATTTTTCAAATTAATTTTATTGGTACATTTAATGTATACAATAAAATGACATTGTTGCAAATTTGTATCTTTACATAATCATCCTCGGTTATTATTTTTTCCCCATTCACCTGCCCTCCCTTCAACCCCTCCCTCCCTATCTACAAAGACTTTGTTTCCATTATTTTGCATTTTCTCATATTAATTCCATTCCCTCCTTTCCTTTCCCCTACTCCTCCTGTTTCCCCTTTCTCTTTGTCCCTTTTCTTCCTATTTCATATTATCTATTTACTTTTTAGTCCTTATTAAAAATTTTAGTTTCTCACACTAGAGAAACAATTCAGTATTTACACATGTGTGTCATATTCATATTACTTAAGAGTATCACCTCAATGTGCATCCATTTAGCTATAAATGTCTCTAATTTCTCATTTTTATGGCTGAGTAGTATTCCATTTTACTAAAAAACACATTTTCTTTATTTGTGTCTTTAATCCACTAGGATTTTTGTTTAGTGCGTGGTGAAAGACAGGGTTCTAGCTTTAATTTCTGGAAAGTTGAAGTCCAGTTTTTCCAACGCCATTTATTAAAGAGGCTATCATTCCTCCAGCGAGGATGGTTGGATACTTTGTCAAAGATGAGGTAGCTGAATAGGTCTGGAGTTGTTTCTGCATGTTATAATCTATTGATCCTCAGGTCTGTTTCTTTTCCAGTATCATACTGTTTTATCACAGTGGCTTTGTAGTATGGTTTCAAGTTGGGGATTGTGGTACCCCATGCCATGTCTCTGTTGCCTATAATGGCTTTTGCTATTCTAGGCCTCTTCTGGTTCTAAATGAATTTTTGTATTCTTTTCTAAAGGTGTGTAAAGTATGTTGCTGATATTTCAATTTGGATTGCTTTGAATCTATATAGCAGTTTTGGAAGTATGAACATTTTCACTATCTTGATTTTTTCCTACCCAGGAGTGAGGGATATTTTTCCATTTTCTTGTATCCTCTTCAGTCTCTTTTTTCAGAGTAGTTCTCAATGTACAGGTCTTTTATTTCTTTTGTTGGGTTGATTCTTATGTATTTTATTTTTTTGGATGCTATTCTTAAAGGAATTGATTGACCCATTTCCCTCTCTGTGAGTCTGTTTTTCATCTATAGAAAAGCTATTGATTTTTGTGTGTTCACCTTGTATCCAGCTACTTTACTGCATTTGGTTATTAAGCCTAGAAGACTTTTGGTGGATTTCTTGGGGTCTTCTATATAGAGAATCATGTAATCTGCAAATAATGACAATTTGACTTCTTCCTTTCCTGTCTTTATTCTTTTTATTTTTTTCTCTTGTCTAATTCCTGTAGCTAATGTTTCCAAAACTGTATCAAACAGGAGCAGTGATAGTGGACATCCTTGCCTTGTTCCTGATTTTAGTGTGAAGGATTTCAGTTTTACATTATCTAGTATGATATTGGCTGTTGGTTTTTCATAGATGGCTTTTATCACATTGAGGCAGAGACTGTCTATTCCAATTTTCTAGAGGATTTTTTTTATCATGAATACATGTTGGACTTTGTTAAATGCTTTTTCTGCATTTATTGAGATAATTATATAGTTTTTGTCCTTGGCTCTATTAGTATAGTGTTTTACATTTATTGATTTGCATATGTTGAACCATCCCTGCATCCCTGGTATGAGCCCCACTTGTTCAGGTTGTATGAACTTCTTGATGATCTTTTGCATTCTTTTTGCCCATATCTGAATCTAAGTTTGCCAGTATCAAAAATCTAAGGATTTTTGCATCTATGTCCATTAGTGAGACTGGCTTGTAGTTCTCTCTTTTGGTTGGGACTTTCCCTCATTTTGGAATCAAAGTAACACTTGCTTCTGGAAATGAATTTGGAAGTATTGCTTCCCTTTCAATTTCATTGAAAAGTTTAAAGTATAGTGGCAATAGTTCTTCTGTAAATGTCTTATAGAATTTAGCAGTGAAGCCATCAGAACCTGAGCTTTTCTTTGTTGGTAAATTTTTAATTACATTTTCAATTTCACTGATTGTAATTGGGGTGCTTAGAATTTTTATGTCTTTTTCAGTCAACTTTGGTAATTAATATGTACCTAGAAATATGTCCATTTTTCCCATATTTTCCATTTTATTAGAGTACAGGTTCTTGAAGTAGGTAATGATGATCCTCTTGATTTATCTTGGATCTGTTTTGACTTCACCTTTTTCATTCCTATTGCATGGTTTTGAGCCTTTTCTTTTCTTGATAAGGTTGGCTAAGGGTTTATCAATTTTGTTTATTCTTTCAAAAATCAATTCTTCAATTCATTATTTTTTGTACCATTCTTTTAGTCTCCATTGCATTGATTTCTGCTCTGATCTTTATAATTTCCTTCCCTGCATGAACTTTAGGTTTGTCTTGCTCTTCTTTTTCTAGTAGCTTAAGATTCAGCATGTGGTTATTTGAGCTCATTCTGTTTTCCAATGTGGGCATTCACATTGGAAACAAAGGAAACAAAGAATTTGCTATGAATTTCCCTCATAGAACTGCATTCATTGTGTCCCATAGATTCCTGTATGTTGTATTGGCATTATTTGTTTTTAAGAACTAATTTCTTCTTTAATTTCCTCTGTGGCCCATTGGTTGTTCCTGAGACTGTTGTTCAATTTCCATGTGTTTGTGAAGTTCTTGCAGTTCCTTGTGTTATTAATCACCAGTTTAATTGCAGTATGATCTGATAATATACATGGAGTAATTTCATTTCCTTTGCATTTACTTAAAATATTCTATGAGGCAGTATGTGGTCTCTTTTGAAGAATAACCTGTGTGCAGCTGAATACAATGTATATTCTGAGTTTGTGGGGTGGAAAACTCTGTAGATGTCTATTACGTCCATTTGTCCAAAAGTTTAATTCAGTTCTAGTATTTCATTGCTGATTTCTTTTTGTCTAGATCTATTGTGAAAATGTTTTATTTAGGTCCCCCACTACAATTGTATTAGTGATTATTTGGTTTTTCATGTCCCTTAATATTTGTTTTGTATAGTTGAGTGCATTGGAATTTGGTGCATATATATTTATATTTTCATCTCTTCCTCTTGGTTTGTTCCCTTTACTAGGATGTAGTGGCCTTCTTTGTCTCTCTTATTTAGTTTTGGTTTGAAATTTACTTTGCAAAGAAGATAGCTACCTCTAGTTTTTTTTCTGGGTTCCTGTCACATGGAGAACTGTTTTCTATCCTTTTACTTTCAGTGTATGCGTTTCTTTTCGAACTAGGTGCGTTTCTTGTATACAGCATATTGTTGGATTTTGCTTCGTAATCCATTCTGCCAGACTGTTTCTTTTGATTGATGAATTGAGGCCATTAACATTGATGGTTGTAACTGACATGTATTGACTTATCATTGTCATGTTATTGGCCCTTTTTAATCTATCCTGCTCCCTTTAATTTTTTGCCTTGCTTAATTTATTTGCTCTTTTGGGTCTCATGGAGTTGTGCCCATCATTTTCTTTTTCTAGGATATTGTTTAAAGTTGTTAGTAGTGCTGGTTTGGTATTCATGAATTTTCTCAGGTGTTCTTTGTCATGGAAATATCTTATTTCTCCATCAACTTTGAAAGATAGTTTTTTCAGGATACATCAGTTTAGGTTGGAAGTTTTTTTCTTTTAGGGCTTGAAATACCTCACCCGAGGCTCTCCTTATCTTTAGGGTTTGTGTTAAAAAGTCTGCTGTGATTCTGATGGGCTTTCCTTTGTATGTGATTTCACATTGTCAATTATCTCATTAGGATCTTATGTACTATTATAGTTTATTCACACCAGAGAAACTATTCGGTATTTACACATGTGTGACTTATTTATTTCACTTAGGAGTATATCCTCCATATGTATCCATTTTCATATGAATGGATTTAATTTCTCATTCTTCATGGCTGAGTAACACTCCATTTTATAGAAAAACCATGTCTTTTTTGTCCAGTTTTCAACTGATGGGCAAATGGGCCATTTTAAGTTTTAGCTATTACAAATTGTGCTGCTATAAACATAGGTGCACATATATCACTGTGATATCATTCTTCTAATTCTTTTGGAAAGATACCCAGCAGAGGGATGGCTGGGTCAAATGGTGTTTATTTCAGTTAAGAGTATGGCCTCAATGTGCATCCATTTAGCTAGAAATGTCTCTATTTTCTTATTCTTTATGGCTGAGTAGTACTCCATTTTATTAAAAAAAACCTCAGATCTTCTTTATCCAGTCTCCATTTGATGGACATCCTGGCTGTTTCTAAGCTTTAGCTATTACAAACTGTGCCACTATACACATGGTGCACCTATTCTTTAAACTTTTCAATGAAATTGAAAGGGAAGCAATACTTCCAGATTCATTCCTGGAAGCAAGTGTTACTTTGATTCCAAAACCAGGGAAAGACTCAACCAAAAAAGAGAACTATGGGCCATTCTCCCTAATGAACATAGATGCAAAAATCCTCAATAAGATACTGGCAAACAGAATACACAGGATCATCAATATCATATAACATGACCAAGTCAGATTTATTCCAGGAATGCAAGGATGGTTCAAAATACATAAATCAATAAAAACAATACATATATTGACAGAGTAAAAGACAAAAACAATATGATCATTTCAATAGATGTAGAAAAAGCATTAGACAAAATTCAACACCCATTCATGATAAAAACTTTGCAGAAAATTGGAATAGATGGTCTTTATTTCAATTTGATAAAGGCTATCTATGAAAAACCAGCAGCCAACATCATATTAAATGGCCAAAAACTGAAAGCTTTCACACTAAACTCAGGAAAAAGACAAAAACATCCACTATCACCTCTTCTGTTCAGTATAGTTATGGAAACAGCCACAACAGTTAGACAAGAGAAATAAATTAAAGCAATAAAGATAGGAAAGGAAGAAATCAAACTGTCATTATTTGCTGATGATATGATACTCTACGTAGAAGGCCCAAAAAACTCTGCCAAAAGACTTCTAGACTTTATTGGTACTTTCAGCAGAGTAGCTGCTTGGGGACTAAGGATTCTCCTAAGGTGAGAAAGGACACCAGAAAGCCAGATTCCTAATGTTCTTATGGAAAGGGAAACCTCCTTCCAAACAATAATCACCTTCTATTTCATTCTCCCTTCTTCTAAGCCAAAGATGACAACTTGAATGATGAGTACAGTATGAAATTGTTGTTTCTGGTAAACTAGGCACATTTTGTAACTTTTTGATGAATACACTAGGATAATTACTGGTGTTTCTGGTAAATTACACAGAGTATGCAACACTTTTTATGAAAAGGTTAGTTAAGGGGTGCTTTGTGAGGTTTGGAATTCATTATAGTATTTACATTATTTCTTATGGTAAGAAGTCTTGACTTACAACCAGCTTCAGTTACCACCACTCCTCACAAATGAATTGAGATCATAAGTCAAGATTCCATTGCAATAAAAAAAGATGAGTTGACCATCGATATGTGGGTTTATTTCTGGGCTCTCTATTTCATTGGTTTACATGCCTGTTGTTATGCCTTTACTATAGTCTATTGGTGGTGAACCCATGGTATTCATGCTACAACTGGCTGTTTGTTTTCACTGAAAGCTCTACAAGGTTAGCCATCACTGCTATAGTGTTTCATGATTTTAATTTTGTGATATATTTTAAAATCAAGGAATGTGTTGCCTCTAATTTCTTCTTACTCAAAATTGCTCTGAATATTGGTGGGTCTTTTGTTATGCCATATGAATTTTAGGAATTATTTTTCTATTTCTTTAAAGAATGTTAGAGAAATTTGTTAGGGATGGCACTGAATCTGAAGGTGTTTTGTGATAAGTGAGAACATTATAATAATCCATGAATACAGAATATCTTTCCATTTGTCTGTCTTAACTTTTCTTCACCAATGTTCTATAATTTTATTTTTTTTTTTGGTACCAGGGATTGAACTCGGGTCTTTGCGCTTGCAAGGCAGGCCACCGAACCGCTGAGCTAAATCCTCAGCCCTGTTCTATAATTTTTTTATATAAATAAGTATACTGTGTCTTTCTCTGCTCTTTTGAGGCTTCTACATTATGTGTATTGTTTTATCTTGATGTCCCATAAGTCTTATCCATTTTAATCTCTATTTCATTCTTTTATTCCTTTTGTCCCTTTGAAGCTGGGTGTGGTGGTGCATGCCTGTAATCCCAGCACTGGGTAGGCTGAGACCCTGGTCTCAAAAAAAAAAAAAATTCTGTTGTCCCTTTTAGTGAATACTTTCAAATGAACTGTTGTTAAATTTGCTGATTGTTTGCTCTACTTGATCAAATATACTATTTAAATGTTTTATTGAACTTTTCAGTTATTGTAATTTTTAGCTCTGGAATTTTTGTTTGATTATCTTTTATTTTAATGATTTCTATCTTTAGCCAATGTCTAATTTTGATTATTTATTATTTTCCTGATTTTATTTAGTAGTCCATGTTTGCTTGTCACTCTCTAAATTTAAGATGACAATTTTGAATTCTTATCTAGAAATTCATAGATCTCCATTCCTTTGAAAATTAATTACCAGAGAGAATGTTAGAGAATTCCTAAGAAATTTATATGCATAGAGAATACTTCAGTAGTGTGGTGTTTCCTGTAGCCTTATGTTCATGTTTGATCACTCGAATGAGCAGTCACTTCTTCCAGATTTAAGGGCTGGTTTTGGTCAGGTCAGGTAAAGGTAACATTGGGTGGAGTAAAATAGTTTTGGTTCTGGGGTGATTGCTGCAGTATAGGCTTCCTGTATCTCCATCAGCTGAGGATAACATCAACAAAAATTATTGTTTCCTTACAGGCAATACTACAGCCATCTTCAGGGGTTGCTGGTAGTGAAGCCTACTTGGGCCATGTTCTTTTCCCTGTGGAGAGGGGACTGTAGCCAAGGGAATCAATCTCTCTTGGGACTGAATCCAGCATATGTGAATGCTTATGGTGACAGTGCTGCTGATGTTTGATTTGTGCTTACATAGTTTGTGAGATTTTTATACCCATTAGTTAATTTTGGCTTAAACATGAAAAATTGACTGTAAAATTTAATGCTTTTTGTTGGTTATATTTTAGTATTGTATAAGTTCTCAATTTCTACTTTGACTTTATAAAGAGATCTCAAAGTACTTTCATTCTACTTTACTATTACCTTTCTTTGAAGAAGTGAGGGATGATGATACAGCAACTCTAATTCAAACTTCTCTAGAGGCAGAAGTGATAATCACACTAATAATTATGAAATATAGGTACTGAACAATTTGTGTAAAAAATCTATAAATGGTTTTATTTTTATATATTTATATATTAATTACTGTATAGCGGTACTGTGAGGCATGTTAGGAAAGCTGAGGAAATACATAATGAGGAACTCCATTAGATATTGTAGAACCTTTTACTCCGTGTAAAAATATACACCATAATATCTGCAGAAAATGTCCATTAGACTGGGTCTGTGTTTCTTTTATGGCAGAGGGGTTATTAATTCATGACAAATCCCATTTTATCATTGGCAGCTGTGGTTATTAGGATTTTCTCTTTTGGAATGAGCTAAAGTCAAAACAATTTTTCTGTCTTTAAGATTCTAAACTAGTGGTGTGGGACAAATAATTTCTCCTTTTTTCTTGAGATAGAGATAAATTTGTTTGTATTTGGGGGAGCTATTTTTAAAAAAAAACAAAATAGCATTTTTCATACTATTATATTCTAAATTATAGTATAAAATGCAAAATTGAATTAACAAATTGTGGGATGTTAGCAGTTGGACCCACTGTGATAAAAGCAAAATACGTAACCCTCCCCAGTGATCTTTCAAAAGAATTAATAGGTATATCTTGAACAATTTATAGAATTTCTTTTTATTTCAGCTACAAGATTGGGACATGCAGTATGAGTAGATATTAGGTTTCAAGATCCATACTCTTTTGCTCTACTTTTAATGTCCTAGAGTTGACGGAAAAAAATTGTCAACATACTTAACCCCTTAATATTGACAGACAGAAGCCCAGGATTGGGCAGTATTAAGATTATGGGACCATGAACCTTCTAGCCAGAGAACAAAGAAGCCTAAAACCCATGTATATGAAAGGAATTTATCATTACATCTTCTGTAAATTAGCTTTGAAAATATAAAGTATGGGATAATTGTTTTTGCATGTGTTTCCTCAAGTTTTTAACTTACTTTTTAAACTTGTATTTTCTGAACATTACCCAAGGAGCATAACAATTGGAAAAATCTTGATATAAGACAAGAGGGACTTAGAGAACTCTTATGACCTCATTCACCCTGTTACAAAATGGACAAAATATCAAAAGACACAAAGATAAAAAAGATTTCACTGAGAAATATTTATTTTTTTGAAAGTACAGAAAAAATTGTTTTCATACACTTGGAATAGTATAAACTATGATCATTAATTTTGACTTTTGCATATTTGATTTTGACATGATTCTGCTTCCCATCTTTTACAAGTAAAAGCAAGAGTAGAGGTAATATACTTATGTGCTGGTTCATCACAAAGAAGGAAACCCTTGACAGTGATTCCAGAGTCCACTTACCTTTACTATCCCTAGCCAATGTTTACTAGTGGTTTAGCAAAATCAAACTTCTATGCTGGGAACTGGAGTCATTCAAAAAGAGTGATGACTCTTGACCTCAGTCATAAAGGAAAACTCCAGAAAGATTTTTTTAAAAATTAATGTTATCATTGTTTTTGTCTCTTTTGCCAAGGTATAATTCCCCAAACCAATATTCATAATTTTTTTCATAAAAATATTGAATCATATCTTCTTAAATATAGAGATGAGCTGGAAACTTTTGAAATTATAGACTCTCTTTGATCCTGGATATACTAAGTTTAAACCTAATCATACATTTATTAAATAAATATTATTAAAATATTATTTATATTCTATTAAAATGTATAGGATGCTACTGATTACTATTTTATTTTCTCTGTTAGCACTCTACATCATTAGAAGTTCTTATTCAGTCAGGTTTTTCTGTATAGATTCTAACATAATGTTTAGAAAAGTTGATTTAACCTTTCTACATGCCTATATAGAATGTGAATATCATTATAGCATCTTGTAGTACAGGGTGGAAGCCAGCTGTCATTTAAGTTTTGGAAGATCTGGAGCAATAATTGTCATGTATATACTGATGACTTCTAGAGAAGGCTGGAACACCCCTCCTTTGATCCAAAGAGTCATAGTGAATGTGTGTTTGATCTGAGCTGGTGACAATATTTGAGAGATTAAAGGAATAGAGTATGACACTAATACAGGAAATTGTTGTCTTCAGGAGGACATCTAAATTGTGTATAAGGAACATCTGTTCATCTTAATGCAGAGTCTTGTTTTTCCCAAAATGTGGATCATCTGGTATTGGTGATTCATCAGATTTTAGGTAGACTCTAGACAGCATATGATATTGTATTATATGGTGAGGAAGTCCCTCTATAGTTTTCTGTAGGTTCAGCTAATTACCTCAAGGAGAAAGTCTCTGTTGGATGCCAGTGAACATTTACAGCCTGTCTTGTACTTGCTAACTTCCATATTTAGCAAAGAGAATGCAGACTTTAAATGAGGGCCTTTCAGCAGGGCAAAGAATACAGCTAGCATTTAATCTCATTGTTTTGTTTTCAGTGTAACTATTTTTAAGATTAGCTTCTATATAGGGCAAGTGCTACTGGGTTTCCATCCATCTATTTATTTATTCACTTATTTGTTTATTTATTTATGCTTTTAATTAAAACATAACATACAAATGAGAAGTAGGTATTTTTCTCAAAGGGAACCTACCTTTATAGCCAGCAACCAAATCTTGGAACAGAACATTACTTGCATTCCAGACATCTTGTTCTAGTTACTAATTTCCTTGTTTACCAAGGTTACCGATATCCTGACTTCTAGAATTATGCTTCATTTTGCATGGTTTTGAAATTTATATATAATATAATCATGTTGTATAATGGATGTTCTTTTGTGTCTGCCTTATTTTGTTTAATAATGTGTTTGTGAAATTCATCCCCATTGTTGTTTGCCTCATTGTTAGCTTTTCAGCTTTATTTATCCAAAGGATCTTAAGTGCTCTTGCCCTCTCCCTTGAGTTCCATGGAAGGAAAAAGCCTGATTGAAAAAATAGACCAATAGCCAGAGTATTAATCATATTTTAGGAAAGCTTTGTAAAGGGAATTGTGAGCAGGGGGCTCTTTGTGAACTAACGGGTAAGTTAACAGGATTAAGGACTGTCTTGTCTTTCATCTCTAGTATGTATGACTTGTTAATATTTTATTTCTGATTATAGATTGTGCTTCACTCTTACCATTTGTTACAAACTTTATGAACAGGGCCAGGGATTTAGCTCAGTGGTTCCTCTGTCTGCCTCGCAAGCACAAGGACCTGAGTTCGATCCCTGATACCAAACCCCCCCCCAAAACAAAACAAAACAAAAAAACCAAAAAAACAAACTTTATGGACATTGTTAAAAGAGAAAAGTATATATATTTCCACATTCATTGAAGTAAAGAAAGGGTGTGTGAATAAAGAGAAAGAAGAATAGAGAGATAGAGAGGGATTCTTGTTGCTATGGATTAATTCCTGAACTCTCAACTGAGCTGTTTTGAGCATTAGACATTGAGCTTATCTCTCTGAGTTTCCAGAAATATTGCTAAGTGTTTTGTTCTGAGTTCTATGCAAGTTCCATACTTGAGTCTTTAGCTTGTTTACTTCCTCTGGAGGTAGGTACTCAGGAGTTTGCTACATTATTTCTTTTGAAGGAAGGTGATATCATTTTTTGGCAGGCTAATTCCTAAAGTACTTTATTTTTTTCTGCCTTGTTATTCTGCCTGTATATTGTGCTTCTCCTTCTACCTACTCTTAAAACCAGGGGGAAAATACTACATTCTAAAAAAATGCCACATTGAATTATCTGAGCTGCATTATAATGAAAGAAAATAAAACAAAACAAAATAAAACAGTTCTATTTCAGTAGTTTCTATACCTCCCCACTTTTCCCCATTATTCTACAGGAGAAAGTGTCTGATATCTGTTATTCATATTGTGATAAAAATGAATTATCTTAAAAAGTCAGACCCTGGGGGTATGTTTTCATTTTGCACTTGTAGTTATGTTATTTATAGTTTATAAGGAGTTCCAAATCTTAAATATAGAATGACTAGGTATTTGGAGGGGTAGTTCCTTCACTTTATTCAACATTTATAGTACATTGAATATCTATTATGTGGTAGGATCTGTATTGGTTGGTGGAGAATATATTTTTCCTGAAATTATATTATAGTTAAGATTCACTTTAAAGATAAACCTGAAAGAAGAAGAAAAATAAGTCAAGAGTTAGAGTGTTGAGGAAGTCTCTACTCACCTATAATAGCTTATTGTCCAATTCCCTGAGGACTCCAGGTAGGTTATGAAATTACAAACTACTTGAAGCAGGAAATTCCTTCTTCTTGAGTGATATAGGAGGAGGGTTCTGATACAGAGTAAAAAATTAGATTAGAAGACTCCAGTAGTCCTCCTAAGCTGAGGATATAGTGATATATTGAGTGCCAGTTCTCCAAGGGGCAGGCAGCTAATTTTTTATATCATAGAATAGGCTTGAATAGTGCTTTACCACTTTTAGATAATTTCTATCAACATTTGAGTCTCAATGTAAACTTAGGAGAAGCAAACACCCTTTTTTAACAATGGAGAAATTGCAAACCTACTATATGCTCATTGTCCTTTGGTCAGTGAGGTCTCAACTCTCATATTTGATTTCTTTTTGTTAATGTTTTTATTGCTACGTGCGTATAGTACATAATGTTTACATTCCTTGTAGGGGATTGGCACATGTACATAATGCATCTTAATTCCTTTAAAAAATCTTTTCTCTCTCCCTCCTTGTTCCATTCCTCCCTTCCATCCAGCTCTCGAGCCCCTTTTTTTTTGTACTGAAATAGGCCAGATAATAAATTTTAAAATGCCAAATCTTATAATGGCACTATTTTTTAAAATTCTAGAGGAAGTCAGAAAAAAACAGCAGTAACAATATAGAAATTTTCTATTTCTTTTGGACAAAAATTATGATGTCATCTATAGGAGAATTCTTTGAGCCTCAGAAGTCTGAGGTATAGTTGTATAATTTTATGAAACTGAAAGAGATTTTAGAACTTTTGAGTCTATCTTACAAAACACTTTGAACAATCCCCATGACCCAAAAGAGAGCAAGTTCCTAGGTGACAATTGACTCATTTTGTAGGTGGCATGCTTTCTAGTAGGTTCAGTGCTCAATACATGATTTTTTTAATTCATTAAGTTTAGCTGTACATTTTAGGTATAAATATGATGGCATTCATCCTTGTGAATTTGTAACTTTATGTGATATATCTTGATTCTTATTTTTTCACCCAGTCCCCTGTCCTTCTTTCAACCTCTCCACCCTTCCCTATTTACAAAGACTTTGTTTCCATTTTTTCCTTTTCTCATATTTATTCCCATGATTCTTATAAATAATTGTTTAGACAGACATGCTGTTTTTAATCACTTATGTTAAACAGATAACCGGACCATATTTCACTTAGAGATAATGTAGGAGAGATTTCACTAACTATGTATGATTGAAATCCATTAACATTTTCAAAAGATATATTTTATTGGTTATCATTTGGCTTTCAAATGGAAGAGTAGAACAGAAACCAATCTTACTATATATGTTATTAAACAAATATATTGGAGTTAAGAAAAATGCCATCTGGCACTTAAATTTTCATGGATGGAATAGACAAACGCCTAAAGTTGAGTGATGGAGTTAATAGATCTTATTTCAATAAATACATTTTATCAAAAGGAATCCAGTTAGGTTAGCTAAAATCCACTAAAAAAGCTCCAGCAACATATTTTAGAAAGTCACAATAGCAGATTGAAGAGTTTGATAGAGTTGGTATTTTACATCTTTGAAACTGATTTTCTTGTAGTTAATCTCTTGGAATAACAATAGGACTGTGTTCATGATGCTACATAGAACTTGCAGGAAGTAAAGATTTATTCTTTTCATGTGCTAATTTCTTTAGTATGTCTTTATTTGAATGTGCTGCGATGAATTTGATGTAGTAGGAAATATATGTATATACATACATATATATATATATATATATGTATGTATATATATATTTCTGATAACAGGGTTCATATTCGGGACCTTGTGCTTGTGAGGCAGGTGGCGGCACCACCGAGCTAAATCCCTGGCCTGGCAATATTTTTTTAGAGTATTACAATATTGGAATTGCCTTTTGATTTGAATTTTGTAGTGAGAATTATGATTATATTTTGGATCAACTTCTGAATTTTTCTCTTCACACATTAATTTTTAACAATATAGTCTTCATAAGATGACAAAACTATTGGGTAAAAATTTCTTAAGAAAGTAACACTCTGTGTCCAGGTCCATATCCTTTTGTTAGCAACATTAATTCCAACTCTACATTGGACAGAAATGTAGATGAATCACTATTTGCTGTTTTATTTTTTATCTGTAATTCGTTGAAAATGTGCCTAGTTTTTACTGCTCAGCTGAGAATACTCTGATGAAAAGCAAAACATTAAAGCCTATAATTAGCTATTTATATTTTCTTCTCCTCTGCCTTAGTAATGTCCTTTAAGTTTTCTTCTTGTTTGAAACTGGCAAAAGTACCCAAAATGATGGGTAGGACTTGGAATACCAGCGTTATGAACAGTGAAAATAATTGAGATACAATCATTCAATACTGTTTAAAATTCAAATTTAGTGTCTATTATATAACAAGATTTGTGAACAATATAATACTCTCTTACTTCCTCTCTTATAGTTATTGGGGCTCTATATTTGAGAAAGTAAATAGTTACTTGACTAAAAGAGCAGGCATTGAGATATAGTGGATATGGAATGGTCTTTGAGTAGACGATTCAGGTTCACATTTCACTTAGCACCATTAACTATTTTAATGACCTTCAGTGCTGTCTTAGTTTGGACTTTTTCACAAAATTGACCCCAAGAGAAGAATTTGGGTATGCTCCAGATACCTAGTACAGAGGTAGCAAACTACTCCAAATCTTAGTGTCTTATAACAATAACATCACATATTTTGCTCACAAGTCTGAAATTTAGGCATGTCTCAATGGGGATATTGGGTCTCTGCTTCTTTTGGCTTCTAACTGGGAGCTAGAATCATCTAAAGACTCACTAACACATACAGCATTGATTCTGGATGCTGGATGGGATCTTAACTGGGTGATACTGACTAGAGAACCCACATCTGACCTTTCTCTGTAGCTTTTTGGCTTTCTTGGCAGAGCAGCTGGCTTCCAAGAGTAAGCCTCTTACAAAGTCCAGGTAGGAGTCATACTGCCTGTCATGACTTGGTCTGAGCTGTTGCATTGCAGCTATTTTACTGTAATCACAGGCTAGCTCATATTAAAAGAGAAGGGACATATACTTAGCTTCTTCGTGGAAGAGTGTCAGTGTCATGTTTTAAGAAGAGTATGTGGGATGGGATGTAAGTGTAGCTATCTTTGGAAAATATACACTCCTACCAGGTTCAAGTCACTTATTTGGAAGTTGATACAAGGAATCCAAGCCAGGGTAGTGAGGAAGTAAAATAAGGGAGAGAGAAAAGCTACTAAAGGACATATTAGTGCGCAAGTGACCACTATGAGTGACTGAGGTTTAATTCAACCAGGAAACTTTTAGTCTTTGTGGAATATTCGCTGGATTTGTCTCAATGAGCAATAGGGAGGTGTGGTGCTTATGCATCATCTTTTTTATTTTATGGAAACAAAACAATTTCCTAGTCAAATAAGAGAAAAACAATAATTATTATACTATGTATGGTCTTCTTCAAAGGAGTCACTCAGAGTACAAGTCATAAACCAAAATATTCTTACAAATAAGAAACAAACATATTGTCTAAGGGTTGCCTTTGAGGTGCTAACTGCTTGGTCTTTCAGACTTGCTTTGTTGAAGGTTGAGTGTGCTCTGTGGCCAGAAGAATTCATTGGACTGAGTGACACAACCTTTTGTTGTAGGAGGCTTTTGGCATATGTAGGAACTATCTATAAGGTAGTTGGTGACATGTGAGGTGGACCCCAAGGCTGATGGATGAGACATTGTCACCTTTTGCCATTTGATGTATTTCCTAGGCTGCTGTAAAATAGTATTTTATTATATGATTTATTTTGTGGCATGTATCAAAAAATGTATAGACAACTCAGTATTTACCTTTCTGACCCATGTTTCTCCATAATTAACTTCTTGGAAAAGTAACGCTATAGTTATCAGAGGGACTAGTTCTTTGTAGTTGTGAGGCTTCTTTATATTAGTAAAGTCATTTAAAGTTGTGAAAACTGGATTTCCCTTTCTGTGACTAACATGCATCTTTTGCAATTTGAAGTACAAATCTAGGTAGAAGTGGACTAGAATGTGGGAATATTAAGACACTGAGCACAAATGCTAAGATCTGAATGTATCATCCCAAATTCATGTATGGAGTCATCAGTGTATTAAAAAGGTGGGGCCTTTAGGAAGTGGTTAAATCATGAAGGTGGTTAAATTATCGATGAACTTAGTGCCCTTAATAAGAGACGTGAGAAGGTTGCCTCCATGACCATTGCTCTTTCACCTTCCTCCATGTGAGGACAAAGCATTCACCTCCTGTACGGGATATACCAAGAAGGTACCATTTTGGGGGCAGAGACCAAGTCCTTGTCAAATACCAAACTTATAGGAGTTTTGATCTTGGACTTCTAGTCTCTAGAACTATGAGAAATAAATTCTGTTCCTTATAAATTACCTAGTTTCAGAAACTTTGTTTAGCAGCAAAAACGGACTAAGACAATTCGAGTGACGTTCTTGGTTGCTGCTTGATAATATCTGTGTAAATGTGTTTAAATTACTTAGCTTCTTGAAGCTTCTGTCCCTTCATCTGGCAAATGGATAAATTAATGATTAATTTACAGAGATACTGCGGACAGCTTATCATATAGAATAACATTGCTAAATTCAGACAACATGAAAATTCACACTTAATCATTTAATATCTGAGGGAGAAATGACTTGATAATTTATCCAGTAAGTAGTATTAATAAAGTGTTTGTGATTTGCGATATTCACATTCAATTTGATGTCCGGTATTCTTGATTTTAATATTCAAATGGATCAAATATATTTTTAATGTAGATGGTATCTTTGAGCTGAAGTTTTTAAGTAATCCCAAATGCCAGTGAAAGATTTCAAATCCTAAAGCCTAAATTTTCCAAAAGATTTAAATATCAAATCCTGTAAGTCAAAATCTCAAAAACCACAATTCCCATTTTTACAAAAGGGACTACATAAGGGGAATAGAAAATTGAGTTCTGGGGAAGGGACTAGTATGTTTTCATTTAGGTCAGGATAGTTCCATCATGTTAGGTGGAACGAATACTTGGCAAAACAGTATGTTTGGAAATGTCAGGGAATTTCCAGAAAATACTAGTGTCTGTGAGAGGGAACTAGTAGATCTGACACCTAGAAAATTAATGTGAAGTTATTCTCTAAGGAGAGCCATGCCCTAAAAGAAAAAAAAAAACCTGAATAATCATCATGATGTAAGATTTTAAAATATAGTGTGTGATCATGAAAGTTAGCCAGCTCTTATGTACTATATCCATGCAATTGCCTACAGTTTCTTTCTCTAATGCAATTTTTCATATGTTTAATTTACTTTTTAGTTTTTATTTGTCTCTTTCTCTTTTCAGATTTTCTCCACTGTTCTAATCTATTGGCATTACTTTTTGGTATAAATTGCATAGGGACTTTTAGAGGGTCCTGATTTGTTTATTTTTATTTTATTTTATGTCTTTTTTGTTTTTGGTACTGGAGATTGAACTAGGGCCCTTGCACTCATGCAGCAGGCAGTGGAACCACAGAGCCAAATCCCTGGCCCATGGAGAGCCCTCATTTATTTTATTCTTTTTTTTTTTTTTTT
>NW_022900951.1:18996209-19006549 GCF_012274545.1 Fukomys damarensis | reverse complement strand
CATGCAGCAGGCAGTGGAACCACAGAGCCAAATCCCTGGCCCATGGAGAGCCCTCATTTATTTTATTCTTTTTTTTTTTTTTTTGCAAATTCGACCCCATGGAAGTGCATTATAACAGTGCTGAGTTTGTGTGTAAGCATTGGGCATGTACATATGTAATAGTGAAAACAGCAAACAGAGGTTTTTCTCCACCTGCATTTATGAAAAAAATTGATTATCTTTGCTTGCTGAGAAACTTCATATGTGATGGTCACCAATCATGGTTTTTGATCAATCTCATCTAGTGACTTGTCCACCATGAAATATCCAATGTCTTAAGTTGTAAAACTGGATACATGTATTTGCTAACTGTAGTAATACACATTTATATATTTTGTTGTTTGATCTATTACTTTGCAAATGTGATTTATCTGTTTATAATTTTTATTCCTATTGATTGTCACTGATATACCTCAGTGTTCTTGCTTGCAAAATTGTGTATGCTCATTAACCTTGAGACAAAACGCACAGCTCTCATCCAGAGAAATATGGACATACATTCATTTTGAGAGATTTAATACAGCATAAATTTGGCTGCATTAATTTAAATGTGTTTTGGTGTAGTTTAAACCACCAACAGAGTTCTCCTTGTAAAACACAAGAATATGACCCTTTCAAAATCTCCCCCTCTCCACTGTTTGTGATAGGGACTCTTGCAAATTTACCTATGAAGTAACCTTTAAGAACTCTTAGGCGTTTGAATGTCTTTACCTTTTAAGAAAAAGCATATCATTTATTAAATATGATTTTTAACTTTTACTTTTGTTATTTAAAAACGCAAAATTTACATTTAGGCAGCCTTCCTCTTTTCTCTCATTTCCTTGCAACATAGCATTTTCTGTTATTTTAGGGATTCCTTTTCCATGACCCAGATGCAGTGTGGAAAATGGGAGACACTTTTTTTTTTGTTGTTGTTCCATGATTTTGTGAGTCAGGAAATGGCAGGCTTAGGTGGGTGAATGATTTATTCCATGAGTTGTGAACTGAAGCCACTCAGTGATATTCAGTTGGTATCTAGTATGATCTGAAGGGTGCACAAGTACACGCATGTCCAACATATTAGCAGGAATGGATGCAAAGCAGGGCTCAGCTAGGATACTTTGCCTCTTCATTCCATCTCCACATGGTTGCCCATCACATTAGTTAGACTTCTTCCATAGTAGCTGAGGGAACTAAGGTGAAAACTCCTAGGCTTATTAAAGCCTTGGTCCAATACCAGTGTAGTGCCACTTCTACTATTGTAGCTATTTGTGAAACAAGCAAAGCTCACCAAGATTCAAGGGTTAGAGAAATAGACCTCCTCTCTCAATGGGAGTGTTACAATGTAAATATGAAGTGTCCCTCAAAGTCATGCACTGATAGCTTGATTCCCAATGCAACAGTGTTCAGAAGTGGAGCATAAAGAGGTGATTGGATCATGAGGACACTGACCTCGTCATTGGATTAATCTACTGAGATTTCATAACTGTTAGGAGGTGGGAACCAATTGCAGGAGGTAAGTTATGGGAGTATGCCTTTGAAGGCTATATCTTATCCCTGCTCCCTCCCCTGGCTCTTTGACCCTATCTCTTCTCCTATGCCATGAGATGAGCAGCTTTGTTCCACCATGCCCTTCTGTCATGATCTTTATC
Organism: Fukomys damarensis; assembly: GCF_012274545.1. Classification (NCBI taxonomy): domain Eukaryota; kingdom Metazoa; phylum Chordata; class Mammalia; order Rodentia; family Bathyergidae; genus Fukomys; species Fukomys damarensis. Next base: position 19,004,879 of record NW_022900951.1, on the reverse strand, counting down.
CCTTGCCATAGGCAATGGAATCAGCTGATCATGACCAAAGCCTTAGAAACTATGAGCCAAAGTAAGCATTTTCTCCTTTAAGTTGTATATATCACAGTTACTAATAGAGGGAGGAGCATAAAATAATTTTCATCTTTCTTACTCCTTTGTGTAGTACAGTATGAATCTGAAAAGAAAGCTCACAGAAAGATCTGTAATTACAGAAATGAGCCATATCATGCCTAAGAACAGTCTGAGGCCAATATGCTAGGATTTAAATTTTTATTTTGTCACATTCTAACTGTGGGCCTTCCAGCAAGTTGCATAATCTCTTCCTGCCTGAAATTTTGTCATTTGGAAAATGGAATGATAATATCTACCTGACAGAGTTGAGAGGATTCTCATTACATGTGAGAAATAACACATGTAGTGAGTTTAGGAATGCTTCCTGTAACATAATGAATGTTTGGAAGACTAGATTCAGCTGCTGGTATATAATTTATTTCTCTCTTGTTCCTGGGGAAGCATTCCTGTGAAAATGAGGAGGATGACTTGGCTTCATCTCCTTATAAACATACTAATAAATGATTTCATGGTTAGTAGACTAGTGTTGTTTATAAGGAGGAAAATTCATGTCTATTGACTACTTTGGCAGAATGTCTCTGGTTTAGGATTGTTTATCGTAAAGACATCGAGGGTCTACGGGTTTATGTAACATGGCTTCCAGAAAATGTCATGTGAATATTGCACCCATCTGGTTGTAAATGAAGATATTTCATAAGATAAAATATTCCTTGCAGCATGAGGTAATTGCATACTTGATTTGAAGAACTCTACTTTGACTGCAAGCCAGATAGTATATTTCTAATGTGGGAAGGAAAGGGCTGGGAATCTTGTCACTGATATCATGAACCTCTCACAGTTTTATCCATGTCTCTTGAGTATTTGTATGCTTCATATTATTGATAAAGCATGTTATTGCATAGTGTTTCTGTCTCGTTTGTCTGCTTTGGTAATCTGATCGTTCACATTAACTTACTAAATTCTAATTATAGCAGTTATTAAAATGATATACAATTTTAATCTCTGGTTTTTCCTCATGAAAAAATGAGGGAGGAGAAACAATTGTAAGTATTTTTCTGGCTAATGTAATTTTATTTTAATTGAATTACTGGTAGCCCCACTAGATTATATTTACTTGAGGCTATGCTATTTTATGAGTATATTTCTTACATTGCTGATGTGCCTCAGTTTGTTCTTGAGCTTTTTAGCATATTTCAAATGTTTCAAAAATATCAGTTGTGCTATGAGAATCATTTTTATGTTTCTCTCAATCATATATCTATTACTTTAGCCAGAATTTTGAAATAAGGCTTTGATTTAGAATATCTGCAAGTACAGTTCCCATGTTTTCTGTGTTGCTGATAATTCCAAATGATTTCTAATAGAAATACACGGTTTTTTTTTTTGGAATTTGCATTCACATTTACATATGGGTATGCCTGAGGTCTGAAATTCTCTACTCTTCAAACAAAGAAACACTGATTAAATCTGGCCTGGTAAGAAATATCCAGCTGCTTAAGATCCCAGTTTACAGAGTGCGTTTACATTCATTTACAGAAAGATCATGCAAAGGAGGTAGGGAATGTAAGGAGGTTCTCTGCCCAATTTCTCTCCCTGTCTTTATGACCTTGAAATACTACTCAATGCCAAGGGCCTCTGCAAAAGATGTATTAAATGTCTCCACTTTTTCTTTCTGGGCTTATATTATATATACTAAAAGTAATTATATAAAAAGGAAACCTAAAATTCTGTCTTCTGCTAGAAGGACACAGCTTGATAAGTGACCAAAGTTTAGCATGGCTGGAATATATGCAGCAACAGTGTTGTAAGGTAGTACTCAGTTGGAGGATGTGATTTCACAAATCAAAGATTTACTGGGGATAATAAAGGAAAAGATAATGTCACAAACATCAAAACAAAAAGTATTGGATATATGCACTACAGAGATGCACATAATAATAATAATATTCTACAAAATGTACTTTAGAAATCTACCCAATTTGCCCACATAGTGACAGTAAAAGATAGGCTGGACAAAAAAATATTATTCTGTTTTTATTAATGATAATCCAGGGCTTGGTAAGATTGACCCCAGCTCATGTACCATAGAGTGGCATAATTGTGGATCTATGTAACATTAAACCATGTCTGTCTGAAGTTACCACATACATATGCTGAACAATGAAATGAATTTAATTGAGCCAACTTTTGCTGAATCACAGTGTTAAGTGCTTTTGGGGGTTAAAAAAGATGATTGAGTTGTTATGTGTTTACAGATATAAATTTGAAGAGACACTATTCAAATAATCTCAATGAAAAGGCAGAAAGGCAAAGTTTTAGTTATTTTATTTAAAAAATTTTTATTAGTACTTGTTTGCAGTACATGCAGTTGACAGTCATCTTGGGGAGTGGTTACATGTACATACTACTGCTTTTTTTTTTAAATCTCCTTCCCCTTCCCTTCTGGTTTCCTCCCTCTTCCTCCAGTTTTCCTATCCTGATTTTCATTCTTGTTGATATTATTAATCCTAGCTCATGTTATGGCATATAATGTTACATTCATTTATTAAGTTCCTGTATATCATCTATCTTTAGTCTACTTATTTCTTTTTCCCCTCATCCTCACCCCTTGCCTTTGTTCCCTTGGACCACTCCCCTATTACAAGACATCCATCCCCTTGTCCCCCTCTATTCATCCTTTATTATTTTCCTTGTGCTTTGCCTCACTCAAATGAGAGATGTCATATTTACACTTGTGTGTCTGCTTTATTTTACTCAACATTATATTTTCCAGATGCTTCTATTTTCCTACAAATATTTCAAATTTGTCATTTTTTGCAGCCAAGTCGTGCTCCATTATATATAGTTGATTTCTTTATCCATTGACCTGTTGATGGGTATATGGGTTATTTCCAGGGTTTAGCTATTATGAATTATGCTGCTATAAACATGAGTATTCATGTATTGCTCTGGTATGATGACTTAAGCTCTTTGGGGAGCTTAGAAGAGGGATACCTGGGTCATATGGAATTTCTGATTTCATTTCTTTGAGAAATCTCCATACTGATTTCCATAATGGTTGTAGTAGTTTTCATTCCTATCAGTAATGGCGGAGGGTTCCTTTTTCGCCACAGCCACACCAGCATTTGTTATTGTTTGATTTCTTAATGACCGAGAATGGCAAAGCTTTAAACAAGTTACTTGATTTATCCAACTTTTACATAATATAAATTAGAAACCCTATGTAAATCAATATGGAGATACCTCAAAAAACTAGGATTAGAGGTCCCATTTGACCCAGCTATTCCCCTGCTGGATATCTTTCCAAAAGAATTAAAAGAATCATACCACAGTGATATATGCACACCCATGTTTATAGCAGCACAGTTTGTAATAGCTAAAACTTGGAAACAGCCCAACTGCCCATCAACTGGAGACTGGATAAAGAAGATGTGGTTTTTCTATAAAATGGAGTACTACTCAGCTGTAAAGAATGAGAAGCTAGAGACATTTATAGTTAAGTGGATGCACATTGAGGCTATACGCAAGTGAATAAATAGGACACACATGGGTAAATACTGAATAGTTTCTCTGGTGTGAGAAACTGAAAGTGTAAATAAGGTTCGAATTGTATATTTGATTATATGAAATAGGAAGAAAGGGCTAAAGGAGTAGGGGAAGTAGGAAGGGTAGGGAAAAGGAAAGAAGGGAAAAGAAAAAATACGAGAAAAGAAAAAATGGAAACAAAGTCTTTGTAAATAGGGAAGGGTGGAGGGGTGAAGAGAGGGCAGGGGAATGGGGAAAAAAGAATCAAGATACACCATGTAAAGAAAGGTACAAGAGGGCTGGGGATTTAGCTCAGTGGTTCTGCCGCCTGCCTTGCAAGCGCAGGGACCCGAGTTTGATCCCCAGTACCAAAAAAACAAAAAACAAAACAAACAAACAAAAACAAAAAAAAGAAAGGTACAAGATCCCAATGATGAATGTAACTGTACTGTATACCTAAAAATACTAATAAACTTAATAAAAAAATAAACCCTCTGTATCTTACTAGTGTCTCTCTGGATGTAGAAAAGTGGGGTAATTTGTACTCTAGCCTCACAGCCGCCAATTCATCACAGTAAGAATGATTTTATATCCAAAAACGAATGGAACTCTGGCTCAATTCACTGATGCATTTTAACTACTTCTAACCCCATATGATGAGTGGCTTCCCATTGGAATCTGGCATAAGTGTTTAGAGAAGTAGTTGGACTTGCTGCTAGTGGATATTATCACTGTATGAAGACTGGGTACTTGAACTAAGTGTGGTTTTGAAATGTAAGTTTGTCCTTATGTATATCAGGCCTAGGAGTTCTTAGCTGCTTTTCCTCAGTACACACAAAACTTTTCTGCAAGGTTTAGTAAGCATTCAGTCTTCCCCAGCTGTCTTGGCAACATTAATTCTTGTAGAAGCCAAAAGAATATGTTCCGTCTTTGCATGGAACATTAAAACAGAAAAACAAAACTTATGGATGTTAATGAAGATAATAGCACAGGACATTCAATGTGAAATAGTCCTTTATATTGTAATGTGATATTTTATTTGACCCATGCTAAGTTGTATGAAAAAGGAACATATTTAGTGAGTTTTAAACCTTTTTATATAATATCTGAATAGTATCACTTTAGAAATAGTGAGCATACAAACTTCTGTAGTACATTAGAATATATAATATATGGATGAGTGTTAAGAATAGACATGAAAAAACATAAAAAACCAAAAATTAGTGATGTAAAGTAAAATAGAAGTTGATTTTCCTCTCATATAAAGTAATTGGGGTGGTAGTTCAACTAGTTTTGTCCTCTCTTCCTAGTATTACTACCTTACTTCTTGGTTTCTATCTGTGAAAGATGGCTGCTACTACATTTATTTATTCATTTATTCATTCCCTCATTTATTTATTTATTTGCAGAAATGGAAATTGAATCCAGGGCTTTTGCACTGAGCTACATCCAGTCCTTTTTGTAATTTTTTATTTTGAGACAGCCTCACTAAATGACTAAGTTGTCCAGGCTGGGCTGGAAAATTCTTGGTTTTTCTTCATGTATTTATGGATTTTTAAAAATCAATAATAGTTCCATGAGCTAATTCAAGATAAAACATATTAATTATTATTCAGTATTAAACATATGCCTTTCCAGAATAAGCACTTCAATTGATTTTATTTTTATTTAAGTAACAAGTAGAAATCTTTGTGTAAATACGCATACCAGAATTTTTTTGGTCATATGACATTGCCAAAAATTCAGTAAATGGAAAGATACATTATCCCTCCCTTTCATATTATTTTATTCTGGAAATTAATATGTTAGTGATGTTAATTTGATTGTGTGAATCTTTGAAAAAATGTAATTCCACTTGGAAATTTAATTTGGAATAGCATTCTGGTTATCATATTTTATCTCTTAATGGCTCTGTTGAGTATTTCTCTTAAGGCACAAAAGGCCCTTTTATTCATTAAACTACGTGCCCTAGAATCAGATATTACATTTATTTGTCTTTTTTCTATTGATATGATGAGGAATAAAGTATGCATTTAACAAGTAGCCACTTCTGCAGTTTTGGGGACCAGGAAAGGAGGGGCATGTCAAGTGGAACAAACATGCTGCCCATGGTTTGGTAGGTTGCAGGAAGGCTGCAAGTTATTAAGGGGTTTCCTTTCTTTTTTCAAGTGTGTTCTTATTCATAGCAAGATAATTGCTTATTACAGTTTTCCATACACTCGTTGGACCCCTGCTGAGGTCACTACAGATGGAACAGGATGGCCTCTACCAAAGCTAGTCAGAGAAACTCCCAGGAGGGAGGCCAAAGTGTCATTTCCTGGGAGTAAAAGGTCAGTGCTCCCCTTATTTATTCTTCCCCAGCAGGCTGCTCTGCAGGTCACCTGGCAAATGCACTTTTCTTCCTTACATCCAATAGCAATATGCTCACAAATGGCACTCTAAAAATGGCATGTCATACGTAATTGCCTGTGTCAGTTGCCAATCGATTTTGTGGGTGACCAGTCACCTTCTTTGATTAGGGTGCAGAGTATGTGCTACCAAGGTGACTGGTTGATTTCTCCTTTGTGGTTACATATGGGATCACCACCAGGTCTGAGTTTTCAGACTGAAGGACAAGTGTCAATAGAAGATGCAGTACAGAGTAGTAGGGAAAACACAGTATCTAAGGTTTTAGGCAGAATATTGCAATCGGGAGAATATGGAAAGAATGAAAGTAAAGCAGGATACATGGTTCCAACTATTTTGCTAAATTTTATGTGAGGAATAAAGAAAGCCAGTGAAGTGGGAGCTGGTAGGATAGCTTCCGGATGTCCTGGGATGATTATCAAAACAGGAATGAAGGCAAATGTCCACTTGTTAGATGTGGGATATTAATATGGGGACTGAAACAGGAATTAAATGGCTCCAGGCATGGCTCTATTATCATGGTTGAATCTGTGATGCTGTAATACTTTTAGCACTCAGGCCTTGGCATTTATATCTTTGTGTGGTAATCAATGGAATTTAGCTTAAAAAAGGACAAGGAATGAAGCTGTTGGGAATTAGGTTGAACCCAAAAAACTCTGGCCGATAGAGCTGCAGATAGGTGTCCTTAAGCCATGGGGAGATGGATGAATACTTCAGAGATTCTCAAATGTGTGTAGCAGATCACCTGGAGGCCTTGTTAAACATGAAATACTTCAATGTTTAAACCAGAGACCACAGAGTTTCTGGTTTAGTGGTCCTGGAAAAAAGTTGTATTTCTAATATATGTCCAGATGATCTGATACTCTTGTTCCAGTGCCTGTACATTGATTATTACTCGGCTAGGTCAGTTCTCTTTCTTCATTACTGGGGCAAATGAAGGATCCATCCTGGATTCTGGTTCAAAAAAGCAAATCATACTCATGTATTTTTTGCCTCTTCTACCTGAAATGACCATAAAATGATAGTAAAAGAATAAGCCCCAACGCAGAAGAGAATCTCACATTTCTAGAAGATATGTATACTATCCAAGAAAGAAGTTGTACGTCTATTGATGGACAAAACAAAGTAGGAAATAGCAAGATAGGCAATGGAGGAGCACTCTGCAGCTGAGAGAGAGTTATTTTTCCATAGTTGTGGAAAGTTCCAGGCTCAAAGTTAGGAACAATGGAAACTGGAAGGATACTTAAAAGGGGGGTCAAGTATATGCAGGAGGTGGTTACACGAAACATTACCAAAAGAATGATTGTACCAATTTTTATAATTCAACACCTCTCCCTTACAGTGTTTGGTCAGGCAAGATAAAATGAACATATAGACAAGCAACTGATTTTAATGATGAAAGCATAACTGAAGACTGCTATATATTTGATAAAAATGGCAACAGATTCAAGAAATAACAGATGAGACCAACTGATGCTAGAAAAAATAGAGTTCTGGAAATAGAATAAAACAAAGAGATCTGTAATTGGAATTCTCAGAGTGATAAAATGATATTGATTACAACAGAAAAGCAGAAAAATTTGGAAAAGAAAATAAAAACTGAAGAACTGGAAAGAGCACTTAAGGATTAAAAATATGACTGCCAGTGGGTAGTTTTAAACAAGTGTTAGATAAAGTCAAGGAGAAAGATAGGTACTGCAATGATCCATTTGGCTAATAGGAGCCCTGGAAAGAGAATCGAAAATAAAGAGGAATTTCATTCCACCCTAAAATTTCTTTCTTTTTTCTGTCCTCTCTCTCCAACTCAGTCTCTTGCTCCACCATATAGTCCCTCATCTCCCTTTTTATTCTGGCTCCTGCCCTAACTCAGACTTCTTCTTTTATTATTTTTTGTTTTTAGGAGGGGTTTCTCTTTATGTTCTTCAGTCATTTTACATCACTCATGGCTCTGTACCTTCAAGGGAAGGCAAGCACCTGTTATTGTTAAGGGGATATATTCTTGTCCTTATTCCTGCACTCTCTCTATCCCCCCTGAAGTTAATAGCTTTGTAACGGTAGCAAGGTAATTCTACAACCTCTGGATTCACTTCAAACCTGCTCTAATTCTTTCACTTAGCTAATCCTCTCTTTCTAAGTCTAACTCCCCATCCTAAATGGTAAAGACGCTATATTGAAAAGCATATTCACTGCAAACATACTATGCGCTGCTTCTTGAAATTAATTTAATTCACATGAGTTAAAGGTGATACATTAATGACTACCACAAGTGGTCAGTTTCCAAGCTGTGCCTGACCCTGTTGGGCTGCTGAATGTATCAATTGGGATAAAGGGTCATGATTGATTTAAAGAGTTGTTTTCTCTGATATTATGAAAATGAGGATGTCTATGAGTCATTAGAAACTCAAAGCTAAAACGCAACTATATTAGGAAGATTTAAGTAATACCCAGAAATGAAAGAAGGACAACCCAACAATAAAAATAAAAATGAGAAAACACTTAAGCAAGACACAAAAACAGATTTCCAATTCACCAATGGCAAATAGTAGGACAAATGAGGATGAAAAGCCTGATAGTGAACCAACAGGACTCCCTGGACCCATAGCACAGGAAGTAACAAAACAGATCAATCAGGCTCTAGAAAAATTCAAATCAGAAATAATTTCCCAGTTAACCAGA
>NW_022900951.1:18965487-18993441 GCF_012274545.1 Fukomys damarensis | reverse complement strand
GAAAAGAAAAAAATGTGAGAGAATGAAAAGATGAAAATAAAGTGTTTGTAGATGGGGAGGGGAGGAGGGGGTGAAGGGAGGGTAGAGGTAAGGGGAAAAAATGAGAACCAAGACCTGTCATGTAGAGGCACAAGATCCCAACAATGAATGTAACTGTACTGTATCACTAAAATGTACCAATAAACTCAATTAATGCTGATAAAAAAAAATAAAGAGGAATAATGATATATTAGAAGTACATCTTCTAAAGGTGAAAAAAAGAGAAAGTTTTACTATATTGAAGGAATCTAATGAATGTTGAGTAAATAAATGGACATGCTTAAAACCAGGCACATAAAAATTCAGGATACAGTAGATAAAAGAACATCTTAAAGTCTTTTTAAGACATGGTCATGAGTTTACCTGAGAAAATATGGAAGAAGATTTCTCTGTAGTGATCTGGGATATAAGAGATGATAGAGAGGTAAGTACAAGGGAAAATAATTTTGTACATAAAAGTTTATATCCTGCCAAGTAAACTAAAATTAATACTACCCCAAGCGAGGAGTACAGTGAGAAAGAGGTACATTTTCTAGAGAGTTGGGAAAATAGTTTCCAGAAAAACTTAAATCTCTTACAAATAGTTTGTTTCTGAAAAGTAGCACTTATTGATGCATGCCTATAGCAGAAAGTAGGAAGAATTTTTGTTTTTTTATTACATAGCCTTCAGATTATTTTATTTTTACTAAGTGCATGCATTACTTCTCCAAAATTAAAAAGGAAGAAACAAAATCCAAAAGTCCTTTGTCACTGAAAGGGTGCTGCAGCTTTAAGATAACATGCATGATGAACACACAATTTTTATGAATTCTTCCATTAAGGAAACACTGGCTGCAATAGCTGCCTGTTGTAGAAAAATATCTTAGGAATTACAGTGCAGAACTTGTTGTTTATATCAGCAACAACAGTCTTTTCCTTAGCTCTGTTAAGCTCAGCTGCTTAGCAATATGGGAAATCCGGAGTCAAATTAAAGAGAAGTACTTTTTTTTCATCCCATAAAGCGTAGTTTCAAGGCTTAGTATAATTTTGAGAACTCAAAAAACATGCAAATACAAACATGGAAGTATTTCAGTATTGAGTGTCAGTACTTAAAGGAAAACTAGAAACCAATATATTAGCTTTTAAAAACAAACAAGAGAATGCCTCACTATAAGATCAAATTGTATATACCCAGAGAGATGGAGCATTCTTGCACAGTAACTAGTACAGTTTCAGAACAAGCAAGAACTCTTAAATCTAATTTTCTTCTGTAAGAGAGATAGGTTTGGCAAAAGAGAGTTGCTAATCTCATTTGACGGTGGAAAGCTCCCAGAAATGGAGAATACTGTTTGCTACGTAGTTATGGACTAATACCCATTTTTTCTGAAGAATATGTAAGTCAAATTGAGACTTAGCAATGCACCACAACCCTTAATCCTAGACAATATAAGTGGGAACTTCAGTGGCAAATTTAGGGATAAGTTGTTTGATGCTATCATCAGTGATGGAGTGAAGAATATTCCTTAAAAGAGCAACTGAAAATAAGCTGAGCAGGGGGTGAGGGTGATGAGAAACCTCAGACAAGATCTATAGGTAACTCGATTCATTGGCCAGTTCTGTTCTAACTGACCAGTTTGTCTCAATTGGGTCATTTACATATTAAATGGATAACTGTTGTGTTCAGTGGGTACATATAGGCACAAATATCAAGACTTAAAGTCAAATTGATATAGTGGAGGAGTAGTGGAGGAAAAGATAACTAAGAAAGGAAAAAAATGGGCCCAGAGAGGAAGATCAGGGAACATGTCTAGATATTAGGAAAAAAGGAGATGATTTCTGGATTGCAGCAAGTAACAAACTGGGAGATAGCCTTAGCACACGTATCACGTGGTGGTTTGCTTGGTGATTCTTGACTTATAAAGCATAAAGGACAGAAAGGACATCAGTGTGGTGTCCTGTGAGGAGAGGATGAAGACAGGGAAATTGTATAGAATAAATAAAACACCTCTTGAACAAGAATTAAAGCTGATGTTTAGGAATAGGATGGAATTTTCCATAGAACATGGACCTTCCTTTCTACTGAGTACAAAGTGTAGGAAATAGTTAAGATTGAGGAAGAAGCTCTTATTGTTATTGCTAACATATAATAGATACCTATTTAGCTTCTTTTGATGTTCAAATAGTATGGTAGGCAACATTCCCAACAACAGTTAATTCAGGATTGGCTGAAAATAAATAGGCAATTTTGTTTATGATTGTATTAGGGTTCTCTGGAGAAACAGTATATCTATATCTATATAGCTATCTCAGAGAAGAAATTGGATGGTGAAATTATGGAGGCTGATGTATTCCAAGATTGTAAATCAATAATCTGAAGACACAGACCTGGGAGAGTCAGTGGTGTCATTTAGTCCAAATGCTGGAAGGCTTGAGACCTAGAAAGAGTTGATGTTTGAGTTTTGAATTTGAAGGCAGGAAAGAACCAGCATCCCAACTTGAAGAAGTCAGGCAGCAGGAGTTTCCACTTAGATGTTTTTGTTCTGTCCAGGTCTTCAATTGATTAGAGGGGACCTATTCGCATTAATAATATTTTCTGGTTACTCAGATGAAGTATTAAGACAGGGTAATTATTGAAAATAGCAATTGATGTTTTTATTAGGAAATATTGGAAATAATTAAAGTTACACCCAAGCAATAGTGCTTCGTAAAACATTTTATGAAACATAAGGCTTCACATAAATGTAGTGTCGTACAAAGATGTTAAGAAATATTTGTAAATAGGCAAGAGAGCAGGGTGTAAAAGAAGGGCCAGGGGCATGGGGAAAAAATGAGAACCAAGACCTGTCATGTAAAGGTACAAGATCCCAACGGTGAATGTAACTGTACTGTATACCTAAATTGTACCAATAAACTCAATGAGAGAAAGAGAAAAAAAAAGTAGATCAACTTATTTTCTGGCTCAGGATAAAGATTTAGAAATCATTTATAGAAACATTACTACAAAGAGCAAGTCAATAACAAAAGTGAACAGCATGATAGAGAATGATATAAAATCAATCATAACATTAAATGTAAGAAAGGTTCACAGCTATATTAAAGCACAAAATCAAAATAAGAAAATGACATACATTTACACAAAAATAATTGGATCATCTAAAGTCTATATATTAAAGCACAATATGAGGCTAAGAGTTGTTACTTCGTTTTTACATAAAGCAGATTTTACAAACTGACCACAGTAAAAGATAAATTTAGCAACCAAAGCAAAAATATTTGAATTCACATGTAGCAATTATGGTACCACAAACATATAAAAAACAAGCCCAAACATCCAGCTGCCATATAGACAGAATTCTGATTGCCATTGGAACATTTGAACTTGCTCACATTTCACATGTCCTCTTTGATTTTCATATTTTGAGCTGCTTTCTTGGAACTTTTCATTACACCCACAAATCCATCTCAGCATAGCGTTACTTCTTCAGGCTAATCCTAGTTTCCAAGAACCTTTGCTTATAATTAGTCTCTCTATTTACTCTTATAACAGGACAAAATAAGAAAACAAGTACTTGAAGTAGAATTTACACTATTTTATAATGCAGAAAAAAAAAAGAAAATCTTAGGGAACAGAATGGTTTGTTTTTAAGTATATATACGTTTTATATAGAAAATCACAAAGTAGAAACAAAAACACTAAGGTAATCTCTTTTTAAAGACTACTAAACACTTTAAAAGTTGTAAAATAAGACATCCATGTGGAAATAGAATATTCTACAAATAATTCCTGGATAAGGAGGGAATTCCATCATCATAAAAGCCACAGAAATGAAAATGTAATGTCAAAATTAAAATGTTTCAGCCAAAACAGGGAGTTAATTTCTTTCTCTCTTAACATGAATAGCAATATAAAATAAGGAATAGAAATATCAACATATGTCATTGAGATAAAAACAATGAAATAAAACAAAAGAGGAAAATTGGGGAGAAGATGTTTTTAATATACCGAGTTTGAAACACCTGTTGAGCATCCCATTTGCAAATATCTAGTGGGAATTTGGACATTAAGTTATGAACTATTTTTGAAAGCTTGTGTGTCAGGGAATGAGTACAAAATGGTTTGTAACCTCAAAAATATTATGTAATGAGGTGTGCGAACAATGAACAGGTATAAACAATGCGATGCTGAAACTGACATTGTATATGTGGGCCTGCAGCTTGTGATGAATCGTGAGAAGAAATTACAATTGTGTTGACATCTGTTAATATAATGTGCAGTGTCTACAGAACCAGGTGCCAATGAGTCTATTAGAAATGCTCAAATTAGCAAATGTGTTTAGAAGAAGGGGATTTTACAATTCATCTGTTTGTCCTAATATTAGCAGATCTCTGCCTATTGTCTCAGGGTCTGAGGTGAATTATGGCCCAGAGGGTAGAAGAATGTCATAGCTAAGAAAGTTTCAGAGATTCTTATGGTCTTAGTTCAGGTTCTCCTAAATCAGACCCTGAAACAGGGCTGTACATAAAAGCAGTCTATTTACAAAATAGATTCTATAACATGGAAATTATGTTACTTAATAATTTATTAGGACTTATGCACAAAATCTGGAGGTGCTGGGTGGTCTAGGGGTACCTCTTTGACAAATTAAATTTTTCTGTGGGTATTGGTTGTAAAGAATTATAGTAGGGTTGCATTGTTTTCATATTTCTCTAAATTGAGATTTTACTTATATTTTGTTAATTTGAGCCACTGATGTCTAAATATTATCAACTATATCCTAGCACAACCTAAGCAGATGATTGACTTCCTTTAAGAAATTTTCCCTTTTATAAATATACTTTATTCTTTCCTCTTTGAAAGGTGCTATTAGCAGAATTTCTAATGTCATATCTGATGATTATTGTTTTAATCAGCCAAAAGTCTTTTTTAAAGAAAACAACAGTAGCTTTTTTGTGATTTGTTAATTTTATATACAATCTGTAGATATTAGATATTTTCTTGGATAATATTTTGGTTTCTATTGAGATAATTGTGTGATACTTCACATGTTAGTGTGTGACAAACTATAATGATAAACTGTGAAGAATGACTGAGTTCATTAATATATTCATTCAACAAATGTTTGCTGATATCTATTGTCAGCACTAGTGGAGATGTACCAGTAAATAGAGCAGAGGAAGTCATTTCTCCTTCAGCTTCATGTTCACTGAAATGATAAAATGGAAAATGATTTTAATATACTCTGTATGCTAAAATTGTATTTAATAATTCTAGATATATGGAAGGGAAGAAAAGCGTTAACAGTGGATCTCTACATTGGCTCCTTTCACCTTGGGGGATATTTGAATTGATTTTGATCTCAGTCAGACCTCTTTATGCTAGTAGAATTCACTAGCTGAAAGACAAAAAATTTCAGGACATATCTAAGGATTCTTTTGGTCAGGGTATTTTTTTTCTCATTGAGTTTATTGGTACATTCTCAGGGTATTCTTGACTTGTTTAGGTTGTCCGTTGTAAATAACCCTTCAGTTGATGGATTAATGAGCCAACTGGAGAATGGAAGTTTGTCACTTAGGTCTTTTGTCTAGATAGCCAAGAAAATGTGAAAATGAGAGACCCCAAGCTAGATTTCCTGGGCTTTTATCATTGACAAGTAGTCTTAATTCCCATCCTGCAATGGATAGGGGAGTAGAGAGTTACAATTGAGGGATTTAGGGCATCCCAGATATAAATGTGATGCTCATGTTGGGTATTTTTTGGTAAACATTGGCAAAGTATGAATAGGAATATTCTGGTATAGGGAATTTATGCACTATAAAGTGAATTCACAAATATTCATTTCATACTGATATATTAATGAAAGACATCCTGAAGATATGAGTAAAGAATCTATTCATGATAATCTTAAATTGATTTTGTTATATAATTCAGAACATATGGGATTTATTACAGGATGGAGTAAAACACTATGAAAGAATGAAGAAAAACATTTCCAAATATGGTAGTATACCATTAAGTAGAGATGAGAATATTCTAAGCTATTTTATGATCACAGTAACCTAATAATTTCACAGGATGATTCCTAAATTTTAAAATAAATGGTAACAATTTCCACCCAGAAGAACACATGGCTGGTAATACTAATAAACATTTAAAAATATAATGATGATAGATGATTCCATCAGATTTAATAAATGTATTCAGACTTCAAAATATATTCTAAATAGACAATATAAGAACTGACCAGTATTGAGTTAGATGTAAAACAACTGAATAAATGAGCAGAACAGAGCTTCCTGAAATAAAAAATATTCAAATTATGATTTAACCAGGTGAGGAAAAGATTCTGAACTGGGACAAGAATTGTATTTCTTGTCATGACTCTCTTATCCATGGATGTAACTTTGGGCATTTTATTTTATTTTTTTGAATCATTTAAATTTCTTTATCTGTAAAATGTATTATTTTGCTTTATCTATAACAAAGGGCTATCAATATTATATGACACTTTGTGATGCTTAATAAACTATATGTAAATCATATTTATTTACATCTACAACTTATAAGATGTGAATATTTATTTTTTAATTGAGTTTATTGGTGCATTTTAGGTATACCGTACAATTACATTCATTATTGGGCTTGTACCTTTTTATTTTGCTTTATCTATAACAAAGGGCTATCAATATTATATGACACTTTGTGATGCTTAATAAACTATATGTAAATCATATTTATTTACATCTACAACTTATAAGATGTGAATATTTATTTTTTAATTGAGTTTATTGGTGCATTTTAGGTATACCGTACAATTACATTCATTATTGGGATCTTGTACCTTTACATGACAGGTTTTGGTTCTCATTTTTTCCCCTTGTCCCTGCCCTCCCTTCACCCCCTCCTCCCCTCCCTATTTACAAACACTATTTCCATTTTTTCATTTTCTCCTATTTTTTTCTTTTCCCTATTACCTTTCCTCTACCCTTCCCACTTTTGCTACACCTTTAGCCCTTTTCTTCCTATTTCACATTTCAGTTATCTCAGTTGGATTTTATGTACTGTTATAGTTTTTCACACCAGAGAAATTATTCGGTATTTACACATGTGTGACTTATTTATTTCACTTAGGAGTATATCCTCAATATGTATCCATTTTCCTATGAATGAATCTAATTTCCCATTCTTTATGGCTGAATAGTATTCCATTTTATAGAAAAACCCCATCTTCTTTAAGGATGTGAATATTTAAAAACTAGAAGCACCTGAATCATCAGAGAAAGATCCCAAATTTAACATATCTTGTTGGAAAAAGTGGAAGGTAATACTGAGACTTACCTAATATACTCAAGACAAACCTCAAATTATAAGTTTCCATAAATTGCTATTGCAATAAAATCTTAATAGAAAATGAAGAAATGGGGCCGGGGATTTGGCTCAGTGGTTCTGCCACCTGCCTTGCAAGCACAAGGGCCTGAGTTTGTTTCCTGGTACCCCACCCCCAAAAAAAGAAATGTTAGAAAATATCACGTATTTCCATTGTACTCAGAGAAGAAATGGATTTCTGATTATTGAAGAAATGTAGTTTGATTACACATCATTTTAAACATTGCAATTTAAAATGTAATACAACAAACACAAGATGAAAGGAACAGGGTGGAGGAAATATGTGCCCAACATACCCTACTAAATTGTTATATATATGTATATATATATTCATAAAATTCTTCCTTAAATAGCCAATTTACATCATCCCATTTAAAATTATCCCATTTAAAATATGTTCACTAGTTACACTGCAAATTGAAATAATTCAGGAACATCATATACACATTAAATTTAAACTAACAAAAGAAAAAATACCGATATAATCAATGTTAGTGAAGCATTGAAAAAAGTCCTGCAGGGTTGGGAATGTAACTTAGCGGCACAGTGCCTGCCTGGCAGGTGTGAGGCCCTGAGTTCAATTCCCTGTAAAAAAAAAAAAAAGTAATCTTAAAATTTTGGAATCAGGATATCTCTTATGATAGGTGGCACCTTAATACACTGAGCCACCATTGAATTGGCAATATTTTAAACTTTCTAAGTAGCAATAGTGTGCTTTATAATTGATGACGACTTAACTGTGGCTAAGAATAATGGTCATTAATACTTGCACTTTACACTGATTTTACCTTCTGAGAGCTGCCTGACAAACCAATGCACAAATCACATGGTATACATAGTACTGGAAACATATTTGAATGAAAAACCTCCAAACAAAGAATAATCATGTACAAGTTGGATAAATATATCTACTAGTTTGGGAAAGACAAAATAATCAATGGTACATCCAAGAGAGAATGATGCTCAAACATTTAAAGTATAAGCACGTAGATAATATTGAAAATGTGTTTACTAAACATTTAAGCTAAAACACTATCAAAATCATATAATAATTAGTTAAAGCTATCAGAAGTGGTTTAGAAGAAGTTTGGAATTGGATTTAAAATGTAACGTTTATTAAGATCTTTTTTTCTGTCCAGTCAATTGAGTTCGTAGCAATGCACATTTATTAGGTAGCTCTAGGGAAGCAATGCTATTTATTGTAATATATTCATAGAAATATGTATTTTTTTAATCTGGAAAAAAGCATTGCTTGTATCTTTTTGTGTTTCTCTAGAGAACCAGTATCTAATTTGGAATCTAATAGAGAAACAAAGCTCAAAACTTAAATCATGTTGCAAATTGCTATGAGCTATGAACATAGCTTTTGTCCTTTGCTTCAGATTTGGAAGAAATCTAAATTATTTCTTTGATTAAATAATTAAAGTTGAGCTTTTTTCCCCCTTCCTGATATAGCTAGGACTAAAAAACATGTTTTGACAATCTATTTTCATATTTGAGCCAAATGTCAAAACTTACATTTTTCTGAGGCAGTTCCATGATTTAGAGTCCGGACGGGTTCTCCAGAATCATCCTTGGTGATTATTTCTATGTGTGAAGTACTATGAGTCAAAGATAATTTAGAGTTCTCAGAAATAAGATTTTAAAAAGAGTTACATGATTAGAGCAGGAGAATTTTATTGTGTGACATTGTGATGTTTTAATAAATAATGTAAATTTGTTTTAAAATCCTGCACATGTCTATATCCATATACATATATCTTTGTATACAGATGATGTGATAAAATATGAATATCTGATTTTAAAACATTCATTACAGTAAAAGGCACATTGCCATTAATACTCCCACAAAATAACCCCCTGTGCTCTAAACACACTTATCCCATCATTTTTGCCACTTTTTGAAGTAATTCTGGAAATTCTCTTTCATGTGTATCGTTAGTTGCATTGTTGTAGCTGCCTCCATGTCCTGAATTGATTCCAAATATTTATCTTTCATGCGCATTTTGACTTTGGGGAAAAGCCAGAAGTTGCAAGGGACCAGATCTGGTGGATGAAGATGCAACACAATGCTTTTACACCTTGCCTTTCTGTTGGGTGGCACTTGGCAGCAGTTTTCTCCATGTTTTTAAATCATACTCTCTAAAGATATTCACAAGAGAGGACTTCCAGAACTGCTTCAGAAAGTGACCTTGGGGAGGTGGATGGCAACACTGCCAACAGCTTCTTCCCTAGGAGGGTTCTGTCAGTGTCACAGGCTGGCTCACTTTTCCAAGCTTTGCAGTGGCCAGCAGAGGAGTCAAGCATTGGGCTCACATCTCATTCTAACTACTGGAACTTTCTGAGTTCCACCTGGTTGCCCACTCACTCACATTGCATTCCCATGATTGGTCTCCATATAGCCCCATGCAGCCTTTTACTTGCTGATCTGGGGCATTGTCTCAGAATGGCCTGTGAGTGCTGTTTGCCTCTAACCTGTCTGTCATGATGGATCTCTGCGTGTCATTTCCAATGACCTAGTTTTCAGTTCCTAATTATCTAGTGAACATTTTTTAGATTGAGTTATTGAAAGTTTCATACCATGTAAATGGAAATAATGAAAAAATTGTAGCAAACACACACACACATATATGTATGAGAGGATACATATATATTATATATATTATACATATGTTACATGTATGCATTTATTTCCAGTAAAATTTATCTTAGTGGCACACATTTACACACAGATTCATTTGAAGAAGTTAGTATAGCATTTATTCTCTCCTCCGTGTGTGGACATGATGGGATATATCATGTGGAGAACATATGACCCATGTTGAATTTACAATTCATAACAGCATCAGAAATACTTTGTCTTCTTATGGTATTGCCTAATAATGTGAGTGTCAGGTAATTTTAGTCTTGGGGAGATTGTGACCATGACTACTCTGTGATGAGAGGTACCTTTGCTTTCAGCTATCTGCAAATGATGATAACTGCATTGTGTTAGATAAGGCAGTGCAGCTACTTGAAGAGAAACTTCCAGATCTCAGTTCCTTAACACAATAAAAATGTGTTTCTCTTCCACAGCTTTCCTCGTTAGCCAGAAGTTTTACTCTTGGGGATGTTTTAGGTGCATGGAGTCTTGTGGTTCTATTGTCTCATGCAGCAAAGAGGTCAGCACACAGAATATCATGTATGGGGTAGCTTTTATAGTACAAACATGGAGGTGGCATGTATCTCTTCTGTTCATATTTTATTGAATAAAAGTCTATGGCCAAATCTTTCTGCAAGTACAACTGGGAAATATAGTACAGCTGGATGTCTAGGAATAAGAAAAAATACATGTGGTTGTTCAGTAGCAGTTTCTTTAGGACATAGCAACACACTTTTCCAACGCAAGCCCAGGATAAATCATCAATTCTTTAGTCATTGCAAAGAGAATCAAAATTTAGATGCAAACCTCTGGATTGGTGAGAGTACTTTTGCATAGCCAAAAATCCCTTGATTGCATGAAGTTTGTACCCTACTGGAAAGTAGCCTGAGAAACAATCAGAGCTCTTTTGGAGTTTTTCCTGTAAGTGGCCAGAGCTGCTCTGTGAAAATGATTTGCTATTCACTTGTCCCAGAAAATTCCACAAAGTCATGGAAACTCAGAGTCTTAATTCTTCATGTTCATCATAAGAACACCCATGAGACTGGCCAGGCAACTGAGTTTCTGAATACCTGAAAAACCACCAGGTATCTGAAAGTTGTCACTTTAAAATAGCAATTTGTGCCAGCCCTGTGTTACAATGATGGGTTGGTAAGATTGTTTAAGTAAAGCAGTGGGGCTGACACAGGGTTAGTGGCCCAAAAAAGGAGTACATCTTAAAAATGCACAGTACTGCTGAAGTTAAGGGTTTAGATATAGATTATTTGGTGTTGTAGTCAGGGTTTACAAAGGAATAGATTTAATACACGACACATAATATATAGGTTTATTTTATAATATTCACTCAAAAAGTCAAATGCAGAGTAGTGCATGATATCTGTCTGTGCTCTAGAGACCAGAAGAATCTGGCCAAGAGCCTGGATCCTATGGCAAAGTCCTCCATGAGTCCAGCTGGAGGCCTAGAGCCCATGACAATGTCTCATGCAAGTCTGTGTCAAGGATCTGCACCGGGAAGCCCCAAAGGCTGGTGGTGGCAGCTAGAAAGCCTGCACTGGTGGAGTGAAGGTTCTATGCCACCAGACTGAGGGGTCTGCACTGGGGCCAGGAAGCAATACTCAAGGCAAAGATGAGAGCTCCCCTGACGAGAACAGCAGCTAACCCCAGCCACAGCGAGCACCTGAGCTACTCCCCCAACGAGAACAGAGTTTGTATCAGAAAAACCAACAGCATACAATCTTCCCCTCATGTTCTCCTTGTGCTGTTGGCAACAATCTTCAGGTGGATCTTTCATGCCCGCAACCATGCCGACTCAGTTCCGCTGGGCATTTGCACTTACCTTGATCCTTAGTTAATCCACCACATTTGGTCATTGAACAAATACAGGTGAACAAAGTTCCCAAGATGTGCTGCCATACTTGGAGAGCTCATGGTCAGAATAACCAAAGCACAAATTCCCCATGCCATATTGATATAATCCTTACTGAAAAAGGAAAAAACGTGGAAAAATATAGTACTAGGCAAGTCAGGCTTCCAGGGAATAGAGATTGATTGAAAGGTGCAATAGGATTTCTCTGCCTCATACTGAATACCTGAGAAGCCATTCTTCCCAACTTAGATCAAAAGGGCAGTTCTCTGTTAATTGATATTGAGACAGGATACAGTGGTTGTTTTTAGATTACTGTCTGTCTTTGAATTATCTCATTGCCCATAGTACTAGGCAAGTCAGGCTTCCAGGGAATAGAGATTGATTGAAAGGTGCAATAGGATTTCTCTGCCTCATACTGAATACCTGAGAAGCCATTCTTCCCAACTTAGATCAAAAGGGCAGTTCTCTGTTAATTGATATTGAGACAGGATACAGTGGTTGTTTTTAGATTACTGTCTGTCTTTGAATTATCTCATTGCCCTTTAGGACCCTTTTAAATTTTAACATATTGTGATTAAGTTTTTTTTTAATTTTTTTTTTTTTTTTTTTTTTTGGTGCCGGAGATTGAACTCGGGTCCTTACATTTGCAAGGCAGGCCACCAAACCGCTGAGCTAAATCCCCAGCCCGTGATTAAGTTTTTAATTGCCTGTTGTCAATGTATTTATCTTTACTGTCTTGTAAACATGGTTGCTTTTATGAATATGGAAGAAAACATCAACATAGCATACCTTAGGGATAAAAGGAAGCTACCAGCAAGTTTTTAAATGCACAGAAGTAAATATGAATGCATTTTAAAGTTAGATAATGTTAAATGAGGGGCAAATTGCTTTATAGGCCATTGGCCAGGGCTTTCCAGTTTGATAAATATCTCCCATTATTACTGTGAAATAATCATTACATATAGGTCTGATTTAATGAGATTTAACTTTCTAGAAGAATGACTATGTAATTCCCATGTTCAACACAAGGTTTTATGAAACTTGTATCATTGTTTAATGTCATTGTGTAATGTCAAGGGTTTTTTTTTGTGCTTTTTTGTTTACAGTACTTGGAATTTTTGCCTTCTCAATATACACATCAGAATGATTTTTATAGATATAAAATAAGATCAAAGTTAAAACTATGAGAGTTTCAGGGTGGTTGTAATGGTAGCAAAATAAAGATTACATTTTTAGATTAACTTATTGGAAGGGTCTCATTTGGCTTTCTGAATTCTGAGAAACACACAAATATCAAGATGATATGATTGGAGAGAAAGAGAAAGTGCATACACTTAAACAAGAGATTCTACACTACAGAGCTTCTTTTTTATTCCGTAGCCTTGATTTAAAAATGGTTACTAATTCCAAAATCAGCCAAGAAAGAGTGGAGGAGCATTGTCATCTCAACATTTTTCTTACTGAGAATATTGATTTAGAGTAAACAAGTAATTTCAGAAACTCCTCTACTCAAAAATAGCTCAAGAAGTCATTTTTTGTTGTTGCTGCTTGTTTGTTTGTTTGTTTTTTGTTTTGAGGCAGGGTCTCACTATGTAGTTGAGACTGACCTGGAACTCACTATGTAGCCCAGGCTGGTCTCAAACTCCCAGCGACCCTCCTACCTCAGCTTCTGAGTGCTGGGATCACAGGTGTGCGCACCACCACACCCGGCTCAATAAGTCCTTTGATTGGAGGATTAAGCAGGGCTGATTAATCAAATTACACCCACTCATACTCAGTAAATCTCCTGAGTTTAGAGTTCCTGAATCAGAGGATCTGTAGGAATTTTGATAATGTATGATTGAGTTCTTTTAAATAAGAAATGCTCATACTTGGAAACAGCCCAATTCCCCATCAGTTGGAGACTGGATAAAGAAGACGTGATTTTTCTATAAAATGGAATACTACTCAGCCATAAAGAATGAGAAATTAATGGGCCAGGGATTTAGCTCAGTGGTTCCGTCGCCTGCCTCACAAGTGCAGGGACCTGAGTTTGATCCCCAGTACTGGAAAAAAAAAACACAAAAATCAAAAAAGTAATTTAGTCATATTTATTTTAAAAAAAAGGATAAAAAGGGCCGGGGATTTAGCTCAGCAGTTTGGTGGCTTGCCTTGCAAGCGCAAAGACCTGAGTTCAATCCCCATTACCAAAAAAAAAAAAAAAAAAAAAAAAAAAAAAAAAAAAAAAAAAAAAAAAAAAAGAATGAGAAATTAGAATAATTCATAGGAAAATGGATGAATATGAAGGTCATACTCAAGTGAAATTAATAAGTCACATGTGTCTAAATACTGAATAATTTCTCTGGTGTGAAAAACTATAATCATAGATAAGATCCTAATGGTACATTGAAAATGTGAAATAGGAAGAAAAGGGCTAAAGGTGTAGGGGAAGTGGGAAGGGTAGGGGAAAGGAAATAAGGGAAAAGAAAAAAATAGGAGAAAATGAAAAAATGGAAGTAAAGTATTTTTAAATAGGGAAGGGAGGAGGGGCTGAAGAGAGGGCAGGGGTATGGGAAAAAATGAGAACCAAGACCTGTCATGTAAAGGTACAAGATCCCAATGATGACTGTAACTGTACTGTATACCTAAAAAGTATTAATAAAGTAAATGAGAAAATAAAACAAAACAAAAGAAATGCTCATACTATATGAAAAGCCCTGGCCAGCAGTGAGAAAAACACAGTAGAGTCAGAATAATAGGAAAAATGCAAAGCACTGGATATCTGGAAAATAGTTTACTTCCTGTCTTAGTAATTTTCTTCCCCAGTAGCTGGGAAACTATGGGGGAGCTGCTATACTGGAGCTAATTTTAACTGATGGCAAGGATGGTTGTTGATATGGAAGGCATGGAAAATTTGAGAGAACAAAACTGACCATGGCATCTAAAAATTAAATCAGCATAGTTAGACAAGGAGAGATGATTTCCAAAAAATCACAGAAAAAATGTATAACTCATACAGAAATTTGAGAGTTGAATATGTATAGAAAAAAATGGAGTGACCTCTGAAAATGAATTTCCAATTTGATGATTCTGAATGATTTCTAGTAGGAAAAGGGCCCAATTACATTATAAGAAGTTAATATGGATGCCTCTAAATTTTGTCTGATGAGTGGAATTTTAAATACTATATTCATGACATTTTTATATTCACAAAATTTCAGAAAAGTTGCAATTTCAGTAAAATTTTTTTCTGGAGTATTTTTTAGAGTAAATTGCCAGCATGATGTTCTATCATCTCTGAATACTTTAGGGTATATTTCCTAAAACCTTGACTCTTTTTGTCATAGTTGTTATAAAACTATCAATAAGATAAAATTAAGTGCTAACACATTAGTATCATTTAATTCTCAGTCTTCATTCAAATTTTTCCAAGATTCCCAATGGTATATTTCGGGCAATATTTTTTCAACTCATGCAGTTAAGTTAATTGTCATGTCTTTCATCTTATGAGTTCATGGTAAAAGGATGTTTTCTGAAAGGTAAAATAATACAAAACCAAAGACAAATTCACCAGAGCGATCTGATTCCAAAAGGATTGTGACAGTGAAAAAAATCTAGAAGCATAAGTAACATGAAGGAATTTAGGAATATGCGACATGAAGGAATTTAGGAATATAATGTGGTAATCCCCCATTGAGAAAAGAACGCTATGTAACCTTGTGAATTAAAAAGGGCAAATTGAAAGCTTAGATACAAGAGACAATCATAACAAAATATTTCCTGATTTCAGATGAATTCAACATCGTCCACATGAATTACCTCTGAGAACTTGTCACAAGCTGCATATGTACATATATCATAACTGTATGTGTATTTAAACTTTGGGAATGGCAGAAAAACTAACTAAAATTCCCAACTCTTGAAGCAGCATCAACCTGGTAGAATTTTTTAGTGGAATGCTTCAGACATATGTCCACAATGCTAAACTATTCAACATACTTCTCAATTATTTGTCAGATAGCATATTTATTAATTTATATTATTTTGTGATGCTGGGGATCAAACCCAGGGCTTTGTGCATGCTAAGCAGATACATTAGCACTGAGTGATACACCTGGCCTTACTTATCAAATTATGAACTCTGGGAAAGAAGCCACACTGGTGAAAAATGAAAATATGAAACTATTTGGGCAGGATGTAAGGTCAAAATTAAGATAACATATAATAGATATAGTCAACTGATTTTTGACAAAGGTAAAAAGGCAAGTGGAAAAAGTAGTCTTTCCAAAGAATGGTACAGAGACTACTGAACATCCATATGCAGAGAATAAAAGTAAAGCCTAGATAAAAATCTTATACTTTAGGGCTGGATATTTAGCTCAGTGGTTCCGCCACCTGCCTCACAAGCACAGAGAACCGAGTTCGATCCCCAGTACCCCCCAAAATAATATATATACTTTACACAGTTATCTCAAAATGTATCATAGAAATAAAAATGAAAAACTAAGAAATGTAGGTGAAAACAGGATAAAATCTACGATTTTTTGTGATACATTTTTAGATACAACAAAAGGAGTCTCCATGAAAGAAAAATAGTAACTTCAACTTTGTTAAAATTAAAAACCACTGCACCGTCAAAGATACTGTTAAGAGAATGAAAAGATAAATCATCAACTGAAAAAATATGTGGAAATTACATTTCAGATAAAGTACTTATATCCACATTATATAAAGAACTCTTAAAACTCTATGATAAGAAAAGTGTCAACTAAAAATTGGAGAACTTATCTGAGCAGATATTTCATCAAAGATAGCAAAGAAGATGGTATGATGGTTGATTGATTATGTCAATTTGTGTAAGAGAATCTCAAATAAATTGGCTTGGCAATTCAATATCCTAGCTTGTTGTCTGGATGGTATAAAGAGGAAATGAAGAAGGATCATTCTGCTTCTGTTTCTTTGGAGGAGCTCCAGTCTTTGCCTTCATCTTTGACATCATACGTGGCTTTCGGTGCAGACTTATTGGCCTCCTGATATAGACCTGGCAGTAAGCTCCAGACCTTTGACTGGATCTTTTCGTCTCAAGTGTGCAGATTCTTTGTACTCTCCTATATCCTTCTCTATGGGTGGCCATTGTACACCAATTTTGTAAATTCATATATATATTTGTATATCTTGTGTTGTATCTGTTTTTCTGTAAACACTGACTGATACAGAATTTGGTACCAGGGAAGTGGGGTCATTGCTGTGACTGTAGCTGAGCATGTGGTTGAAAAGCCTTGGGGGCTGGTTTGTGGGAAGAGTTGAGAAAGGAGATGGTAGCCTGGAAAAGTAGAGCTGGAAGTCCTTAGGCTATACTGGTGGGAGATTCTGATCAGAGTTCAGAAGGTCAGAAACCTGATAGAAATCCTGCCAGCGAAGACCAGGATCAGGAGATTTCTGCTGGGAAGGATTGCATTGACTGTTGGAGTCCAGGCAATGTGTATTATACCTTGGAAGAAAGTTTGTCGGCATTTTTTTCAGGTCCAGGTACTTTGCCTGAAACTAATATTAAAGGCAGCAGGCTAATCCTGCAGAAGAAATTTCAAGGCAGTCTAATGCTGAGACAGTGGTGTAGCTACGGTTGGGACCTTTTAGCCAAATTTATGTTGAGAATCAAGAGCAAAGAGCCCAGCAGAATGATTTACAATGTTTTGAGTTTGGCTAGAAAGGAAGTACCAGTTAAGCTGTGAACTGCAAAGATAGAGCAGAGATCTTGATTGCTGAGAAGAAACAGGAAAATAGAAAAGAAGGGCCTGTGTGTATCACAAGAGGCAGCAGGACTCCAGCCTTTGCAGCCTCAAAATTTCAAAAGTGAAAGACTTTGAGAATAGAGTGTCAGAGCACCATGTCCCAAAATGGCCACAGCTTAGGGAAATTGTTCCTTGGATTTGGATTCCTACAGCCAAGAGAGAAGGAAGCCTGGCTACTCCTGTAGCGGTCAGTAGACCACGGCATCATCTACCTGGTGCTGATTTTAGGTGTATGCAGAATTCAAGAGTTGTGGAGTCAGGAAGACTTCCCCAGATTTCAGAAGAAGGCCTGGGAGGCCAGGCAGTGGCCCCTGAGAGGGCAGTGTGTGAAGCTGTGAGTGTGAAGGTGAAGGTGCAGGGGAGACCCCAGAGGTTTGGAGAAGCCTGGAGCATGGATCATCTGAGGAAAATTGCAAGGGGGGAGCAGAGCTAGCCCAAGAGAAGTCATGGGAGCTATAACCACTGGCAGTGATGTAAGGGTGGAGCCACCCAAGCCCTTTGGAGTTTACAACTTGCTACAGATTGCAGGGGATGCTGGAAGTGGAAGTGTGGGATTTAATGTTTTCCCTCTGGATTTTGTATTTGCTTTGGTCCCATTCCTTTGTATCCCCCTGTTTGTAACTTTTGGAATGAAAAAGTCTATCTTGTGCCATTGAATGTTGGAAGTGTTTAACTTTCATTTGTACAGGAGTTTGCAGCTAAGAATTTGCCTTAAATCTCTGAGGAGACTTTGAACTTGGACTTTTCACCAGTATTGAAACCATCAGGACTTTGGCAACTCTTGGAGATGGACTACAGGCTTCTTTCATAGAGGCATATACCTAAGTCTGTGGGAGGCCAGGGGCAGAATGTTATGGCTTGTGTTTAGATGCCCCCCCAAGCCTCATGCAGTCACAGGTGGGGCTTTTTCAGAGGTGGCTGGATCTAGAGTGTGTGACATTGGCATTGATTCTTGGTGTAGCTAGGATCCAGGGCTCTAGGATTAAGGGTATGAGCGCTACCTGCCCTAAGTAATCTGAGTAAGATAAAAAGGGGGCAGAAAGATGCTGTTAAGGTCTCTTACTTGCTTTGCTGTCTTCTGTCTGCCATGCCACCCTGCCTAGGACCCAGCCAACTGTGGACTGAAACTTCTGCCATTGTAAGCCAAATAAACCTTCCTTTAACTTGGGCATCAGGCATTTTGTCTTAGCAATGAGAAAAGTAACTAAGATGGATGGCAAAAGCATATGAAAAGATGCTCGACATCACTTACGTTACAGAATGCAAAATAAACTTACTATAAAATTATATGAAAGTAGGAAAAATAAAAAAAAATCTAATACTTATTGTTGGTGAAGATACGGAAGAACCATTCTATGAATAACCAGTATTTTCATTCATTGCTTGTGGGAATCCCAAATGGTAGAATCACTTTGGAAGATAACTGACTCTTGACCTACAATCTAGTGATTATATTCTTGCTTGAGTCCCCAACTAATTTGAAAATGTGTATATCCATAGAAAAAATCTGAATATTTATAGCAACTTTACTCACAATGTTCAAAACCTGGCAGGAACCATGATGTTCTTGAATAGGTGAACGGGGTCGGGTGTGGTGGGGCACACCTGTAATTCTAGCACTCTAGGAGGCTGAGGCAGAAGGATTGCAAGTTTGAGCCTAGTCTTGACAACTTAGTGACTTAGTGATACTCTGTCTCAAAATTATAAAAGGACTGGGGATGTAACTCAGGAAAGTGCCTATGGCTCAGTGCCTAGCAAGGAAAAAAGAAGTGAATGGATAAACAAACTGATGTTTCCTGAAGGAAAACAGATGAGTTATTCTAATAATGTTATACATGTATATTGGAATTTAACAAGTAAACCAAGGGCAAATGTTGGAAGCCAGATTTCTCATTGTTGGAGGAAGACTACAGACAAGCAGTGAAAGTTTAAAATGTGGCACTGAATTAGATTTGGAGAAATCAGTAAGAAATCACACATATATGTATTGATAGATTTAGACTTATAGATATGTGTACACATAATGTACCAGACAGACATATTTCCTTTCTTCATTAGCTGAATGGTCTAAGAGGCTAGGATGCCCTGGTAGAAATTAACACACCAGTGCACACCTTTTAGTTTCAAATACCATTCTCCAATGAAAAGATACAGCTAGGGCTGGAGTTGAGAATATACAAAATGAGCCTCAATATTTTGTGCTGCCAGATAGTATGGAAGTGCTAAAAATACCAAAGAAAGCAAACAAGTAACAACTGTAGGAATGATGGATATATGTCATAAGGACACAACAGGCAATTGAAATAATCCTCAGTGGCCAAAGGTGAGACGATTTGAGTGAAAAAATAAACATCACAATATTATATTGTAGCCCAAAATATAAAATGTCTGTGAGTCTAATCAAAGAAAAACAGACAATTGAATAAATAAATAGGGAAAAACGAACAATTTCTGTGTCGTAGGAATTCCAAATAATTCATGTAGATACACCCACATTGAGAATAGGTAGAGCTTGAATCTCTACTCTTTAGAGTGTGCTTTGTGCACTGTGACTTCTTTCTGATGAAAGAAGTAAGGGAAACAGTAACATTACAGTGGAAAACTTGACACACTACCTCAGATAGGTAATCAAGGTTAACATCACAAGTGATAGGTCATATTGATAACATGTAATCTTGATATGATTGGATGAGAACAACATTTTAGCTCTGTGGTCTTCCTACCAGGAAGCTCACTCCAATTTAAACATGAGTGAAACAGCAGACAACCCCCACTGAGAGAATCCTACAAAATAAAAACTGACCATTACTCATCCAGTCAAGGAGAGAGGAAACAAGAAAATCTGGGAAACTGGCACAATATATATTGGCCTGAGAGACATACAACTAAATATAATGTGGTATTCTGTATTCTACAATTTTAAAAGTATAATTAAAATTGTAACAGGGATTAAAACCACTTTCCTTGTGGTACAAGTGCTCATCTTCTCTCCCTCTGTCTGTTATGAAGTCTTCTATTCAGTCTTCCTGCTCTTGATCATGTCTCTTCTCTACAGTATAACCAGAGAAAGTTTTTTAGAAAATGTAAATCACATTGCATCATTCTACTGCTTAAAACCCTAAAATAGCATTCCATAATACCTGGAATGAAATACTAATCCCTCACTATGGTATACAAAGCCCTACATGATTTGATTGCATATTTCCTACTGCTCATCTCCTACCACTCATGTATTTTCTTTTTCCTGGACAAAATTGCCTTTTGTTCCTCAGATACTCCAACTGCAGGACATAACATATATAATTATTTTACCTAGAAAGCTGTCTTTCCCATATTTGCATCACTTGTTCCTTATATCTGTCAGGTGTCTGTTCAAATGCTCTCCTCAGAAAGATTTTCCCTTATGTCTTGATTTAGTTTGGCTGTTTCTTGCTCCTTTGTCTCTCTTTGCCCTGCTTCATTTTTAATTGCATTTATAACTAATTACTCTAATACTTATGCATTTTCTTGTCACTTTTTTCTATGAATATATTTTTATTTTAAAACTATGTCAAGATGTTTTACAAGTTGCATGTTCATACAGGCTGGCCTTGTTTTGTTCATTCTATACTCCTGTTTTCTATACTGTGGACAACAAGTTAGTGAATTCATAGATTACAGATGTAGACATTTTTAATCAAATGAAAGTTCTATTTAAGCCAAGAGTTGAGTTATCAGACTACTCACATATATTTGGTTTTCACTATTTCCTTAAATAAAGGAAAGAAAGACGAGGACCATTTTGATTTTATTTTTTTGGTCAATCTCTTATCTGGAGCTATCTGTTCAGTACTGATGATCACATTTTCAGATGGTCATGGACAAATTGAATTTTTCCAAACGAGTACAATCAATGATAATATGTTTAGAAAGCATTGCTTAAAGGTCATTAAAGAAATTTGCCATAATTTTCCTAAAGACCGAGGGAAATCTTTATACATTGTAGATGTCTATAAATATTTTATTCATTCAAATAGCTCAGTGACTTTGATAGTCTATCATGTGCCAGACAGTAAACTATATCTTGGAAATTAAATGAATTAATATGAAAAGAGAGAAAAATTGCTCAAATATAAATTTTGTATCTTCCAGTAGTATTACTGGCTCTACCTGGTGAATATTTTGGTTGTGCAAATTTTGATTTGACATGAACACATTAATATTTGCACCATTAATATTTGAAAGCTCATATTAGGTTCTTAGTTATACTAGAAATGCTTAAGCAATAACTGCCTGGTTATCTTTTCAGACTCTTAGAGAATGTATTCATTGTTAGGAAAAAAATGAATGTTTTACCATTTGGCTATGTATTCTAAAATTTGAAGATTCTGTAGGATTGTACATTTTATGCAGATGATAACATAAGCTCTTAAGTGGAATAACACTAAGATATTACTTAGAAAATGCCATGTTTTCTTGCTGTTGGCAATAGAATTATCAGCTAGGATTTTATGTGTGGCATTCTGACAGCCTCAGGTGCATGTACTATTTTAGCAGAGGGATGATTAGATTAACTGTTGTTAAAATTCTTTACAAGGAAGTGGAAGAAGTCTAAGACTTTATTTACAATCTAGTTTGCTTGGCATAAAAGTAATGAATGACAGAAAAAAGAAATGATTTAAAATACTCTATTCTTCCCTTCAAATAGTAAAGATAAGTAAAAAATGAATGACTTTTAGATTCACAAATAAGTGTCCAGTCTTGTTAACTTCCACCTCATGTATATACTGATAGGTATATAGAAAAAGCTAAAAGCATTTACAGAGTTACTTTTTGCTACTGATCTCCAATTTCATTGCACTATGATCTGATAATATACAGGGGATAACTTCAATTTCTTTGCATTTAAATAAATATGTTCTATGAGCAAGTATGTGTTCTATTTTGAAGAATGACAGGTGCAGCTGAAAAGAATGTATTTTGATTTTGTGGGGTGGAACACTCTTTAAACATCTGTTAAACCCATTTGTTTAAGAGTTTTGTTGAATTGTATTTCATCATTGATTTTTTTTTGTCTAGTTGATCTATTTGTGACGGGGGTATTGAGGTACCCCACTAGTATTGTATTAGTGCATATTTGATTTTTCATGTCTTTGAATATTGATCTTATATAATTGGGTGCACTAGTATTTTGTACATGTATATTTATGATTCTCTTCTCTTCTCTTGGATTATTCCCTTTACAAGGGTATAGTGCTACCTTTGTCTCAGTCTTGGTGTATTGTTTTCCCCCCTTTAACTTTCAGTCTGTTAATTTCTTTTTAAATTAAGTGTGTTTCTTACATGCAGCATATTGTTGGATCTTGCTTCTTGACCCATTCTGCCAGTCTATTTCTTTTGATTGGTAAATTGAGACCATTAACATTGATGGTTATAACTGATATATATTGCCTTATCCTTGTCATGATCTTTTCCTATTGTTGGATTTCCCCCACCTTTGCATTTAATTTCTTGTCTTGCCTGATGGATTCATTCTGTTGGACTTCATGGGGTTGTGATCCTCATTGTCTTTTCCTAGGATATTGTTTAAAAATTTTTGGAGTTCTGGTTTGGTATTCATGAAGTTTCTCAGGCATTTCTCTGTTGTGAAAGTGTCTTATTTATCCAACTTTGAATAATAGTTTTTCAGGGTACATCAGTCTGGGTTTGAGGTTGTTTCCTTTTGGGAAATACTTCACTTAAGGCTCTTCTTGACTTGAGGGTTTGTGTTGAGAAGCCTGCTGTGATTCTGTACAGAATTATTTTTAAAAGAATTTTTAGATGAGAGGGAATGGAAATAGGACAGATTGCTGAAAATTTACATGGTTAGAAAAATTTGGAGATGGTCTATCAGTGATTATTTCCTTTACATTGAGCAGGAATTCAGCAAGAAGCAGATGGCACTCCTCAAGGGATTATTGAAGAGCTTTTTAGAATATGAAAATGTTTATTTATGAAAGAAAAGGGAAAGTTAAGGGAATTTATAAGGGATGGTAAAGTATTCAGTGTTGGTAATTGCAAGTAGCCATTGTACTCCTATGCCTCAAAGAGATCCAAATGAGAACTGCCACTATGTCTAAGGGACTCCCCTACCAGGGTCTGTGGTTCTAGATGGATTCAGCCAGTACTGAACTGTAGCCAAGTAGAGGAATAAACACTCCACTCTTTCTTCTTTCCTATGATCTCCTGCTGGTGTTTCCAACTAGGCAAATTTGCCAGGAAGCTAGAGTGCAAGGCAGCCTAGTTGGTTTAATGCGTGGAGATCAACATCTTCAGACACAAAGTCTCTTTGGATCTCAATCTCTTGTTCGAAGCTCTATAGTGGCTTCCCATTTCACTCTGAGTAACAGGAAAACATATGTTCCACATAAGGGGATATGATATGAATACATACCATTAAAATATAATATAAAAGTATAGTGATGTCTAATTTATGGGATTAAATCCAAGTAATAATAATGTTCAATAATACTAGCAAAATTTTGATGGTTTAGCATTGCAGTTGAAGTATTTTAGAATCTTTAAATTGTTCAGAAGTAAGGTAAACATATTAAAATTAACATTGGAAGAGTTTGTTGCTAAATTATCCCAATTGACCACATAACGAGTAGATTTGAATTTTTGAAAATGTAAGAAGAAAATGCATTGAAGAAAAAAGGCACCTGTCAACTTTTAAGGGGGAAAAGTGGGGCAAAGAGAGGAATTAGGCTAGGAAAATGAGGAAATGAGTTTGAAATTTGAATGTAAATGTGTTTATATATCACAGTATATGTAAAGACTGTTTCCAATTAAAAGACAAAATAGAGAAAAATTTAATAAAATCAACATCCACTTTTTTTTCCAGCTTTAATTGAGTTTATTGGTACATTTTAGGGATACAGTACAGTTACATTCATTGTTGGGATCATGTACCTCTACTTTAATGACACTAGGAAAAATCATTAAGCAAGAGAACAGAATATTGTAAGTGAAAGAATATAAAACATACCATGCAAATATAAACCATAAGAAAACTGATATATATTTTCAAAAATACATTTTATTAGCACAGATAAATGTTAAGGATATATATTAAGAGAAAGATGAGCTGTTATTCTTATCTCATGCTGCTAATGACATACCTTCAAATATATAAATCAATATTTCACAACATTCTATTAATAATTCCCCAATTAACAAAAATTAGACTCCAAACTGAAAAATATCTATTGCTTTTTAAGAAAGTACATGTGAATTAGCTGCATACTGGATTATTAACATATCACTGTGTTTTACCGAAGTGATATCTCATAGATATTAAGTTACACAATTTTTTTCCTTAAAATACACTTCTAAATTTTATAACACAGACAAAAATCATAGTGGAAATAAGAAAATAAAAGTATGAAAATTTTAGTGTCTCATATCAAAATCTGTGTTATGCATCTAATGCAACAGCTAGATGCATAATTATACCCCTAAGTATGTACAGTACAAGAGAAAAAAGCTGAAATAAAGTTCATGAGTGACTTAATGTTAGTAAAGTAACAGACTAAGGCAAAATAATGAAGGCTATAAATATTAAAGCAGAATTAATTAAATGGAAATATGATATAGTAGTCAGAAGCCAAATATGTTTTGTAAAAGAAGAAGAAAATGTATAACTTTTTGGTCAGATTGATGAAGAGACTGTACAAATAAATAATAAACAGGAAAAATCTACAGATTACAGCATGTTCAAAGTGGAAAAAATGATAGAAAATTATTACCAAAATGGAGTTACCCAATGCACCAGTCAGTGGTCCTACAGCCATTAAAAGTATCAAATCATTAAATGTAAAAACTCTTGCTGCAAAAACAAAAATGATGCTATCCCTGCAGAGAGGGTACAAGACTCAGATGCTTCATCAAACACTCCGGTAACTGATAAAGCTAGTTGCTTGCAAATTTACCCTAAGTTCCCTAGTTTACTTTGTGTGACCAATATAACCTGGTTACCTATAAAGGAAAATTATGGGGGAAATACACTCATGAATACAAATACAAAAGTGTAAACACGTTATTAGCAAATGAAACCAACAGTGCACAGCATTCATATGTCATCCCTAAGTTATTTTGATTGCAGATTGTCTCAGTATTGTAAATAAATATTGAGTATTGTAATTTACCACATTAACATGTATAAGATGAACAAATAGTAGATGCAGAAAGTAGACAATAAAATTCAACATTTTATGACAAAAACTCTTAATAAAATTGATATCAAAGCGAATTTCCTAACGCATTAAAGGGCATTCCAAAATAGCAAGGGCTTATTTAGTCATGAAGTGTTATCTAGACAAGACTGTCTACTCTTGTGACTTCTATTCAACCTAACAGAGCGGCTAGCCAGCTCCTAGAGACAGCTGACACAAGAAAAGCTGTACATACAGTAATTGAAGCAGCAAAACTACCATTCTCAAATGATGCACTTTTCTACTTCGAACACAGAAGAACCTACAGACATCTTATTGAAATAATTGCGGATGATTACTGACAACTGTATTTATATATAATTCAACAACCAGTAAGAAAACATAATATGAAAGAAAAGATGAGTCCTAACTTTTCAAACTTAGCCAAAAGAGCACAGATGTGTAGTAGCTTCCTCATCCAACTTCAACCCTACAGAAGTCACACGAAAGGGAATAAGCATGGATTATACCAATCTATGGGAATCTTTTGGGGGAACTGAGGCTGTGAGTTTGGTGGGGGTGGGCTGAAATAAGGGTCAGTAGGTGCTGTGAAGGATTATATTTTTTGGAGAAAGCCTTTAAATTCACTTCTTTGTCTCTGTTCCATATTGCCTCAAGAGGGTCCCTCCTTGCCCTGTCTCTTAAGACAGATTTCAGCATGTCAAATCAGTGTGGTTAATATTTTTGAGGCAGGCAGCAGAAACACTAAGCCAGATCCCTGGCACTTTGTGATAAATATTTTCGTCTTGAAACATTACAGAATTTTTATTAACATCTAATAATTGCACATATTTATAAGGCAACATTCTGATAGTATATGTCGCTATAGGAGTGGTTTTAGAAGAAGCTGGAGGAGAGCGAGCAATGCCAGCAGATGCAGAAACTGGGACAGCACTGAATTAACTCATATCTCCCTTGTTCTTTCTAAATGGCATTGTTGCTGGATACATGCTGGATTTTTAAGTATATTCCCTGTCTTTCAACCTCACATATTTTCGATTTATTACATCTTCATCTGGAAAATGGTCTATTTTGATTATATATTCAGATATTTGAAAACTTTTATCTAGGAGATACAAGTATTTAGAAAATTACATAAACTATTCCAAAATAATTCAAATGCCATAAACTACAAAAAGTAAAGTATGTGTGCACATGTCCACATATGCAGACCTAGATAATGTAGCAAACTGTAAATATCGCAAAATTTTGTAGAGCTGACTGATAAACATAATTATGAAATATTAGCGATATAGGTAAATTTTTTTACTTGGTGTCATTTTATCTTTCAAATATAGTCTATGCATTTAATAGTACTTTTGCTACTACTAAAAAGTATATCCTATAGGGTTTTATTCTCATTGAATATTGTACGGATATTATTTCAAATGACCTATCCATAGGCCAACATCATATGTAATTTCATTTTTTCTCCTAATCGATACACTTTCTTTTTGAAGTCGTTTTAGGCTCACAACAAAATTGAGCACAAAGTATAGAGAATTTCCAACATAATGCAGGGTTTCTCCACATGCTTTGCCTCCCCTACTATTGATATTCCCCTACCAGAGTGGTATATTCATCATAGTCAATAAACTGATACTCCTAATACCTCATGGTCACCTGAAATCCATAGTTTATATTGGGGTTCATTCTTGGTGTTGTGTATTCTATGGTTTTTGACAAATGTATAATGAGATGTATTATATGTATTGTGGTATCATACTGAGTAGTTTCATTGCTCAAAAAATCCTTTGTGTTCTGCCTGTCCATTTCTCCCTGTCCTCAACCTGTGGAAACCAATGATGTTTTTTACTATCTTCATAGATTTTTCTGTTTCTAGAATATCATATAGTGGGAATCATAACACTATGTAGCATTTTCTAGGTTGGCTTCTTTCAGTTGTAGTATGTTAAAAATTCATGGTAGATTTTTGCACAATACCACTTCTGTATTTTTAAGTTTTAAGTAAATGTCTTTATTTTTAATTGACATATGGGTACAATGTGATATTTCAATCTATGCATACATGTTATAAAATTAGT
>NW_022900951.1:18963461-18965252 GCF_012274545.1 Fukomys damarensis | reverse complement strand
CTCACCAAATCACTAATTTTTGTGGAAAGAATGTTAAAAATATTTAAAAATATATTCTAGCAATTTAGAAATATACAAGACACTATTGTTATCTGTGGAGACCATAGAGTAGAATAGATCACTAAATTTTCTCCCTCCAGCCTAGCTAAAATTTTGGACCTTTTGATCATCTCATCTTCCCTGAGTCTTTTCTTCTGCCCCCAGCCTCTGATAACCACCTTTTTATTATCTGTTTCTGTAAGATATTTTTTCTGATTCCACATATGAATGAGGTCATGCAATATTTGTCTTTATGTGGTTAGCTTGTTTCATCTACATCATATACACCAGTTCCATTTGTGTGTCAAAAACGACAGAATTTTCTTACATTTTAAAGCTACATAGCATTCCATTGTATGTATACTACATTTTCTTTATCAGTTCCTTAATGGCTGTTTAAGTTGCTTTCCTATCTTGATTTTTATGAACAATGTAGTAATGAACATAAGCGGGTAGACATTTAAAACTAAATTACCTGTAGTGTGTTTTAATGATCAAAGATATGGTATTGTACTTCATCTAAGAAATTCTTTCAGCTGTATTTTAACATTTATTTTTTTGTGAGTCCACACTTTATGCTGGTATTCTATTTATAAACTTAAAACTACAATTAAACTACAACATGGAACATTAAACATTATATTGCAATTGTTCAAGTTTAGACTATCATATGAAAAACATTTATATCCACAATAATAGCATTATTTGTACATTTTCTTATAGTTTATTAGTTTTCTGTTTAAATTTTACTTAATAGAAAACAACATGAATACAATGCAGGCATATTCATGGCCATTATTATATTTCCATCTCTTGGAAAGCATATATGCTAAAAATGAAGCTTAAGGAGCTGAGTTATATAAGATTAAGGCCTAGATGCTGCCAGTTTATAGATTTTTACAAAATTTATATTTTCCTTTCTGTTTATATCTCATGACTATGCTCTAGGTCAGTAAGCAAACTTTAGATGGCTACAATTGTGATTCTGAATTATATCAATAAAACTGTCCTGAATTGATTGGGATTATCGTACAATTCTATAGTAAGAATATCACTACCTAGCTGGTATGGACCTAGATATCTGTGTTTCATTAATATTTTGGAGTAAAAAAGCTATGAAAACCAAAAACTATTTGTAAAATGCCTCTGGTTTTATTTGTTTGGTGGTGGTGACGTGCAGTACTCATTGGCTGGGAGTCACTTATTTGGTGGATCATTGGGGTAACGATTTCAAAGCTTTGCATGTTTGCAATGTCTAAGCTCAGAATGGCATCTTAGAGTTGTATTAACACCTAACAATTCTTCATTGGCTTTGCTTACGATTTCTGAGATAAGAGAAAGGGAATCTTTAAATTATACTACCCGTCCTAATGACAGCTGTTTACCTTGATCCTAAATGGAAATAATTGGGTGGGGCGTGGTTCTGTTGAAAATTCTTAGTAAATCAAAACGGATTTTACTTTACCTTTCAAATAAGATTAACCTATTTTCTATATATCCTTAAAAATTTCATAAAATAGAATGTTTTAATAATGGCAATGGTTTCTCCTCTGTGAGATGACGATCTTATGTTGGTTGTTCATTAGATAAAAAATACATTATGACCAATTGACAATTCTTTAGTGTGATCTTGGGCCCCCCTCTCTTTTTCCTTCCTTCCTTCCTTCCCACTCTTTTCTTTTCTTTTCTTTTCTTTTCTTTTCTTTTCTTTTCTTTTCTTTTCTTTTCTTTTCTTTTCTTTTTTTTTCTTTT
>NW_022900951.1:18940666-18963401 GCF_012274545.1 Fukomys damarensis | reverse complement strand
AACCACTCTCGCGCTCTCTCTCTCTCTCTCTCTCTCTCTCTCTCTCTCTCTCTCTCTCTCTCTCAAAATTAAACCGCTATTGCTCATGAGTAAAGAGTAATGACTTTGGAGTACTTAAGTCTTGTATTTTAGGGATATAGTTCAGAATTAAGGAGTATTTTCAAGCAGTAATGCCTATAAACGTAAGAATTTAACACCAATTAGGTCACTGACCTATGATAGTTTCAGTATTTCATTCATGGTTAGTGCTATAATTTAGGTCTTCAATGTCTCCTAAGGACCCATGTGTCAAAGGCTTGGTCCTCAGCCTGGGTCTATTGGAAAATGATGCAAAGTTTAAGAGGTGGAGTTTATGGGAAGTGTTAGGTCACTGGGAGAGTACCCTTGCAGGAAGCTGTAGGATATCAGTGCCTCCCTTCTCTCTTTGTTTCCTGGCTGCCATGAGGTGAGCAGTTTCCTCTGTTTTGTGCTCCTGTCATGATAATTCTGTCCCACCACAGGCCCTAAAGCATCTGGACCAGGTAACCATGTAGTGAAATCTCAAAAAAGCCTTTCCTCTTTTTTAGTTGACTCATCTCAGAAATTTGTTTTAGTAATGGAATGTTGACTAATGTCAACATTTGTAATTTTTATAGATTTCTCAGTGCTTATTTTCTTTCATCTTTCAAAGCAAATTTGGAATGCTTAATAAGAATTAACTAGACAAGTTAGGAAATATATAAGAATAAAATAATCAGTAGCATTTTATATAATGGTATAGTATAAGAGCTAGAGGTCACTGTGATCCTTGCTTATAAAAGGCTGCCTTCAGGATGATGCAGTTTCTGTAAAATGTCACACAAAGCAGACTTGTTCTCTCCATTGAAGTAGTCTATGCTTAAAACTCAATTTTGGTATTAAAAATATCTAGCTGATAACTTTTTTTTTTGTTTTTTGATTTTTTGAGACAGGGTTTCACTGTGTAGTTGAGACTGACCTGGAACTCACTTTGTAGCCCAGGGTGGTTTTGAACTCACAGCGAACCTCCTGCCTCAGCCTCCTGAATGCTGGGATTACAGGCATGTGCCACCACGCCTGGCTAGATGATAATTTTTTCTTTTAAAATTTTATTTTTTTGATTTAGAAAACATTCAGCTTACAAGAAATTTTATCTTTACCATAGATATTTCAGAACAGCTTCAGGTAGGTAGAAAATAAATTTGAACTGCAGTTTTAATAAATCCCATTTAGCAGGCAATTGGCTTTTCAAACTTAACCATAGCTGTCTCTTCCATACATGACATTATGCTTTATTAATATAACTTAAAATAGAAGTAGTGGATTATAATTAACACAGACTAAAGTTCTTATCTAATATACATGGAACTAAATTCACATTTACCTACATAATAGCTATCAGTCACAGTTTTCATGGTGCTCTTTCAGCCAGAAAATAGGCTGCCACTCTTAACAAGAAGATATGTACAATTGCAGATGTCACTGGGCTGGTGTCACGACTATGCCCTCACTCAGCAGTGTGGGGCTCTTTAAAGGCCCAGATCTTAGCTCTCTTATCAACACTGGTGGATGTTATCGCAGAAACATGCAGCAGCCTACCATTCTCCCAGTCAACTGCTTCACATTCCATGCAACTGACAGTATATTTCCCGAGAGAAACACATTGTAACGGGGAACTTTGCTGTTGAAATTGTACCTTTGCACAAAATCAGCTTTTGAAGAGTGCAAGAGTCATTCAAATTGTCTACATCCTGTAACCTTTTTCAGTGCACCAAACTAAATTAAATATGTAACATCCAGAGGAGTGATTTTTATGAATAGCAGTTGGCTTTACTGAATCATGAAAACACATGTGGAAACATTCCGCATTCCTTTGACCCGACTCTTTGGTCATAAATGGTCACCTCCTTGGAAATTATACTGCAATCTATTCCTAAAAATTAATTTAACCTCAACTGGTCAGCCTTTAGGCATTTTCCAGTGTGCCCATAAACATTGCCATGTGTTTCTGAATCTATAGATTCTTATTTTCCTCTCTTGAGTCTGCAGCTGCTAATTTCTTATTATTTTATCTACATAGTATCTAAATTCTTACGATGTGAACACTTGAGTTCTGTATATTTAAAGAGAAGAATTTAAACTCATTGCCCTTTAATTATTGAGCTTTTAGATATATGGTTTTTGTCTGCTTCTTAGATGAACATATGATTAAAAAGGCATAGCTTTCAATAATACTGGCTTAAAGGAAATGCTGTTATTCTTTTATTTCCAGAAACCTTCCTTATTACTTACAGACAATTATAGAATTCCATATTGAATAGGTATTTCTAAAACATATATTCCTCAAAATGAACAAAGGATTCACAGAAATAAATTATTGGATTAATAGAGGGCTATGCATATAGTATATCTGGGTTTTAGCCTAGGTTTTGAGAAACATACTGATGATATATCTCTGTTGGAGAAAATATGGCTTATTACTAAGGACAGAAAAAGGCGCTGGACCTCTTGGTGGTGTTTAACAATATTTTATTTCTGTCTCAGGTCATTGTCAGTTTGATGCTTCAATTGTCTCATCTGCTTGGTCCTAACCTGGTCCTAAACTCTTCCCTGTTCTTCTTTCTGCTGGACTCTTATTGTTCTACTTCAAATGATTTCTTACCTAAATTATTACAAATAAAAATGAGTACTACAAATGAGAATTAAAGAAATATTAACAAGTTATAGGATTTTTTCAGGAGAAATATGCAGACTGTAATATAGAAAAAAGATGGAGATTAAAGTGCAGGAGATGTGATGTGAAATGTTCTAATATATATACATCCCTAGAATCAGAAAAGGGATATTTTATTTTTCTGTTCAGTATTTTCATGTGCCACGTATTTTTTAGTATTTTATAATTTAATTATACATAAGATGTTAGAAGAGATATTGGATAATTTTAAAAAAATCATTATTTAGTTTTCTTAACATTTATTGTATAATTTTTTCCTTTATAACTTAGAATGCCACCTTTACTATATATTAGTTATTACACATTTTGATATTTTGTAGGTTAGTCTTCTGTTTCATTGATCTGTGTATATAATCCAGCAATGGTTTGATTTTTAATTAACATCATTTTACATTTTCATGTATGAGAGAACAATACAGCCATATTTGTCTTCCTTGTGAAGAGATTCTTGGCTTTTTAATGTGCATTTATTTTCTAAAGTGATCTTTAAACCATTTTGGTAATACATAAATTTATTAGAATTTTTATTATAGTTATATTAACCTTACAGTCTCATTTGAGGAAAATTGTCATTTTGAAACTGAGTATTTCTATAACAGAATATGCTACAACTTTATATTTGTTCATTTGTACTTCTAAGTATTATAATTCCTTTCATATCATTCTATAATATACATTTTTATTAAATCTCTTCCTAAATATTGTATATATCTTATTGCTATGTAGGCATTAATGCTATTTCATGATCTTTCCTAACTGGATATTTCTGGTAAACAGGAAAGATATTAGTTTTTAATTTGTAACTTGTGATCCTATTGAATGTCTTATTAGCATTGTTTTTAGATGACTCTTGTAATGTCTGGAAAGATAATCATATCATTTCAAACTATTTATAGTTTTGTCTCTGCAATATTTAAATATCTTGGTTAAGCTGGGAATTTAGCTCAGTGGTGCTGCTGCCTGCCTCACAAGTGCAAGGACCTGAGTTTGATCCCTGGTACAAAAAAAATCTTGGTGCTTTTATTTGTTATATGGCATTTTCTCGGCCCTCCAAGAAAATGTTTAATAAAAATGATTATTTTTATTGAGTTTATTGGTACATTTTAGGTATACAGCACAGTTACATTTATCACTGGGAACTTGTACCTTTATATGAGAGGTCTTGGTTCTCAGCTTTTCCCCATACCTCTGCCCTCCCTTCACTCCATCCTCCCCTCCCCATTTACGAACATTTTATTTCCATTTTTTCATTTTCTCATATTTTTTCTTTTCCCTTGTTACCTTTCCTTTACGAACATTTTATTTCCATTTTTTCATTTTCTCATATTTTTTCTTTTCCCTTGTTACCTTTCCCCTATCCTTCCAAAAATGATTATTGTTAGGTCTCTATTCTTCACAAACCATCCTATTTCACTATTCAAAGGACTTACCAAGTGCCTAGTATACTCCAGTGTATAAGGTTAATTCAATTCCAATAATATTTTCAACAATATTTTTATATTGACAAAAGTTTTAAAGGTAATTTCAGAGAATAAATGCATGGAGTTGTGGGGAAACTAAACCGATTAAAATGTGCAAGTCTTTGCATTTACACATATATTACCTTAAAAGCAACTTAAATTCTAGCAGAGCGGGTTATGAACAAATAAATATAGTCCTATATAGTAATACATGATGAAGCTATGAAGTAAATATAATTGAGAAGTACATAAGGGAAGGGCTCGGACCGGAGGTACTATTTAAAATTGGGAAAGACCCATAAAAGGACTTTTTCAGATGAAATGTGTAAGAGGGAATAGCAATTACGCAAAGCTGGTGGATGAACATTGCTCCAGAAAGAACAGTAAGTGCAAGGACTGAGATAAAACAAGTATGTTATGTTGAAAGGATAAGAAGAAGGAGGGTATGACTGGAGTGTGATTGGTAGGTATGAAAAAAGGTAGACTTTGAGATCAAAGAGGCAGAGTGAAGCCATTTTTTTTACCTACAAAGGGAAGCCACTGGAGAATTTTAATCAAGGGAAAGACAGGCCTTTAGTAATACTGTGGCTGCCGGGTGAAATGGACTGTTGAAGACTGAGAGTGGAAACAGGGACATTATTTTGAAGATTTTGTAGTTAGTGAGAGAAGTTGGTGGCTTGAGCCAGGTAGTAAGCAGTGCTAGCTTGAAAAATGATCATGCCATAGGTTTTTGTTCCATGATATTTACAGTTAGTAAATGGCAAATTAGTGTACAGACATAGGAGATGCTTAGGTCTCTGGCTAACTGGTTGGAAAGTGACAGTATTATTTGAGAAAGGAGGAGACTTTAGGTAATGATGCACGTTTCAGAAGCAAAAATGTAATAGTGTTTGGTTGTAGAAATGTTAAATAGTAAATGTGATATGTAAATAGTAAATACTAAATGTAGAAATGTTAAATAGTAAAATGGAAAGGTTGAGAAGATTGTATCATGACTATAGAGGTTTTTAAAGCTGCAGGATTGGATGAGGTCACCCAAGAAAATTATGTAATAGCTAAATTTTGTAGTAGCTAGAGAAGTACACAAAGACAGTATCATAAGCTTGGAAGATAAAAAGAAGCCAGCAGAAGACAGCATAAGAAGAAGTTAGTCATACAAAAAAAGAAGGAGGTGCACAGGGCACTGTGCTAGGTTGCAAACACTGTAATAGAGAGCAA
Source organism: Fukomys damarensis (assembly GCF_012274545.1). Classification (NCBI taxonomy): domain Eukaryota; kingdom Metazoa; phylum Chordata; class Mammalia; order Rodentia; family Bathyergidae; genus Fukomys; species Fukomys damarensis. The sequence goes on along the minus strand of NW_022900951.1, from coordinate 18,957,992 downwards.
AGATCAACTTGGTTCCTACTCTCATAATTATGTTTTTGTCCTTTTTTTATTTTAAAAATTAACACAGTAAAGAATTTGCGATGTGATGTTTCAATCCAGTGTACATAAAATAATGATCAAATCAGGGTAAATAGCATATATATTTCTATTGATGATGGTAATGCTTCTTTTATTTCAGCCTTAAGCAAAATGATATAGGGGCAGTTGCTTTTTTAAAAATTAAGTTATCACTGGTAAGAAAATACATTCATATTTCTAATTTCCAAGATTTATTTAAAAATCACAAGTCCCCTTGAAATTAGTCATTTGTCAACTTCTATTAGGCTGACTGTACATTTAACAGACATTCAAAAGTTAAGCCGAGTTTTATTCCTTTTTTTGTTGTTGTTTTGTACCGGGGATCGAACACCGGTCCTTGTGCTTGCTAGGCAGGCAGCAGAACCACTGAGCTAAATGCCTGGCCCGCCAAGTTTCTATTTCTAACATAAACGTTTTCATCATGGTGAATTGCACTAAAAGCCATTGAAAGACTGACTTTGCTATTAGTTTATTTAAATTTTTAAAATTAATTTTATTGGTACATTTTAGGTAAACAATATGATGACATTCATCATTGGAAATTTGTGCCTGTACATGATGTATCTTGGTTCTTATTTTTCCCCATTCCCCTGCCCTCCCTTCAATCTCACCATACCTCCCTATTTATAAAGACTTCGTTTCCATTTTGTTTCTTTTCCCATATTTATTCCTTTCCCCTATCCCTGCAAGTTCCCCTTCTTTTTGGACCTTTTCGTCCTATTTCATATTATCTATTATATATTTTGATCCTTATTTACACTTCAGTTTCTCACACCAGAGAAACTATTTGGTATTTACACATCTGTGTCCTATGTATTTCACTTACGAGTATGATCTCAAAATGCATCCATTTAATGGGCACCTTAAGTGAATAGACATTTTCAGACAAAGAAATAGAAATAGCAAACATATGAAAAAATGTTGAACATCACCAGTCATTCAAGAGATACAAATGAAAACAACACTGAGTTTCCAGCTCACCCCAGTAAGAATGGCTGCTATAAAGAAATCAGCCAAGACCTGTCATGTAGAGGTACAAGATCCCGATGATGAATGTAACTCTACTGTATACTTACAATGTACCAATAAACTCAATGAGGAAAAAAAAAGAAATCAACCAATAACAAATACTGGTGGTTTTGTGGGGAGAAAGGAACTCTTCTCCATTGTTGATGGGAGTGAAGACTGGTACAACCACTGTGGAAATCATTATGGAGATACCTCAAAAAACTAGGATTAGAGGTCCCATTTGACCCAGCTATTCCCCTGCTGAATATCTTCCCAAAATAATTAAAAGAATCATAGCACAGTGATCTATGTGTACACATGTTCATAGCAGCAGTTTGTAATAGACAAAACTTGGAAACAGCCCAATTTCCCATCAACTGGAGGAGACTATATAAAGAAAATGTGGGTTTGTAAATAAAATAAAATAGAGTACTACTCAGCCAAAAATAATGAGAAACAAGTTTTTAATTTTTGCTTTCACACTTTTGTGTGATTTGGTCTCAATTCATGCTGCTGCCTTCTTTAGGATCTGATAGTAGAATTTCATTACCTTCATGAAACTATTATGATATAAGAAAAGGAAAGCAGGGGGAAGAAGAAGAGTTGCAAAGGTGGGTAATAAGAGGCATGAATATGATAAAAATACATTTATACATTGAATCCCCCCAACCAAAAAATGCGAAATTCAGGGGAATGGTGTAAAGAAGGTAATGGGGGATTGATTAAAGTATGTTATGTGTACCTACAAAAAATAACAAACCAAAAATGTAAGTGTTCTTGTTATCCAAGCATACCTTACATACTGGTCGATCAATGGTTTGTAAAAAATGGTTATATTTGGCCAATAATGGCCATCCCTAGGAACGTTCAAATATTAAAAATAAAATTAGGAGACTTTCATATTCTATAAAAAGATGCTTATCACCATTACTGATCAGAGGAGTGCAAATTAAAAGCATGTCTACAAGACTAGGTAAAACTCAAAAGGCTGACAATATCAAACATTGGAGAGTATGCAGAATAACAAGATATCTCCACCTATTGCTGACATAATGTGCAAAATACCTGATTTTAGGAAACAGTCTGGCAATTCTTAAAAATGTAAAATTTATCATGAAATCTAGCCATCCATTCCTTGGTATTTTTCCAGGAGAAATGAAAACACCCCTCTACAAAGACTTTATGAGTGTCCACAGCAGCTTTATTCAAAGAAAATAAAAAGAAGAAACAATCCAAATGTCTATGAAAATGTGAATGGATAAACAAAGTATTGTGTATTCTTACAGCAAACTGCTACTCAACAATAAAAAATAACTAGGTAGACATTTTGATGCCCACCTATAATGCTAATACCTTGGGACCTTGAAGGAGGATTGTGAGTTCAAGCTCAGTCTCAGTAATTTAGCAATATGCTGTCCCAAATACAAAATTTTTTAAAAAATAGGACTGAGGCTGTAGCTCAGCGTGAAGGCTGTGGGTTAAATCCTAAGTACAACCAAAAAGAAAGAATGGACTCAATGCATACTTTTTAATGGTAGGGGAATTGAACCCAATGCCCCATGCATGCTAAGGATACCTTCTACCTCTGAGCTACATTCCTTGCTCTATTCTAAAATGCCTGATAAATGAATCTGGAACACATGTTAAACAAAAGAAAACAGACATGCTGTATGACTCTGGTTATATAATCTAGAAAAGGCAAAGCTGGTTTGTAGAGAAATAATAGCGACTAGTGGCTGGCTGAACAGGAGAAAGATCATACACTAAATAGATGTGTTTTTATTATATATAAATTATATCTCAATAAACTTGATTACAGACATAAAGACAGTGTCTACTTACTATTTAAATATCAGGCCCTGGAGTGGCTGCCATAGCACCTGGTGAGAATTTAGTTTTGAGAAAGCATGAGGTTTCTAGTTTGCTTACATTAATTTGACCTTCAAATCCACATTTTAGGCATGTGAAAGTCTTTTTTTTCTTTTGAACTGACTAGTTTTAAATGATTTGTTTTTGTTAAACATTGCTAGGTCTTATTGCAAGAGCAATTTCAGATTAGCCATACTACTAATTCAAGAAATTGCAGTTGAGTTTTTTTGTCTTTGTTTTGCTAAAAGGTGAGTTTATCTTGGGAATTAACTTCTCCTGAACAATATCCAAGCTGATGCATATTTAATATTTAAAGAATAGGACACTAATATTTATTTTGTGCTTGTTGAATTTTTGTTTTTTTCTAGATATTTCACATCTGTTGGCTAATTGCATTCTCATATCAATATTTAGAATGAGTATTTTTATCCACATAGTGTATGTCAGGACACTGATATTAATAGACTAACTTGCTTTGGTTTTTGCTTCAGAGAATTGAAATCTAAAGTATAAAACACACCTTCAGATTTCAAGTCCAGTTGGTTTTGTTCAAAGTTGTAAAAATATAGTGTCTTTGACCTTTATCCATTGCGTATAAAGTAAAAAGCACAAACATATGACGGTTTCAGACTTTATTATCTTTCATAATTAAAATTTTATACCCATTAATCAACAATTCCCAATTTTGCCTTCCTTGTATGCCCTGCAGCCACCATTACAACCTCTGTTATTCTGATATCTCATATGAGTGGGATAATGCAATATTTCTCCTCCTGCGATGGTTTCATTTCACTTAGCATGACGGCCTCAGATGCATCCATGTTGTGGAAGGATTTCATTCTTTTGGAGCTTTTCTTCTCAGTACTTGGAATTGAATACAGGGCCTTTACACTAAGCTATATCTGCTTTTTGTTCTCATTCATTAATTTTATTGGTATCTTTTAATATATAATATGCTGACATTTATTATTGGGAATTTGTACCTTTACATAATATATCTTGGTTCTTATTTTTTCCCTTTCATCTGCCCTCCCTTCAATCCATCCACCCCTCCATATTTACAAAGACTTTGTTTTCATTCATTTCTTTTCTCATATTCATTCCTTTCCCTTCTTTCCTTTCCCCTACCCCTGCAAGTTCCCCTTCCCTTTTGGAACTTTTCTTCCTATTTCACATTATCCATATACAATTTTATCCTTATTTACACTTTTACTTTCTCACACCAGAGAAACTATTTGGTATTTCCACATCTGTCCTATTTATTTGACTTAAGAGTATGGCCTTCATCCCATCCATTTAGTTATACATGTCTCTAGTTTCTTATCTTATGGCTTAGTAGTACTCCATTTTATTAAACATTTTTTTCTTTATTCAGTCTCCAATTGATGGACAGTTGGTCTCTTTCCAAGCTTTAGCTATTACAAACTGTACCACTATGAAAATAGGTGCACATATATCACTGTGGTATGATTCTTTTAATTATTTTGGGAAGATATTCAGCAGGGGAATAGCTGGCTCAAACAAGACCTCTAATCCTAATATTTTGAGGAATCTCCATGCTAATTTCCACAGTGGTTGCACAGTCAACACTCTCACCAATAGAAGGGTTCCTTTTTCCCCACAGCCCTACCAGCACTTGTTATTGGTTGCTTTCATGATAGCCACCATTCTTTCTGGGGTGAGGTGGAATCTCAGTGTTGTTTTCATCTGCATCTCTCGAATGACCAGTTTTGTTGAACATTTTTTCATGTTTATCGCTATTTCTACTTCTTTGTCTGAGAAATGTCTGTTCATTTCAGCTGCCCATTTTTGCATTGAGTCTTTTAAGTTTAGGAGGTCTGATTTTTTAAATTCTTTATACATTCTAGATAGTAGACCTTTGTCTGAGGAACAGTTGGTAAGTTTTTTTCCCACATTGTGTGTATTCTCTGCATGCTGTTGGTGGTTTCTTTTGCTGTGCAGAAGGTTTTTAATAAGAGATTCCACTTGTTGATCATTTGTGCTAATTCACTTGTAGATGAGGTTTTGTTCATGAAATCTTTTCCGATGCCAATGTCTTCAAGAGTTCTACCTAATCTGTCTTCCAGCCAGTTTAGTGTTTCTGTTTTAATATTTAGATCTTTAATCTATTTCAATTTTAGTTTAGTGCATGGTAAGAGATATAGACCTAGTTTTAGTCTTTTGCAAGTTGAAATCCAGTTTTTCTAGTGCCATTTATTAAAGAGGCTGTCTTTCCTCCATTGAGGGTGTTTGGCTCCTTTGTTAAATATGACATGGCTGAGTACATCTGAAGTTGTTTCTGTGTCTTTGAATCTGTTCCACTGATCCCCAGGTTTGTTTCTTTGCCAATACCATGTTGTTTTTATCACAGTAGCTTTGTAGTATAGTCTAAAGTTGGAAATTGTGACACCCTACCTTGTCTTTGTGGGATTCATCCCAGGGATGCAGGGATGGTTCAATATATTAAAATCAATAAATGTAATACACTACGTTAACAGAGCCAAGGGCAAAAACCATATAATCATCTCAGTAGATGCAGAGGAAGTGTTCAACAAAACCCAACACACATTCATGATAAAACCCTACCGAAAATTGGAATAGAGTGTGGCTGCACCACTCTCAACCTGATGAAAGCCATCTATGAAAAACCAACAGCCAGTATCATACCCAATGGTCAATGACTGAAATACTTCACTCTGAAATCAGGAACAAGACAGGGATGTCTACTACCACCACTCCTTTTCAATGCGGTTTTGGAAATGTTAGCCACAGAAATTAGACAAGAGAACGAAATAAAAGGAATAAAGGCAGGAAAGGAAGAAGTCAAATTGTCATTATTTGCAGGCGACTTGATACTCTATATAGAAGACTCCAAGAGCTCCACTAAAAGTCTTCTACACTTAATAACCAAATTCTGTAGAGTAGTTGGATACAAGGTCAACACACAAAAATCAATAGCCTCTCTGTAGACGAACAACAGACTGACTGAAAGAGGAACTGCAGAAACAACTTCCCCCTTCACAATAGTATTTAAAAAAACAAAATACCTAGGAATCAACCTAAGGAAAGAAATCAAAGACCTCTACTCTGAAAACTGTAGCACTCTGAAAAAAGAGATTGAAGAGGATATCAGAGAATGAAAAGACATCCCTTGCTCCTGGGTAGGGAGAACCAATATGAAAATGGCCATGCTTCCAAAGCTGCTATATAGATTCAGTGCAATCCCAATTGAAATTCCAACAGCATACTTCATAGACCTTGAGAAAACTATCCAAAAATGCATTTGGAGCCAAAAGAGACCTAGAATAGCAAAAGCCATTCTAGGCAAAAAGTACATCTGCTTTTTAAAAGATTTTTTCAAATAGGGTCTCCCTAAGTTGTTGTGTTGCCCAGGCTAGGCTTGTACTTTTGATCTTCCTTCCTTAGTCTTCCAGAGTGCTGAAATTACAATCATATGCCACCATTCCCAGCTAGCTTCCTTCTTTTAAAAGGCTGGATAATATTTTATTTTTTATATGTACTGCATCTTTTAATTCATTCATTTGTTGAGAAACATTTAGGTTGAATTCATGTGTTACTGTCTATGGTGAATAATGGTGCAGAGACTCAGGGATTTATCTCAGTGATGCTGTTGCCTGCCTTGCAAGCAAAAGGTCCCCAGTACTGCCAAAAAAAAAAAATAGTGCTGTGGAAAATGGGAATGCAGATATTACTTTCCAGAATCCTGACTTTAATTCCTTTGGATATATGCCCAGACACTGGTTGCTGAATGAAGTGTTAGTTCTGCTTTTTTGGGGGGAGGAGGGGATTTCCATACTGTCTTCCATAGTGGCTGCAACACTTTATAGTCTCATCATTTGTTCCTATTTCTTCATGACTTTGAACACTTAATCCACTATTTTTCTGACAATAGCTATTACTCTAAGTATGGGGTGATACCTCATTGTAATTTTGCTTTATGTTTTCCTGATGATTAGTAATATTTTGCACCTTTTCATATATGTGGTAGGCAATTATATGTCTTCATTGGAGAAATATCTGTTCAGGTCCTTTGCCTCTTTTTCATTCGTGTTGGTACCTACTGGATTGCAGGAATGTTTAAAAAATATATTTTGAATATTAACCCTTCATCGGATAAGACATTTGTAAATGTTTCCACCCACTCCTCAGGTTGCCTTCACTCTGTCAGTTATTTCCTTTATGTGCAAAAGGTTTTTAGTTGGTACAGTCCTACATGTCTGTTCTTTTGCTTTTCTGCTATGCCTAATTAATAGTACTGTATAGTGCACTAAAAATTTTATGAGTGTACATCTAGTGTTCTTGGATGTTTATTACCTTGATTGCAGTGATGGTACCATGGCTACATGTATGTCAAAACTCACCAATTTTTACATATTAAAATGTCTAGTTTTTCTACATTAATTATACTTCAGTAAAGCAGTTTAGAAGAATGAATATATTCAGGCCTATTTTATTGCTGGAAAATCTTCTTAAAGTCATTCATGATTTCATGATGTTGTGGTCCAGATAATTAAAGGCATTTGAACTGGAATGCTAGAAGCAATTTCATTGCTTTAAAAATTGATTGCAAAATGATAGTTACAACATTTGCTATTGTATTTGGTGCTATGGTATGGATGTGTTTCCTAAAATTCATGTATTGGAAAAATAATCTGTAACATCTATAGCAGGGTTAGGAGATGGGGCCTAATGATGAGGTATTCCGATCATGAGGGTTCTGCTTTCATGAATGGGTTAATGTCTATAAAAAGGTCTTGGGTTTTTTCATTTTCTCCTGTTTTTTTCGTTTCCCTTGTTACCTTTCCCCTACCCTTCCCACTTTCCCTACACCTTTAGCCCTTTTCTTCCTATTTCACATTGTCAATTATCTCATTAGGATTTTAAGTACTATTATAGTTTATTCACACCAGAGAAACTATTCAGTATTTACACATGTATGACTTATTTATTTCACTTAGGAGTATATCCTCAGTATGTATCCATTTTCCTAATAATGAATCTAATTTCTCAATTTTTATGGCTGAGTAGTATTCCATTTTATAGAAAAAACACATCTTCTTTATCCAGTTTCCAACTGATGGGCAAATGGGCTGTTTCCAAGTTTTAGCTATTACAGATTGTGCTGCTATAAACATAGGTGCACATATATCACTGTGATATGATTCTTTTAATTCTTTTGGAAAGATACCCAGCAGAGGGATGGCTGGGTCAAATGGAACCTCTAGTCCCAGCTCTTTGAGGTATCTCCATATTGATTTCCATAGTGGTTGCACTAGTCTGCACTCCCACCAAAAATGGAGAAGGGTTCCTTTCTCCCCACAACCTCGCCAACATTTGTTATTGCTTGATTTCTTGATAGCCATTCTTTGTGTGGTGAGGTAGAATCTCAGTGTTGTTTTCATCTGCATCTTTCGAATGACCAGTGATGTGGAACATTTTTTCATATATTTACTTGCTGCTTTTATTTCTTTGTCTGAGAAATGTCTGACCATTTCAGATGCCCATTTTTGAATTGGATCCTTATATTTGGGGATACTGATTGTTTTGTGTTCTTTATATATTCTAGACAATAGTGTTTTGTCTGAGGAGCAGCTGGTAAAAATTTTTCCCACATTGTAGGTTGTCTCTTAGTTCTGTTGATGGTTTCTTTTGCAGTGCTTATAATAAGATGAGATCCCAGTTGTTGATTCTTTCTGCTAGTTCCTGTGCTACTGAGGATTTGTTCATAAAGTCTTTTCCTATGCCAATATCTTGCATTCTGCCTAACTTATCTTCCAGCAAGTTTAGTGTTTCTGTTTTAATATTTATGTCTTTAATCCACTTGGATTTTAATTTAGTGCATGGCAAAAGATAAGGGTCTAGTTTTAATCTTTGGCAGGTTGAGATCCAGTTTTTCAAACACCATTTTTTTTCAGCTTTAATTGAGTTCATTGGTACATTTTAGGGATACAGTACAGTTACATTTATTGTTGGGATCTTGTACCTCTACATGACAAGTCTTCATTCTCATTTTTTCCCCTTACCCCTGCCCTCTCTTCAAACACCATTTTTTAAAGAGACTATCTTTCCCCCAGTGGGAATGGTCAGCTGCTTTGTCAAAGATGAGGTAGCTGAGTACATCTGGAGTTGTTTTTGTTTCTTCCAATCTGTTCCAGTGATCCTCAGGTCTGTTTCTTTTTCAGTACCATGCTGTTTTTTATCACAGTGGCTTTGTAGTATAGTTTCAAATTGGAAATTGTTATACCCGCTGCCATGTCTCTGTTGCCTAGGATGGCTTTTGCTATTCTACATCTCTTCTGCTTCCGAGTGAATTTTTGGATTCTTTTTTCTAGTTCTGTGAAATATAGTGTTGGAATTTCAATTCGCATTGTATTGAATCTGTAATCAGTTTTGGTAGTATGGCCATTTTCACTATGCTGATTCTTCCTACCCAGGAGCAAGGGATGTCTTTCCATTTTCTTCTATCCTCTTCGATCTCTTTTTTCAGAGTACTGTAGTTTTCAGTGTAGAGGTCTTTTGCCGCTTTCATTTTATTGATTCCTAGATACTTCATTTTTTTGAATGCTATTGTGAAAGGAATCGTTTCCCTAATTTCTCTCTCAGTGAGTCTGTTATTTGTATACAAGAAGGCTATAATTTGTTTGTAAATGGGGAGGGGAGGAGGGGTGAATGCAGGGCAGGGTCAAGGGGAAAAAATGAGAACCAAGTCTGTCATGTAAAGGTACAAGATCCCAATGATGAATGTAACTGTACTGTATACCTAAAATGTACCAAAAAACTCAATGAGGAAAAAAAATTATCCACAAACTTACACTGAATATTTCACTGAAATTAGGAAATGTGAAGTATTATTTCTAGTGGAAAGATTAGAGTTGATTAGGAAAACGACAGAGTAACCATTCAAATATTATATGACCCAGAAAAACTACATGCACAGGTTTATCATTTTGCTCAAGAAGTTAAGTTTCAAAAAATTCTTGGCATTCACATTCACACAAAATTCCATCTTCTGGATTCTCTGGTAGATAAAGACAAGCAACTTATATATTTTACTTGTACAAAAATATACATGCATTCACAGATAATATGTACATGTGTTAATCTGTATATACAATATACAACTAAAATACAATAAAATATATTTACCATAAAAAAATAAAAAGGTCTCGGGGCTGGGAATTTGGCTGAGTGGTTCCACCACCTGCCTTGCAAGCACAAGGACCTGAGTTCAAGTCCCCGGTACCAAAAAAAAAAAAAAATCTTTCAAGAGTGGGGTCTCCCCTTTCTGCTCTTTTATCATGTGAAGAAGACACAGTTTACCTCTATTATCTTTCTGCCTTTTTCCATGTGTGGACACAGCAAGAAAGCATTCATCAGAGGCTGGGGTTATGAACTTGGACTTAGCCTCCAGGATTGTGAGAAATATATTTCCATTGTCAATAAATTAGTCTCAGGTATTCTATTTTATTTATTTATTTTTTGAGACAGGGTCTCACTATGTAGTGGAGACTAACCTGGAACTCACTGTGTAGCCCAGGCTGGTCTCAAAGTCTCAGATCTTCCTGCCTCAGCCTCTGGAGTGCTGGGATTGCAGGTGTGTGCCCACCCGGCTCTTCAGGTATTCTATTTTAGACATACAAAGATTCAAAGATTTTTCAAAAGAGTTCTTATCCCTCTTGCTTAGGATGAAGTTTCTAGCTGAAGTTAGGAATTGTAGGGGAAAAGGCTGATTGATGACCTCAGCCCTCAAGAAAAAGTGCAGCTGCTGACTGTGACCCAGGTAAAAAATACCTGGAAATACAAGCAAAGTCTTGCACATGACACTTCAGGCTTTCAATAGAGAAGTACCATGGCTATAATCGTATGTTAAGGGCTAGCTTCTGGAAATAACCTAGGCAGCATCATACTTAGAAGGGCATGGTCTTCTATGGAATACCTGTTGTTAAATTCAGGGCTGAAAAGAAAAATTTAAAAGCACCACACTTTTTTTTTCAGCTTTAATTGAGTTTATTGGTACATTTTAGGGATACAGTACAGTTACATTCATTGTTGGGATCTTGTACCTCTACATGACAAGTCTTGATAAAAAGCACCAGACTTTTAAAGGTAAAGATTATGTAACCTTCAAATTATTTATGACTTGATTGATGAGGAATTTGGGCACTAAATTTGATACTCAAATTACCATAACTATAAGGAGGTAAATGCTATCAGATCAGAGGTGGCCTTGTGTTGCTAGACTAGGTAGAATTATTCTGAAGTGTGTGGTCCACCAGTGTGTCCATTAAGTGAGGGTAAAGTAAAGCAATTTGTATGTTAGTAATTCCTCTGTGTTGTATTGAAGGATTGTTTGGCACAGAAATACCCCCAAATCAATGATATCAAGGAAAAAGCTATTGCAATAATCTTTTGCAAAGGATACTGACCTATTCTGTGGTATTGGCAGAGAATCATAGAAACAGTCAATGGTGGATAATAGAGAGGAGACCAGATTTTTAGCTTAAAGAGTTTAGCAGATATAGGTGATACTAAAAATGATTAGGAGGTGCGGGCAAAGGATATTAGCACTCATTCACTTGTAAGCTAGGGATTTCTTTACGAGTTTTCATTAATGTGATACAAATACTAAAGGGAAAATGTTTTCTCAAATTCTAATCAACATATATAATAACTGGGGATCTTGATATTGTGGATTCTAATTTAGTAATTTTTCATTTCCAATCCTCTCTCAAGTGATTTAAATACTACTGGTTTCAGAACTCACTTTGGGTTGCAAGGCTCTTGCCATCTGTTGCATCCTGAAAGCATCATTCTTTATTTTAACATCTCTGATTCTCTTATATTTGTTTTTTCCATATATTGGCTTGTTAGTTTTTTCTTAGTTCTTTTCTGGATCCTTTTAGCCAACCACTTATTTTAGATGAGACCTATGGCTTCACGATGGAAATTGCCTTTTCAATATTGCCTGTATGCGAAGGTTAGGGATTTGTGAGTTATTGCACTTACTTTGTGTAAGATTCTGTAGGCGTCCTGCTTGTGTTTATTTTTTGCAGTGTAGCTTTCCAATTGACCTTTTATAATGCTGGAATTTTTGTAGTGTCCAGAGCCTACTTTATTCATGTACCCAGCAGGCTAGACTGACCACACCAGCAGACGTTGACAGTGACTAACAGAAATTTTTGTTTTGATATGGAAGCTCCCTTACCTCTCAATTTAGATACTCTGAAGCATGTCTTCTACATAGTCAGTCACAGTTCTCTAGTTGTCTTTAGCTCCTCTTACCCCAGTGGTAACTGGTTTGAAAATCCATTTTTGTGGGATAATTTCATTGCTTAACTTACTTATTCTTTAAACTCCTATAATAGTATTTCCCAGGATCATCTCTCAAATATATAGCTTTTTTTTTCTAGTAACCCAAAGACATTGTTGATAGTGAAGATCATTGCATAGAAGCTATCACCAGGAAAGAGTATGTAGAATGAAAGAGAACATGTATAAGGACAGAATCATGGGGAATATGATCTTTAGGTGTGAACCAAATAAAAATGTTGAAAGAAAAAGCACAACAAAAACAGTGGCCAGAGGGGAACAATGAAAACCAGAGTACTTCTATCTTCCAAACATGTTAATTTTCCTGAGTTTCAGACCTCTCTTATCTCACTGCTTTTTGAGACACTTACCTTGAATGTGAAAATTTCTATAAAGAAACCCAAAGATAATCCTTTATCTTTCTGTGTTAATACTCAGTAAATAGACCAGGAAACATCACCATAAATTATTTCTTCTACATCCCAATTAGATATGAAATCCAGCCATTTATTTCTTTTTATTTACTGCCAGCAGCCTAGTTGAAGTGACTATAATTTCATGCATACAGAGGTCTCCAATTTTGATTTCCTTTAATCAGTTGTCCATAAGACAATAAAGCTGATCATATGATTATCTGATGAAAGGAATTCAAGGCTCTCCATTCTCTTCCAAATGAATTCCAAACTCCTTAGCATGACAAAGTGCTCAGACCTTCATGCTTTTCTTTCACTATTCTGCTCCTGACACACTAAGTTCTATGATTATGAGCTACTGGAAGTTCTTAAATTTTCCATTCTATCTTCCTTCTGGCCTTTTGCATAAGAAGTTCTTCTTCTGGAACTCCCTTATCCCAATCCCTTCCCTGGATTACTTGACTAATTCTTCCAGACTCAGTTTGAATGCCATTTCCTATAGGAGTCTTTCCTAACCCCCAAAGTATGGGGCTGGAGCTCCCACCCCCACTGTTGCAATGCTTTTTTACTGTTTTGTGACATTGCCACTCTGCATTATAATTGTCTTGTAAGCACTGTGTTTTGCCACTAGATTGTGAACTCCATTGAACTGGGAGATTATTATTATTATTGTTGTTGTTGTTATAATTAGTCATACCATTGCTTGCTATAAAGCAATGTTATAAAGGGCACAATAATTTTTTAATGAATAAAACAAGTGACTCGCCAGGTTCAAACACTAGAGAGAATAGTTAAGCTAGATATAAGTGAGAATAACTGAAGATAGTGTCTGCAACTTGGAGTTTTCAGCTGTATTTCAATATGTGGTACAGTGTTTGTGATGCTGTGTAGGTCAGCCTTGAATTGTGAATTAAGATGAGTGAAAACAGAATTTTGAAAAAGATCATTAGGGATGGGACAGATGTTCAAGAAAAACTCCAAGTTATATTATGTCCCAATTAATACTCAATTTGAGGTGGATGATGTTACACTTTTTTCATATTAACATTCACTTTTCACACTGATAGTTTATCTTGAAAATATGAATAATTATGCTTGAACAAATGATCAAAAGTGGGGCCTAACTTGAGGCCTGGCAATTCTACTCCTGGGTACTGCTAGTTAATGTAACTAGGGTATATAAATTTCTACTTATATAATATGAAAATGCTTAGTGCCACAACATCACCAAAGAATAAAAGATTTTTTTGCTTAAAAGGCCATTAATTGATTCAGACTTTTGAAAATGTCATGTATGGGAAGGCAGCAACCCTAACTCATGTGTTTTAGAAATAATACATAGGTTTAGGGAATTTCCCTATCCTGCTTGTAGAGGTTTAACTCACTGTTTTTTAAAACATTAATTTTATTGGTACATTTAATGCATACAATATGATGACATTCAATGTTGGAAATTTGTACCTTTACATAATCTGCCTTGGTTCTTATACTTTCCCCTTTCTCCTGCCCTCACTTCGACCCGTCCCTCGCTCCCTCCCTATCTACAAAGACTTTGTTTCCATTATTTTTCATTTTCTCATGTTAATTCCATTCCTTTCTTCCCTTTCCCCTCTGTCCCTTTTCTTCCTATGTCATATTATCTATTATATCTTTTAGTTCTTATTTTCACTGTCACTTTCTCACCCTAGAGAAACATTCGGTATTTCCAAATATGTGTCCTGTGCCTCAGTGTTCATCCATTTAGCTATGAGTGTCTCTAATTTCTCATTTTTTATGACTGAGTAGTATTCCGTTTTAATAAAAAGAACACATTTTCTTTATTCAGTCTCCCATTGATGGGCATTTGGTCTGCTTCCAAGGTTTGGTTATCACAAATTGTGCTGCTATGAACATGGGTGCACATATATTACTATGGTGTGATTCTTTTAATTATTTAGGGAAGATACTCAGAAGTGGAATAGCTCTGTCAAATGGGACTTCCAATCCTAGTTCTTTGAGGTATCTCCATACTGCTTGCCACACTGGTTGCTCCAGTCTACACTCCCACCAGCAGTAGAGCCGTGTTCCTTTCTCCCACAGACCTGGCAGCAGTAGTTGTTGATTTTGTTGGTAGCCATTCTTTCTGGGGTGAGGTGGAATCTCAGATTGTTTTCATTTCCATTTCTTGAATGAACAGTGATGATGAACATTTTTTCATATGTTTATTTGCTATTTCTACTTTGCCTGAGAAATGTCTGTTCATTTCAGATGCCCATTTTTGGATTGGGTCTTTAACTTTGGAAAGGTTGACCTTTTAAAGTTCTTTTTATATCCTGGATAATAGACTTTTTCTGAGGAACAGCTGGTGAAAGGTTTTTCCCACATTGTGGGTTGTCTCTTCACACTGTTGGTCATTTCTCTTGCTGTGCAGAGCCTTTTTTTTTTTTGTACTGGGGATCGAACTTGGGTCCTTGTGCTTGTGAGGCAGGCAGTAGAACCAGTGAGCTAAATCCCTGGCCTGCAGAAGCTTTTTAATATGAAGACATCCCACTTGTTGATTGTTTGTGCTAGCTCATGAGCAACTGAGGTTTTGTTCATAAAATCCTTTCCTACACCAATGTCTTCAAGAGTTCTACCTATCCTCTCTTTGAGCCGGTTTAATGTTTCTGTTTTGATATTTAGATCTTTAATCCATTTTGATTTTAGTTTAGTGCATAGTAAGGGATATAGGTCCAGTTTTAATCTTTGGCAAGTTGAAACCCAGTTTCCATGCACCATTTATTAAAGAGGTTATCTTTCCTCCAGGGAGGGTGTTTGGCTCCTTCTCAAAGATGAGGTGGCTGAGTGTGTCTGGAGTTGTTTCTGCATCTTCTAATATGTTCCACTGGTCCTCGGGTCCTTTTCTTTGCCAGTACCTTGCTGTGTTTTTTTTTTTTTTTTTAACACAGTAGTTTTGTAGTATAGTTTCAAGTTGGGGATTGTGATACCCCTGACTTCTCTTTATTTCATAAAATTGCTTTTGCTCTTCTAAGTCTTTTCTGGTTCCAAATGAATTTTAGATTGTTTTCTCAAGGTCTTTGAAGTATGCTGCTGGGATTTCAATCTGGATTGCATTGAATCTATATAGCAGCTTTTGAAATATGGCCATTTTCACTCTGCTGATTCTTCCTACTCAGGAGCAAGGGATATTTTTCCATTTTCTGATATCCTCATCAACCTCTTTTTTCATAGTTCAGTAGATTTCAGAGTAGAGGTCTTTTTCTTTCCTTAGGTTAATTCGTAGGTATTTCAATTTTTTGGATGCTATTGTAAAAGGAATTGATTGTACAGTTTCTCTCTCAGTCTGTTGTTAATCTACAGAAAAGATATTGATTTTTTTGTGGTAACCTTGTATTCATCTACTTTACTGAATTTGGTTATTAAATCTAGAAGACTTTTGGTGTAGTTCTTGGGGTCTTCTATATAGAGTGTCATGTAATCTTCACATAATGACAATTTGACTTCTTCCTTTCCTGTCTTTATTTATTTTATTTCTTTCTCTTGTCTAATTGCTGTGGCTAATGTTTGCAAAACTATATTAAACAGAAGTGGTGATAATAGACATCCTTGTCTTGTTCCTGATTTTAGAGTGAAGGATTTCAGTTTTTGACCATTTAGTATGATATTGGCTGTTGGTTTTTCATAGATGGTTTTTATCACATTGAGTTAGAGACTGTCTATTCTAATTTTCTGTTGGGTTTTTATCATGAGTGCATGTTGGATTTTGTCAAATGTTTTTTGTGCATCTATTGAGATGATCATATGTTTTTTATCCTTAGCTCTATTAATATAGTGTATAACACTTATTGATTTGCGTATGTTGAACCATCCCTGCATCCCTGGCATGAATCCCACTTGGTCAGGGTGTATGATCTTCTTAATGATCTTCTGTATTCTATTTGCCAGAATCTTATTTAGGATATTGCATCTGTGTTCATTAGTGAGATTGAACTATAGTTCTCTTTTTCGGTTGGGTCTTTCTCTACTTTGGGGATCAAGGTGGTGCTTGCTTCCAGGTATGAATTTGGGAGTATTGCATCCCTTTGAATTTCACTGAAGAGTTTAAACAGTAGTGGCAGTACTTCCTCTCTAAATGTCTTATAGAATTCAGCAGTGAAGCCATCCGGGCCTGGTAAGGTTTTCATTACATTTTCAATTTCATTGATTGATATTGGGTCATTTAGAATTTGCAGGTCATATTTGTTTAATTTTGGTAATTCTTATGAATCTAGGAATCTGTCCATTTCTTCAATATTTTCCATCTTACTCACATAAAGGTTCTTGAAATAGGTATTTATGATCCCCTGGATTTCTGCTGGGTCTTTTATAATTTCACCCATTTCATTCCTAATTGTATGGATTTGGGCCCTTTTTTCCTTTTTTGATAAGGTTGGCTACAGGTTTGTCAATTTTGTTTATTCTTTCAAAGAACCAACTCTTGGTTTCATTGATTTTTTTTTTTGGATCATTCTTTTAGTCTCCATTGCATTGCTTTCTGGTCTCTTCTTTATAATTTCTTCCCTTGTATGAGCTCTGGGATTGTCCTGCTCTTCTTTTTGTAGAAGCTTGAGGTTCAGCATCAGGTTGTTTAATTGCACTTGCTCTGTTTT
>NW_022900951.1:18927145-18940581 GCF_012274545.1 Fukomys damarensis | reverse complement strand
AATTTGCCTCATAAGGCTGCCCTCATTGTGTCCCATAAATTTTGATATGTTTTATTGTCACTGTCATTTAATTGTAGGAACTGTTTGATTTCTTTTAATATCTTCTATGATCCCTTGGTTATTCAGGAGAGATTTATTCAATTTCCATGTGTTTGTGAAGTTCTTGTGGTTACTTTTGATATTGATCTCCACTTCCATAGCACTATGGTTTGATAATATACAGGGGATCACTTTAATTCCTTTGTACTTACTTAGACATATTCTATGAGCGAGTATGTGGTCCATTTTGGAGAATGACCTATGTGCAGCCAAAAAGAATGTGTACTCTGATTTTGTAGGGTGGAACACTCTGTAAATAATCTTTTAAGTTCACTTATTCAAGAGTTTGATTGAATTCTAGTATTTCTTTATTATCTGTCTAGTCTATCTATTTGTGACAGTGGGGTATTGAGGTCCACCGCTACTGTTGTGTTAGTGCTTATTTGATTTTTCATTTTTAGTATTTATTTTGTATAGTTGGGTGCACTAGTATTTGGTGCATATATATTTATGATTGTCATCTCTTCCTCTTGGATTATTCCCTTTACAAGGATGTTTTGTCCTTCTTTGTCTCTCTTAATCAGTGTTGGTTTGAAATCAACGTGATCTGCTAAGAGGATAGCTACTCCTGCTTTTTTTCAGGTTCCTGTCAGATGGAGTATTGTTTTCCACCCATTAACTTTCAGTCTATAATTTTCTTTTTGAATTAAGTGTGTTTCTTGTATGCAGCATATTGTTAGATTTTGCTTCTTGATGCATTCTGCCAATCAATTTCTTTTGTTTGTTGAATCGAGACCATTAACATTGATGGTGATAACTGATATGTATCGACTTATCCTTGTCATGGCTTTTTCTTTTTGTTGACTTCTCCCCCTTTGTGTTTAGTTTCTTGTCATGACTGATGTATTCATTCTGCTGGACTTCCTGGGGTTGTAGTCCTCATTGTCTTTTCCTAGGGTATTGCATAAATTTTTTTGGAGTGATGGTTTTGTATTCATGAAGTTCTTAGCGTGCTCTTTGTCATGAAAGTATCTTATTTCTCTCTCACTTTTGAAATTTGGTTTTGCAAGGTACATCAGTCTGAGTTGGAGAGTGTTTTCCTTTAGGGCTTGAAATACATCATTCCAAGCTTTTCTTGACTTGAGGGTTTGTGTTAAGAAATCCGTGATTCTGATAGGCTTTCCTTTGTATGTGATTTGTTTCTTTTTGGGGACTGCTTGTAGAATTTTGTTCTGTTGAGTTTCTGGAATCTTAACTGTTATATGCCTAAGTGTAGATTTTTTATGGTCATGGCTAGTTGGAGTCCTACATGCCTTACTTATCTGTATGTCAATTTTTTCCCCTACTTGGGAAATTTTCTGCCATTACTTCTGTGACCAATTTTATGTTGTCTGTACTCTCTTCTTCTTCTTTGTTGTCTCCGATCGGTCTTATATTATTCCTCTTTTCATCATCTAACAGCTGTTAAATTGATCCCTCACAGTCCCTTACTATTTTTAAGAAATTTTTCTTTTCCTATTCACTAATTGCAATCCTATGTTCTATATCTGAAATTCTATCTTTGCATTGGCTCATTCTGTTGAGTAGACTTTCAATAGAGTTTTAAATCTCCTGGAAATCTGTTTGCTTCTGTTTTATGGATTCCATTTGTTTCCTATGTTGGGATCCCATTGTATTCCTCAGCTCCTCTACTTTTTTATCTGTGTCCACTCTAGATTTATTAATCATATCTTGCACTATGGGCACAATCCCTGCTGATATCTGAGAAATTATTTCTGACTTCATTTTTTTCCAGATCCTCTTTTGATTCCACTTCAGGGAGTCCAGGTGGTTGAGTATCAGATTGTTCCATGCTGTTTCCCTTTGGTGTTGCCTTAGGTTATCTGGAAGTTTGGTTTTGGGACTTGCTTCCATATCTTTTCATTTCAACAGATGCAGCCTGCTGTGCGTTTATTGAGACAACTTTTTTGCTCACCCAGTTGTCTTCAATTTTCAGCAAGCCACCAAGAGGTCTTTTTTCTGCTGTTTACTGGTACCCTATTTTCTAGGTTCAAACCACTGATGCTATGGGGTGGGCCTCTGACTGAAGCTCGTGTGCCTGTTCAGCTCTTTCCCAGGCCAGCATTGGGTGGGCACGTTTACCAGAGTGTCTTTGGTTGTGGCAGTTCCCTGGTTGGGATTTGCCTCTGTTTGAGCTGGTCTGGAACACACTGCTGCTCCCTGGGATCTGCGCACACTCACAGTTGCTATGGGGTGGGCCTCTGACTTTGGAAGTTTGACCCATTATTGAAACACAATATGAAAAAAGGCCCCTGGAGTATGGATTATTATAAGTATGAAGTGTCAAAAATGTGCTCCATTTCATCTATACCTGAGGTACCATTTTTCCAGATTTTACAGACACTGGTATATTTTATTCATGAAATGCCACTTGGAGCAAGGCACATGAGTGAAAAAAAATGTTGAGTATTTAATGAAAAGATTGTAAATTGTATACAGTGTAACATGCATTTTAAAGAGTTATAAATCTACATCTATTTTTAAAAACTAAAATCGATTAGAAAAAATACTTATGAAACAAAATATCTCTCATTTAGATAGTCTTTTTAATGATTTTTTTTTTGGTACTGGGGATTGAACTCGCGTCCTTGTGCTTGCAAGGCAGGCCACCGAACCACTGAGCTAAATCCCGGCCCCTTAATGAGGTTTTTAAAGAACAATTATTACCCTAAAACAAGTTTTTGTAAAATATATTTTTAGAGTATGATTGCATCACATAAAATCACAAATATACTTAAAATAATAAAACTGTTAAATCCAATGATAAAGACTTTTGATTAGAAATCAAATTATGTATCATCAGGAATTTTTATCCCATTTATAATGCACATATCTTATATAAATTTACAAATATAAATTTATGTAAGAAACATACATTTTATAAAATACATGCATTACCTGAAATATAAATATGCATTATATTACATACCGTTTTTAGTGTCTATCTCCTTATTATCTATGTTGATAGTGCTTTACAAATAATGAAATTAGTAACTCATCTATTTATTCATTCAATAAATATTGAGTGCCTATTATGTGAAAGGCACTAGTCAAGATACAAACGTTTTAGCAGTAAACATGATGACATTCTTGTCCTCAAGGAATTTATATTTGAGTTAAAAAGTTATAAAGAAATGGAAATAGTGTATAACATAATGTTAGATGATGATAAGTGCTATGAAGAAAAGTAAAGCCTTGTAAGAAGATGGACAGGGGAGCAGTTAGGTTACTGTGTGGATAAGATGACCATGAAATCACTTTATCCACCCCCAAAAGACAAAACATCCAGAACTGTAAGTGCGAAGTCAAAGAAAGAAAAGCAAGTATATTTAGAAGAAACCAGAAATGACTCTTTTGGTAGTATTTTCATGATTGATAGCATTTCTAGATTTAGTGATTTGTTTTTTATATTCCTTCCTCTAATAATCTGGATTGGTAGTAGATTACAGACTTTGGAAAAATGCATAATAGCATTAAAGTTGAATATAAGTGAAGAGAAACTTCAATTAATTATAGCTTTCTAACATACAAATAGAATCCCTTTGAATACCATCATTAGCTAGAAGTTAAGTATAAATCACATGTACAAGCTTAATTATCATATGTTTTCTCTTATATGAGAAATCCAAAATATAAATAAAGAGCAAAATGAAAAATAGAAAATAGTGAATATATCTTTAGCTTATGGGAGGAGGATTAAGAGACAGTGGCAGTGGGGAGGGAAAGGAAGAAAATTAAAATTTTAAAAAGAATTTTGAATTTCTGGGAAGATGGTAGAGTGGTAAAAAAACAGAGAAGCAGCCTCTCTCTAAGAATTGCTGTCCAGATGCTGGAATATACCAATGTGAGAAAGAGAAGGAGGGAAGTGGGTCCCCAGGGTCCAGCAAGGTCCTGAAGTGAGAATTGAAGCCTATGGGGAGGGCAAAGAGAGAGACTTCAACGCTGAAGAAGGAAGTGGTAAGTAGCACTTTCTCTCTGAGCCCTGGCTCACTTTACAGGAGGGGAAACTTCAAACTGCAGATGCAAGGTGACTATTGGTGATCCCAGAGGCCTCCAGGGAGAAAATGCCTCAATGGAGCAGAGCATTAGATGTAGCAGAGTGGGATAGATGGTGAGTTATTTGGGTTAAGATGTTCCCCAGGAGAGAATGATTGGCTGGGCAGCATCTTGGAGAGGGGCTAACTGAGCTGGAAACTCAGAGCAACTGCAGGCTGGCTCCATGTAGCAGCTCTCAGTGTCAGGGTCAGACATTACTGAGTTCAATTTGAGAGGAGTTCAAGGAGCTTGGTTCAAGTCAGCAGGGAGCTGAGTTCAGGCCAGTAGGAGGTACATAGAGTGCTACAGGCTGACAAGTTGGGTTCCAGCCTCACAGCCAGAAATCAGCCTGCATTTCAGTGGAACTAAAGGTGTGGGAGACTAAAAGTTTGGATTATCCACTATGCTAATGAACTAGAAGTTTGGAAGTGAAACTAAATGTTTGGATTATCCATTACACTACCAAAACGTTATGGTTGGCTTAAGATTAGTCAACATCAGTGGATCTGGGCTCTGTCAGCCCACTCTGTCAGTGTCAGCAAAGGCACACAATGAAGTGGACATTTTCTTTTTTGTTATTTTTTTCCGATTTTCTGTTTTTTATATGAGTATGAACATTGTTTCTAGTTTTTTGTTTTTTTTCTCTTCTGTTCTTATTTTTATTTGTCCCTTCTCTCTTTCCCTCCTGTCTTCTTCAACACTTTTCCCAAAGTTCAAGTGATCTTCCTTTGTCTTCCAGCCTTGCTTATCATTTCTTCCTCCTCCTCTTCCTCCTCCTCCTCCTTTTCCTCCTCCTCTTCCTCTTCCTCCTCCTCTTCCTCCTCCTCTTCCTCGTCCTTCTCCTCCTCCTCCTCCTTTCTCCTTCCTCCTTCTTCCTTATTCTCTGCATTTCCCCTTTTTGAAAATTTTCTCCCATGAGGGTAAAGTCACCATATCAGGGGCATATTTACTGTATACAATTTTCTGTTTTGTTTTAAATATTGTTTAGATTTGTTAACCAAAAATTTAGTTCATATGGTTAAAAGTGGCTAATTAATTACCACAGTTTGTCATCTTCTAGGCTGTATTTGATATTATTATTGCTGATTGTACTACTTTAGCCAAGGTGATGTAATTGTTCTAATCAGTTCTTCCTGATGTGCCAAGACTGAGATTGCCTATGGGTCACAAATAAAAAACTTGGCCAGTGCCAAAGAACCAAGGGCTAGGCCTAGTAGGCAGCAACTTCTCATCCCTAATAAATTGAAGAGGTAGGATCTTGCATCAGAATCAAAATCCAAAAGCCAGCTACACCTGGAAGACATCTTTGAGAAATAGTCATTTTCTAAGGGTACTAGCAATAAAGCTGTCTGCCATAAGTAATTTATAAGCATCAACCCAGGAATTAAACTAAAAAAGAAGAAAATGAGATGACATGGAAGCAAGATCTAGATTTCCAGCTTGCCAAATACAAACAAGGGGGAAAAGCATGGAACAGTTTTAAAGTCACCCACCTGAGCTCTCTGAAGTGCTAACAGTGGAAGTAACAAGATGAATGAGTCTGCAGAAAAAATTAAAGCACAAATAATTTCTCAGATGACTACAGAGATGATTATCATAATGATCCACAGCATCAGAATACACATTCTTCTCAGTTGCATATGGGATACCTTCCAAAATAGACCACATACTAATTAATAGAACATGTTTAAGTAAATGCAAAAGAGTTGAAATTATTCCAAGAATATTATCAACCCATAGTGCAATGAAATTGGAAATCAATGGCAAAAGAAACCACAAATCTTTCATAAATACATGGAAATTAATTAACATCCTCCTGAACAATGACTAGGTCACAGATGAAATTTAAAAATTAGAAATTTTTTTTACAATTAGATGATAGTGCCAATACAGTAATATACTGGAACTTATGGGACACAATGAAAGCAGTCTTATGAGGGCAATTAACAGTAGTGATTTCCCATATCAAAAAAACAGAATGAGCTCAAGTAAACAACCTAAATTTGAACCTCAAATTTCTATTGAAAGAAGAACAAGTTAAGCCCTAAGCTTCTATGAGGAGGAAATCATAAAGATCAGATTGGAAATTAATGAAATTGAGATGAAGAAAACAATACAAAATCAATAAATCAAACAGTTTGTTCTTGGAAAGATTTAATAAAATTGACGAACCCTTAGCCAACTTTATCAAAAGAAAATACAAAGAAAGAAACAACTTAAATCCATGCGAATAGGAATTAAAAGGGTGAAATCACAACAGATTTTGATGAAGCAGAAGTTCATCAATACCTACTCTGAGAACCTGTATTTAATAAGATGGAAAAAAAGAAAAGCATAAAATCTTATACACATGCGCACACACACATATGAATTAGAAAAGCTGAATATACACACACACACACACACACACACACACACATATGAATTAGCAAAGCTGAATTAAGCTGATGTGAAAATTCTAATCACCCAATATCAGTCAATGAAATTACAGATCTAATTCAAAACCTACCAAGAAAATAAGTTCAGATCATGGTGGATTCACTGCTGAATTCTACAAGAAATTTAGGGAAGACCTAATGCCACTATTTCTCAAACTCTAATGAAATTGAAAGGAAAGTAATACTCCCAAATTCATTCCTCAAAGTAAGCATTACCCTGATACCAAAAACAAAGATTCAACCAGAAAAGAGAACCACAGGCCAGTCTCCCTAATGACTAATGATTCTGGAAAACAGAATGCAGCAAGTCATCAACAAGATTATACACCATGATCAAGTAGGATTCATCCCACGCAAATGCATAAATGTAATACACCATATTAATAGAACCAAATAAAAAAATGACATGACCATCTCAATACATGCAGAAAAAGCATTTGACAAAGCTCAATACACATTCGTGATAAAATGCCTACAGAAAGTTTGAAAAAGATTTTTATCTTGATCTAGTAAAAGCTATCTATGACAAACCAACAGCCAACATAATACTAAATGATCAAAAACTGAAAGCTTCCTTTCTAAAATCAAGAACAAGACAAGGATGTCCACTATCACTATTCTTATTCAATATAGTTCTGGAAACATTAGCCAGAGCAATTAAACAAGAGAAAGAAATAAAAGGAAGAAGGATAGGAAGGGAAGAAATATAATTATCACTATTTGCAGATGACATACTATTCTACACAGATGGTCACAAAAGCTCCAAAAGTCTTTTAGATTTAATAACCAAATTCAGTAGAGTAGCTAGGTACAAAGTCAACACTCAAAAATCAATCACATTCCTATGCACAAATAAAAAACTTGCCGAGAAAGAAGAGGTGACAATGCCTTTCAGAATAATGCCCGCCCCCCAAAAAAAAGAAATACCTAGGAATCAATCTAACAATGGAAGTAAAAGTCCTTTACATTGAAAACTACAGTACTCTGAAAAAAGAGATTGAAGAAGATATCAGAAAATGGAAAGAAACCCCTTATTCTTGGGTAGGCAAAATAAATCTAGTGAATATAGCTATATTTATTATACAGATTCAATGTGATCCTGATCAAAATATCAATTCGTAGCTCACAGAATTAAAGAAAAAAAAATCCTAAAATTAATTGGAACAGAAGAGACCTAGAATAGCAAAAGCAATTCTGGGCAACAAAGGCAAGAAAGGGAGTTTTACAATCCCTGATTTGAAATTATATTTTAGAGCCAGGTGTGGTGGTGCACGCCTATAATCCCAGCACTCTGGAGGCTGAGGTAGGAGGATGTCTCTGAGTTTGAGACCAGCCTGGACTAGATAGTGAGTTCCAGGTCAATCCCAACTACATAGTGAGACCCTGTCTCAAAAAACAAACAAAAATTATATTTTAAAGCCACTGTGATAAAAATAGCACGGTATTGGCAAAAAAAAAATATATATATATATATAGATATATATATATCTATATATATATATATATGTATATATACCTGAGGATCAGTGATGAAACAAACTAGAAGATAGCAAAGGAGCCAAGCACCTTCACTGGAAGAAAGCCTGTTTCATAAATGGTGCTGGAAATACTGTCTCTCCACATGCCAAAGTTTTAAACTAGATCCATATCTCTCACCATACACTAAGTTAAAATAGAATTGGATTAAAGATCTAAATATCAAAACAGAAATTTTAAATCTGCTGTAATAGAGAATAGAACTCCTGGATACAGTGGTGTAGGCAAAGACTATAGGAACAAAACCCTGATTACTCAGGAAATATCACAAAGGATCAACAACTGGGACCTCATCTTATTACAAAGATTTTGCACATCAAAAGAAACCACCAATAGAATTAAGGGGCAAACCACATATGGGAAAAAATTTCCAGCTATTCCTCAGGCAAAAGAGACTAATATCTAGATTAAATAAAGAACTAAAAAAATCAGACCCCCAAAATTTAAAGACCCAATAAAAAATGGTCACGTGAAATGAATAGACACTTCTCAGATGAATAAGTAATAATGGCAAATAAATATATGAAAAAATGTTCAACATCCCTGGTCATTACAGAGATGCGAATTAAAACAATGCTGAGATTCCATCTCACTCCAGGAATAAATGGCTATTATGGAGAAATCAACCAGTAACAAATGCTAGCTGGGCTGTGGAGGAAAAGGAGCCTTGCTCCACTTTTGGTGGAAGTATAGACTGGTGCAACCACTGTGGAAATCAGTGTGGAGATTCCTCAAAAAACTTAAAACATTTCATCCAGCTATTTCCCTTCTTGGCATCTCCTCGAGAGAATTAAACTCATCATACTGCAAGGATATGTGTACATCCATGTTTATAGCAGCACAGTTTGTAATAGGTAAATCCTAGAAACAGCCCAAATACCCATCAATCAACGAATGGATGAAGAAGATACAGTTTTTTAGTACAATGGAGTACTACTCTGCCATAGAAAAGGATAACCTTGAGACATTTCTAGCTATCTGATGAACCTTGCGACCATACTCTTAAGTGAAATAAATCAGACACATATTTTTAAATACGTCATTGTTTCTCTGGTGTAACAAACTGAAAGTGTAATAAAGATGAAAATGTATGATATTGAGAAATGACAAGAAAATGTTCAAATGGGGAGGGAAACAAAGGAGCAGGAGGGGAAAAGTAAGGAAGGGACAAGAAAAGAAGGAGACTAGAAGAAATAAACCAAAACAACAAAAAATGGAATTTTGATGTGTCATGTACATGTATCAAATCCCTATAAGGAAGAGGATCATTATGTATACAAACATATGAAGGCATCCAAGAAATGGAGGGCAGAGAGGGGAAGGGGATTCTTAAAAAATTTAAAATGAAATGTTTCAGAATATTGACTAATAGTATAGATTCTACTCAAAGATGTTTGATTTAAAACTTTCCAACAGCTTGAAGTTTTTTTTTCCAAGAACAAGGGGTTTCTTTCCATTTTCTGATATCTTCTCCAATCTCCTTTTTCAGAGTACTGTAGTTTTCAATGTTTCCTTCCTTCCCTCTCTCTCCCTCCCTTTGTCTCTCTCTCTCAACCTTGCACTTGCGAAGTAGGTGGTGGAACCACTGAACTAAATTCCCAGCCCTTCTTCCCTTTTTCATGTCTCAGCTTCATTTTCTGTAAAATAAATTCTTATACTAATAGTATTTATTGTATAGTCCTCTTTTCAGGATTATTAATATATATTTTTATAGATTCATATATATATATGCATATCTAGAGGGTCAGAGCCTGGCATTTTCATCTTTTGGTTTAGAATTTATGACATTTTCCTACATTTGTTCTTCTATTCATTTTTTGTATGACTTAGTCACAGCATGAATTCTTTTTAAATTACTATTTAAATTGAAGATAAATCTTCATATTTTCTTAGCTTATTTCTCATTTTGCATTCACTCTGTAAATATAATATAAAGCCATATTTCCTTATTTTTTCCTAGTTAGGGGATTGGGTAAATGAATAAAAGAGGTTTTTCCTATTATAGATTTTAAAAGGCATTATGTAAACTAGAGGAAAAAAACCCACATTGTTGATGCACGGTAGTGTTGACATGTTGAAGCAACAGAACTTAATTAGGGATTTTAAAGTACAGATTTCAAATTGTCCTGGGAAAATGTCATTATTAGAACCTGTTCATCAAAGTCTTGAAAAAGAAAGTCAGTTTTATAAAATAAAATTTATTATTCCCATCTATACTATAGCGAGAAATAGCCTTTATTAAAAGTTTCATGGGCCGGGCATTTATCTCAGCAGTTCGGTGGCCTGCCTTGCAAGCGCAAGGACCCAAGTTCAATCCCCTGTACCCCCCCAAAAAAAAGATTCCAGTATTTCATTAGGGGTAACACTAATTTTCCAAAGGAATTTTAATTTGTAATACAAACATGGTACAAAAGTTAGCTAATATGGTAGAAATTATAGAAATTCTCAAAAGATGAAACTTTCTGAGTTCTGTGCTTACTGCATTCTGTTTTCTTTATTCTGTACTGTCTATGCTGGTAGAAACACATATTTCTATAGCTAAATGAGAAAGAGTTGCTTTAGAGATAAAATTTAGAATTTTCACATATCTGTAGAAGTATTTGACAATTCCATTAAATATGCAATTATTTGTTGAATATTGTGTTCTTTCTGGAGTTTGGAGGCATTGCTCATTTGTGTTTGATTCTTTTGGTATTGTTAAAAAGTCACAATAGTCTCATTTCTGGTTCTTTGCTTATGACCTTATTTTCTTCCCTTTCTGGAAGCTTATGATACCTTTGCTTTGTCTAATTGTCCTTACTTTCCATGATAATGTGCCTTTTGGTGAAGACTGACTTAATCTGCTGTACTGTACAGGTGGAAAGTCGTTTCAATCTGGAAATCCATCTTGAAAATTTTCCTGAATTTTATTCTTTTGATAATTTCCTCTCATCACTCTGAGACTCTACAACTATTGTTCATGTTGAATGAAGTATCCCTTGGCTTGATGCGTAACTTTTCATGTTTCATTTCTCTTTCTTTTTAAATAATTTTCTTCAAGTTTAACTTCTAAAATTTTTATTTAATTTTATTTTATTTTAATTTCTCAGATGAACCATCCATTTTTGTTTTTTGCCTGGAGTATCAAAGCTTGGCTGCTGACATTCTGGAACTGACTACAGGGAGAGGATTGGTAGTTTCAACTTTCAGTAAGTGAACTTTTCTTAATCTCTTTTATTGCCTATATGCTACTTATATTTCCCCTGTTCCAGGTGCTGAGATTTTTTTTGTCCCACACATTCCGTCTCCATGCTTCTCTACCTGATATATGTTTTAGGAGTTTCACCTTTGTGGGCATCCTCGATCAGAATGGGATTGGGCCAGTGGGAGAGAAGGGCCATACTCCTGTTTAAATGGCACAGAGCATGCTTTTCCTAAAACTGTTGGTCTTTTTTTAATTCTAGGTAATTGATCTCTCCTCTTAAATTTTCACCTCTGCCACTGGGAGCCATCTCCTGCTCTTGACAGTCCTGAGTACCCTCCCATCCCATGAATGTTAGTTGCCCTTTGTTGACTTAAACAATACAGAGATAGGGTTTTACGTAAAGTGAAAATACACATATATTCTGTTTTAAAATAACAAGATAAAACCTTGTTAGTAGATATTCACGGATGATTATTCACAAAGGATTTATTTCTTTATTTAATATTCATCACAAAATTAAATAGTAGCTTACTTAAATGCATTTTAAATATGATTTCTCTCATACAATTTAAATTATCCATTGATTAAAGGCAGGAAACTAAGGACAGAGAGGATTGGTGAGAGTGGAAAAGTCAGAGGGAAGACTTTCAAGTTGAGTGTGAAGGCCTATAGAACTTGAATGCTTCAATGAAATAATTGATTTTTGACTATAGTTTTTCTATCACTTAGTCTAAAGATCACACTCTTGAATTCTTAACCAAGATAAGTGTAATTAGTGGTATAGAGAACGGATTGATGAGGATGCAGTTTTATGAACTGTTGGGCACAGTTAAAATAGAATATGGCAAGCAGTGGAAAACATAGTTTCTTTACTTCTGAGGCTTTTCATTTTGTCAGTACTGCTTAATGGCTGTCTGAATTAGCTCTCCTGGTCACTTAAATTATCCTAAGAGCTCTCTCATTACTAGAAAATGCTTACATGAGATGACAATCTCTTCTCTTGTGAGTGTGTGGATGGGCATTTCAGCATTGCTTTTTGGAAGGGGTTACCAAACTGTATTTTTTGTCTTGATCACAGATTATAACTTTAATAACATTTCACAGACGCCACATGTGAACTGAATCATGGAAAAAGGAATTTGTAGAGGAAAAATGTGGCTCAGCATAATTTGCCTCATCTGCCAAGGACATTATCATTTCTTAATCATTGCACGAGCCACATTTTGCATAGTGATTAAATTTGAGCTAACTGAATGGTCCAGTATTTAAAGGCTGTTTATTAAATCAATCACTCTGTTCAGTAAAAAGTCTTAGTGGGAAAAATATTTATAACTGTTGGCATAGGGAAAATAAAGTGCCAGGTTACCTTAGAAATTTTGTTGATGATGAATTCACAATGGCTACTAGAACTTTGTTAGTGTGTGGTCTGCAGACAAGCAACTTGGGCATCACCTAGGAAACTTAGAAATACAGACTCTCAGGGTAGTCCGCAGGGTGCATGTCAACAATTGAGAACATAAAATCAAAGTGTAATCTCATGGTTATTGAAACTAGGACCTCTCATTTCACTCAGGAGGGTATATTACCGGTGGTATCAGTGCTTTCAATAATGCATCCCACAGCACAGATTTTTTTTTTGTATATTTGTCCAAGGGTTGCATGGTATTAGATTTCACTAAAAAATGTCAATAAAAATGTACCAAGAAAAATTCTATGTGATAGGTGATATTATCATTTCAAAAATATATAATTAAAACACTTAGAAACAACTTGATAGATGAGAAAGTTCCTTCCTTCTCTGATCTTCCCTCACAATGACACATGTATGTAATGCTGGATTTCTTCTTATATAAAGCCCAGGCTCCCCCCTTCTCCAGAAAGAATAGGGCATCTCATTCAGGGGCTGAGAACTTCAAATAAGCTGCTTTTTTTACACATATAACTAATGTTAGGCGTTTGGAATTATTTAATTTACATTGTACTTAAAAACAACTAGAATGTACCAATAAACTCAATTAAAGCTGAAAAAAAAGTAAAAACAAAACAAAACAAAAAAACAACTAGGGCCGGGGATTTAGCTCAGCAGTTTGGTGGCCTGCCTCACAAGCGCAAGGACCCAAGTTCGATCCCCGGTGCCAAAAAAA
>NW_022900951.1:18876660-18927131 GCF_012274545.1 Fukomys damarensis | reverse complement strand
AAAAGAAAAAAGAAAAAAAAAATATATATATATAAACAACTAATTATATCTTTTAGACATATTATCAAAAGGTAAATAAGTGATTATTGGAAAAATTACTTTAAAAAGTTTTTTCTCCTATTTGAAATCTCTGAATACCTGAAATATACTAGACAATGTCATTCTCTAAGGGGTGATTTCCCCATAGGATGGGCCTCCTTCTGTTCCCTCTTTCATTTCAATAAGCGCGTATTGTTATCTACTGTGCCATATGAATAAGAATCCAAATAATACATCTCTGCCCTAAAGTTGCTCACAATTTCTTGTGGAGGAAGGTCAAAGACACCGTTTATAATACTGTATTATAAATGCTATAATAGTGTTGGCAGCACATGATAGAAAATAGAAGGGGCTAATTCAATGTTGGAATTAGAAACTGATTCATAAAAGAGGTAACTGCTTTTGGCACTGGTTAGTATATGATTTATGATACAAATATGCACAAATGTTGAGTTGGGCTTGCAGAGAAGGTGGTTGAATGAATCTTTAAGTAGAGCCAAACCTATTATTGGGAGTTTCAATCAGACTGAACTCTGTCCAAAATGAAACTTGATGGACAGGATTGCAGTAGAATGACCTCTGCTAACATGATAAAACAAAAGTAAATTGTCTCATGAATGAATTTGAAAGATTAGCATTAAAATTTTCACCCTGCACCCTGAACAGTTGTAATATTTGCTGCGGTTGAGATAGGGGGGCATTAGTGGGATAATCATAATGGTAACAGCTGACATGTGCAGTTTACAAAGTGCTCTCATACTCATTATCTCATTTAATTTACACAACAACCCTGTGAAGTAGGCGTAATTTGCATCTCCTAGTTGAAAAAATTGTCAAAGTAGGCGGCAGAGGCTGAATAAGAAACCAGGTCTCTAAAGCTCCAGGATTAATGCCCGCTCTATTTGTTTTTTGTTTTTTTGAGACAGGGTCTCACTATGTAGTTGAGACTGACCTGGAACTCACTATGTAGCTCAGGCTGGACTCGAACTCACAGTGATCCTCCTGCCTCAGCCTCCCCAGTGCTGGGATTACAGGCCTGCACCACCATGGCCAGCTAAAGTTGTTTTTTTTTTGGTACCAGGGATTGAACTCGGGTCCTTGTGCTTGTGAGTCTGGTGGCAGAACCACTGAGCTAAATTCCCGGCCCAATGCCCTCTCTGTTTGAACCAGAACTTTTAAGGCTTTGTGCAAGTCTCCTTTCATTCCAGAGATTATAAAGAGACTTCTTCCTGGGCTCAGGGGCACTTCATTGGCCAGAGTTTCTGAAAGTCTAGGGAATAAAAAGTAGACTTTCTCTAAAACTATTTCCCCGCAAAACTGAGTTCTTCTGTATTACTGTCTCAGTGTAACCAGCACAATATGGCAGTTAAAGTGGGGAACAAAGGCAGAGTTGAATTGAAAAAATTCTCCAAGGTTTGAACATGAGTGGATAGTGGGTCATTAAGGAAGACAAAGAATACACATGAGGTTGGATTTCAGAACTAGGCTAGTTTTAAGCATAAGCTTATATCTGAAAAGCTAGAATGATGAACAGACCATGCCTCAGTGTGGTGGCATAGGGGAACCTGGGCTAACTTAGCATCTGTCATCAATTAAAGGTCGAGCATGCCAGAAAGTGGTTGTCTTGGTGCTGAGATCTTGGGTTATGATTGGATACTGTCTATAATCAGGTGGAGGAAGACTTGATCAGTGCCCAGAACGTAAGGACAGTGGGGGAAACTGGTAAGGCTCAGGAAATACAGCAATTTTGAAGCTAACTTTCTAGGCATTGTAGGGGAATTGAAAAGAAAATCAGAAAACCAAGGCACTGTGAGGGATACTGCTCAGTGGTAGAGCACTTGCTTAGCATATGTGAGGCCCTGCCTTGGATCTCCAGCACCATGGAAAAATAAAAACAGAGGAGAAGCATTCAGGTACAGCCCTACTTAAGTGACCTTGGCAAATATGGCACAGCCAAGGACAAAATATCAGTCCAATGACATGTAGGAATTTTATATTTTTAGGCAGAAGCCAGTCCATACTCTGTTAAAATTTAACACATGGCAGGGTAATGACATAAAAACTTGTTTTTAATGTTAGACATGAGTTTTGAGGCATGTCTAACATTATTTACGACTGGTTCAAGAATCAACAACTCTGAGTGTACAGGTTTGTACAAGGCTGGGGAAAATGTAATTTTTTCTATGTAATATGCATGAATTATCACACATGACTAAAGCAAATATAATTTATATCATATATTGACCCACAAGAAGTATATAGTCCATTAGAAAAATCAAAGTAAGCAAATTTAACATAAAATGTTGTGATATATTCGTGATTGACACAATAAAGCTACTCTTCCAAGATGTCCATGTCTTTATCTCTGAGATTTACAAATATGTTATCTTACATAGCAAAAGAGACTTTACTGTTGTGACTAGGGTTAAGAACCTTGAAATAGAGAGATTATCCTGGATTATCCAAGTGGTCCCAGTGTAATCACGTGAGTCCTTAACATTAGAGAACTTTGTTTGGCTATATTGAGAGAGAAAGATAGCAGCAGGAAAATGACTCAATGCCCTATTACTGCTTTTGAGACACAAGGGGAAACTGTTTTAGGAACTGAAATCTGCCAAGAACCATAAAATGAAAGAGGAAATAAATCTTCAAGATCCTCCTGAAGGAATATAGCTCTGTTAATGTCTTCATTTTAGCCTGGGAAGACTCATGTTGGACTTCTGATGTACGGAACATTAAAATAATATATTTATGTTGTTTTAAGCCACTGTGTTTGTGGTAATTTATTATGACAACAATATAAATCTAATACAGTCTTTTATGATTTTGAGATTTATAGATTGCAAGCTCTTTATGAGGGTTTGTTTTGTATGCTTCTTTGCCATACATGTCTTTTCCTAAGAGAGCTGTCTGTTAAAACTTGTGGTCCATTTTAAAAATTGGGTAGTTTAATAAAAATTCATATTGTACTTCCACCTATTCCTCCTTAAGTGCTCTTTCTTTATGTAGATATGAGTTTCTGACCTAAATTATTTTCCTTCTTTCTAAAGAATTTTTCATATTTCTTGTGATGCAAGTCTATTGGCAGCAAATTTGGTAAGCCACTAAATTTGGTGTGCTGGCTACATGGCATTAGATAACTGAAATACTAAGTTCATGTGATGTTATTCTCTTTTTCAGAATCTCTAAGTGCCCATGGTTATCTATGATGATAGACCAGATAATAAGCCACCATTTAGAATCATTTTTGAAGGTTTTAAGGTCTCTTAAGAAAAGGAAATGGTGAAGGGAGGTGAGGATGAATAAACAGGTTTCTAGTCTCAGATATGATACTGCAAGAGGCATCCTTTACAAAGCACTGAATAAAATTAAAGTTTCCTAATCTTGATGCTGTCTCCATACTTTAGCAGTGTATTACTTTCTCAACTTGACATCCACACTATTAATCTTTTGCTTTCGTACTTTCGTTCTTTCACTTGTGTGGTCCTTCTGCTTGAATGGATGCTTTATTCTCGAGTTAGCTGATGACTACCTACTTATTTTGTGAAAGTTCAATTTCTTCGTCTTCCAAAAATACATCTTTCTCTCCACCAAAAATTCTATGTATGCCTGAGTATGAGATAATTTCCAAATTAATGAGTGGATAGAATAAAATCACTGACCAACTTGAGTATAAGGATGAAGACTGGCCGAATCTCTACTGATACTATCAAATATATTGATGGTTTACATACATATTTAAAATCACATTTGTTAAGTTTCACTTATTTTAGAAACATTGCTTTGCTGCTCTATTTTTGCATTTTTTTGAAATACTGTTATTCAGAATCTACACCTGTACTTTCAGCATCACTGTCTCTATGATTACTGAAGTCACGCCTTTGGATGTCCTACATGGTTTTCCAGAGAATAACATCTTTACTTACATTTTTGTTGGTCAAAATATACTGAGTCCAATAATGCTGTGACTAGAAGCTTTAACCAATGCAGCAAAAATCCATTACTAGGTGATTAGAGCAGTGTTTTATTTTTCATTCTTTAATATAGACACATATTAGTGACTTTCACAAATTAAGCACATATCATCACTTGTCATTGTAAGGGTACCTGCCCCAGGATTAATGAGTGAATCTAGGTCAAATGTATTTCCTCTTTAAAGAGACTGATTATTTTAGCTGAAATGAGTCGATATTTGTTTGAAATAGACATTTTCTTTTTTCTTTTTTTTGGTACCAGGGATCAAACTCGGAACCTTGCACTTGCGAGGCAGGTGGCAGAACCACTGAGCTTAATCCCCGGCTGCTTGAAACAGATATTTTCAGTGCTGGTTACAACCTAGAATCACCTGAAGAGCATTAAAAACTACAAACAGGGAACCTGAGGGCACCTTTTCCATTATCTTCTTTAATTGATCTAGGATTGAACCTCAGAAGTTTAGTTTTTGAAATTTCCCCAAATGATTCTAGTGTGTAAGAAGGTTTGAAAACCACTGATTTAAAACTACTATTGGTAGAGCAATCATTCTCAAAATGAGGTCTTTAAACCAGCATCATCAGTGTCCCCTACATATTTGTTAGTACTGTTACCTCGCAGGGCCTGCACTAAACCTTCTGAATCCCAAACTATGGGGTGGGGTGCAGTAATAGGAGTTTTAACAAATCCTCCAGGTGATTCTGGTGTACGCTGAAGATAGAAACCCATGGGTTTAGGCCAGTATGTCTTTCTTGAATAGTTGTATGTTGTTTCAACTATGTTTACTGATAGAACATGTAGTATGACAAGGTTTATAAAATGCAAGGGGGGTGTAATTTGGGAAAAAAAACACTTGCCTTACACTCATACATATAAAATAATCGTCTCTGAATCCCTATTATTCTTTAACTATACATTTTTAAAGTATTTGCTGCATTTTACATTACGATAGTTACACTTTTAAACTTTTTCCCTCTAAAGCAAGGTTAAGTATTTGTGAGAAGAATCCAGGATCAAACAAGAATATGAAGAATAATGAGCTGATCTGCAAACCAGATGGTGACTGGTTAAGTGGCATGGATCGGAGGATACCTCTAAACAGTTATTCTGCTAGGCTTTCTGTCTTGAAATTTAGCTTTTCCTTTATGCTTCTTCTGTCTTCCTTCTCTTTCTTTATTTGCATAATCATGGTGGACAAGATACAGTGGTATTTTTTTTATTTCATGGTTAGTTCCAAGCAATGGGAGGGGTGCTGTTCAAATGACAAGGTGTGAACACCTCTGTGCACTTTCAAAGGGTAAACAAGTGTTCTCTACCTGGAAACACCCACTAACTATGGATGGATGCACATACAAGTATTTCTGCCCTATCTGCTATATAAAGTAGTGACTGTACTTAATGATAAAATGTTGTATGTTTAAAATTTGTTAGCAGAGTACATTTCATATTCCTATCCCACACATATACATATATGCATGCAAAAAACTACAAAGGGGTACACATAAGAAAACTTTCTGAGGTGATGATATGTTTATTACGTGGACTGAGGTGGTAGTAACATCAATCTATCTGTCTGTCTTCTGTCATCTCTTATATATATATACATATATATATATATATATATATGTATATATATATGTATAGATATACAAACTTATGACATTTTATATATTATATACAGTTTTTAGTATTAAAATTATACCTGAAAAGTGTATTTTAACAATTATAGCTGTAAAAATGTTTTTAAGATGATTCCATTTACCAAAATATCTTAGTGCCCAAATAGAGGCATGTGAGACCCCTTTTAATGGTAATTTTAGAATTCAGCTCCACAAACCTTCTTTACTTGTATAGATAAAAATATAATGTTTCAATGTTACCTCAGGGCTTTAATTTAGGAATTGTAAACTTTTGGTTTCACGCCAGATAAAGAATCAATAATAACTTTAAAATACCCTTGAGTTTCTTTCTGCTCTTTTATCTCTCAGATCTATACTTCATATTTTCTTTCCCTGATATACTTTTTCTTCTAATAGTTGACGTCTGAGATTAATAAATTCTTGAAAGCATAGGAAAAGATGAAAATTTGTCTCCTTGAGAACAGGGCCAAATATTTTTTTTAAGAGAGAGAAATGAAAAGCTGCAGCTATTGTTTTTGAAGCCAGAGGCAGATTGTACTGGCAATAAAGGAGAGGTTG
Organism: Fukomys damarensis; assembly: GCF_012274545.1. Taxonomy (NCBI): domain Eukaryota; kingdom Metazoa; phylum Chordata; class Mammalia; order Rodentia; family Bathyergidae; genus Fukomys; species Fukomys damarensis. The sequence goes on along the minus strand of NW_022900951.1, from coordinate 18,920,922 downwards.
TGAGATGCTTTATGGAATTGAAAGTTAAAAAAAAAAAAAAAAAAAAGCGCCTCAGCTCTTAATTGCTATTGAAACAAGCTGTAGGAAAAATACGAGATGGATGCTATAGACACTGAGCATTCATTACTCTGTGACAATATTAGAAGAAAACAAACACTTTGGGGTGGCACCAGTTTGGAACATCTTTCCTTGGGGAGTACGTTCAGGAACAATCCCATGACTTTGCATAAGATGTGAACTGGATTTCTGCCTCAGCTCTTAATTGCTATTGAAACAAGCTGTAGGAAAAATACGAGATGGATGCTATAGACACTGAGCATTCATTACTCTGTGACAATATTAGAAGAAAACAAACACTTTGGGGTGGCACCAGTTTGGAACATCTTTCCTTGGGGAGTACGTTCAGGAACAATCCCATGACTTTGCATAAGATGTGAACTGGATTTCTTCAAAAGGGTAATGGGAATCTAGAAAGTACTTTGCTGCTATGTATCATACAACAGACTTGTTGAACACTGTATGGACCAGCTTCCAGTCTTCTTGCAGTGCCCCAAAGATCATAGTGATAAAGACTACATTTTAGAGCTTCTCTTGCAGCTAGTGCTCTTCCTATGATCTAACTTTTACCAAGAGGAAAGATACATACTGGAGAATGGGTTAGGCAGCAGTGAGCACTGCATGACCTGGGCCAGTGACTGTTTAGATAGGTAAGGTGGTAGAAGCATTTAGTTCTTCTGAGGCATGTGTGGAGAGGGTTTGTTGTGGTTTGGGTCTGTATGTCCCCGCAAAGCCTCATGTGGTCATAGGCTTGATCTAGAATGTGAAAAGCTGGAATTGCTTCATGATGCAATGCTAGGCTCAGAAGAACTAGGATTAAGGATGTGAGTGCTTCCTACCCTAAGTGGTCTGAATAAGATAAAAGAGGCAGGGACTTGTTACCTTTGTTGCCTTATGTACGCCACATTGTTTCTGTTCTGCCATGCCTGTTTGTCATCTCTGCCTTGGAGTTGGCTGATTATAGACTGAAACCTCTATGAACTGTAAGCCAAATTAACCCCTTCCCTTCTAATTTGGAGTGTTGGATATTTTGCTTCAGCAATGAGAGAGAAAAGTGACTAACATAGGCTTCATTGCCAGTCATAGCTGAATGAGTATCCAATAGAGGGAAATGACAAAATAGCATCCGGGGGTCACAGGGAATACCCCTGAACTTAAAATTCTCATGGCTTTGTGTCTGCGGACTGTGTATGTCATCTAAGCTCATTTTCTCTCCCCTTGCTAAACTTTTTAAGACCACTGACCTCTACAGGTTAGAAGAAATATTTAACACTCAACACAAAATTGAGATACTAAGAAGGGAAGGGGCATTGTGAATATGGGTATAGTTTAAAAAGAATAAAGCAACTTTTCTCCATATATTTCTCTATATTATGCTGAACTCTGAGATACCCTTGCCCTCTAGTTCTGTACTTAGCTATCATCAGCGCTTGTATCTTTGGTCCACGTGATTTTTTGAGTCCCATAAGTTGCAGTGTCATCCAGGCCATACTTCTTACTAGGTATGGGACCTTGAGCTAATTACCATTTCTCCCGGAGTCCACATTATAAAACTATACTTTGTCTACTCATAACTTTATACAATTATGTTGTTTCTATTAAGTGACTCAGTTAAATAGTCATCCTAATTTATTCAAAGAGCCCTAATTTGCCATTAAAAAGCTAATTGAACCACCTCTCACATGACACACCCTCACCCACACATACCCCGAAGCTTGACTAACACTTAGTTTCTTTCATTGTTTTTAGAGGCTGGCATAACCTGCACCTAGCTCACAAAGACTTGCAAATAGGGTTGATTCCAGCCCCCTCATATCTGTCACTGGATTTTGGTGTCACCTAGAGCACTGATGTTTACCATGTAGGCTATTAAGAGGGGATCTATGCAGCAGTGGTGAGAAGACAAATGGACAACCCAGAAACCTGACAGCCCATAGTTGTGTGTGTGTGTGTGTGTGTGTGTGTGTCTGTGTGTCTGTGTGTGTGTGTAGGGTGCTATGTCATGTGTAGGTGATACTTGAGTGTGTTTTGTTTTGATGGCAAGTCATAGCAGCTCAAATAAATTAAAAATTTTCACTTTTTAAAAACTGACTCATTGTGTATGAATGTTACATGAATATGAATGAGGAAGATGTAGTTTTACAATGTCAAAACAGAATTTTAAAATAAAAAGATCATTATTCTAAAAGTGCTTATAAAAAGAGAAAGAAAGTTTTTTTTTCCCTCACTGCCAGTTGTTTTGGATTTAATTAACTAGACTTACCCATTTCACAATATATTTATACTCCATAGCATCATGTTGCGAATGATAGAAACATACTGTGTTGTTTGTGAATTCAAAATAAATAAGAACACTTTAAAACCAGCTGAAATATAAGTGAGAAGGGAAATAAGGAACTACAACATGTTGCTGGAAAAGCAGCCATTTGTACAATCTGTGGTGGCTTTAAAGGAAAATCTTTCATCAGTCTAGATTTTAAAGTATATTTTCAAAAGAAAGATGTATTACAGAAGAAACAATAATAAGAATTATTCAGTTTCCATGTTAGGTACATATTTTATGTATTTATGTTTTTATTGATTTATATTTGGTGCTGGGGATGGAACTCAGGACCTTGGGCTTGTGAAGCAGGCATGGCACCATTGAGCTAAATCCCCAGCCCACAAATTTTATTTTGAAAAGAATGGTACTAAAAGCATAGAAAGTAGAATAGAAATGATTAAGAAGAAAGTAGACCCTGATATTTTAAGAAATAAAGCATGCCTACCTGCTTTAAATATATGTTTTCAGAATTAGATGACTTATCTGCAGAGATATAGGAAAAGCTGTTTGCATATGAAAAAAATATAAAATATTTTCAGATTTTATAAAATGTTAATAGAGTGCTATTGACTTTTGAGAAAACCAGGATTACTAGAAGGTAATAGTAGAGGCTCACTAAGAATAAATCATGCCAACTGAAATTGTTTCAGATTTTAGTTTAAATTTTAGATGGAAAGAGAAGAAAAAAATTTCATAAGCCTGAAGTGCTTTGATTTAATTTTATATTTCACAAAAATATTGTATGGCATTTATGTAGAGAAAAATAGAAATGTGTACTAGATGATATTCAATTATATGAATTTATAGATCATCAAACAATTTCAACATCTGATCTTCAACAAAAGGGCCAAAAACATACATTGAAGAAAAAATAGCCTCTTTAGTAAATTGTGCTGAGAAAACTGGTTACCCACACACAGAATGAATCTAGACTAATATCTCTCACTCAGTACTAAAATAAAATAAAAATGAATCAAAAACCTAGATATAAAAAGCAAAACACTGAATCTGATGAAAGGTAAAACTATTGAAAGTGCAGGCAAGGACTTCCTGAACATAACCCTAACTACACACAAAATAACACCAACAGTCAACAAACGAGATCATATTAAATTAAAAAGCTTCTGTACAGCAAAGAAAATAACTAACAGAGTGACAAGACAACCTACAGAATGGGAAACAGTACTGACATCTAGAAGATATAAAGAACTCAAAAGATGAGACCCTCCCCAAATAAAAGATCCAATCGAAAGATGGGCAATTGAAATGAATAGAAAATTCTCAAAGAAACAAGTACAGATGGCCAGATGTGCATGAAAAAATGTTGAGCACCTTTGGCTGTTCCAGAAATGCAAAACAAAACAACACTGAGAGTCCATCTTGCTCCACAAATAATGGCCATCATCAAGAATTTAAAAAACAACCAGTGCTGACAAGGCTGTGAGAAAAAGGAGCACTTCGACACTGATGTAGCATAGTTTCTTTTGTATGAGAAACCCCAAATTTAAATCATTTAAGGAGTTAAAAAAAGATGATAGCAAACAGGGAGGTAGACTCTGGAGATGGTAAAGGGACCTGGGGATGGCAGAGAAGGAAGGGCAGAGAGAACAATGAAGTAAAAATGCTTAAAATACAATATGTATATGTACCAATTCCCCACCATGAATATGTTTATTATGTATAACAAATTCATACTAGTAAAATATTAAAAAGAAACAATTTCAGTTTCTTTCCTCACCCCATGTATACACTTTCTTTCAAAACAAATAAAATGAGGAATATCTATGCCCTTGGTATTGTCCTACTCAATATTTTAATGATATGTATAATGACATAAAAGGCACACATCAAATTTGCAGATGACATAAAGCTTGAAGCAATAGCTAATACACCGAGTAACGGAATCTTAATTCAAAACAATCTTGACAGGCTAGAACTCTGGCCAAAGCTAACAAGATGAAATTTAATAGTGATAAATGTTAAATCTTGTACTGAGGTTTAAAAAAATCAACTGTACAGATGCTGGATAAGAGAAAATTTGTCTTTGAACCTAATTTTGTAAAAAACAAAAGCAAGTTTTTTCCTAATTATAAACTCCTAACTTCCATTTGTAGAAGGCCATTCATCTAGAAAGTATTTGTTACATTCCTACTATGTGCCTACTGTATTCATTATCTTATTTTACTCTTATGGCAAATCTTTACCTCAGTTATTTTTGTCTGTACTTTATAAATAAACAAAACCAATGAACTTGTCTACCTATATGGTAGTATTAATGATAGAGCTTCAGTTCTTATTTATCTCTCTTTTTCCAAGTTCACAGTTCTGCTGCAGCATTCCTGTTCAAAGTATGACCAGATACCTGCAGCTTTTTAGAAATGTGGAATCTCAGGCTTTACCTCAGGCCAGCAGAATTAGAATTTGCCCAATTTATTTTTATCTCATTGCTCATGATTTTAAGACAGAGTTGAAATATGACTGAGAATAGACAGGGTTCTTGTGGGAATTCGTCTGCACAGCAAAATTTGAGGAGCACTGCATTGTATCACACCTGCCTTGGCTTACCATTACAGAGATAAGGTAGTCATATCATTTTTTTTTATTCATTAAGTTTATTCGTACATACATTTTAGGCATACAGTATGTTGACTTTCATCATTGGGAATTTGTACCTTTACATGATATATCTTGGTTCTTAATTTTTTCTCATTTCCCCTGCCCTCCCTTCAACCCCTCCACCCTCCTTATGTATAATAGATAATGTGAACTAGGAAGAAAAGGTAGTCATATCATTTTGGGATACTAGCTGGTTGTTGAGTGGTTTTGGCAGGTCTCATTAAATGGCATTGTTTTGGTCACGTCTGTTAGTTACCAGGTTGTAAAACTGTAATCATACGTGGAAAACTCTTGTTCAGTTCTGTATGCCAGATTGCAGTGTAGATGATTAATAAACTGTTGGAGATTATGAAGTGTTAAGAGATTTTGCAAATGCGTACTAGGAAGAATTGAAAAAATGATGAATGTATAGTTCGGAGAGTAGTCACCAATAAAGTAGTATCATTTTCTTCAAGTATTCGGAGGCATGTCACTATGAAAAAAGTCTGTTAAAATTTGATTGGTTCACCTTTCCCTCATTTATCACAAATTGATTGAGAACCTGTTATGTACCTATTATTAATATATTGTATATTATATATATTATTAAGTAGGTTAACACCAATGGTAAATATACTCTATTTTTGTTGCTGTTGTTGGGAAATGACTGTGTCTGTTGTTGGAGAAGGAACTGCCCATAAAAATTACTGTTGAGAAAAAGAAAGATAAGTGACCATTCTCAAGGGGTTAACAGCCCAGTGGTTATGTGGTACATGGTATATTATGAGTGTAGGTAATGCATATATAAATAAACACATGCTAGTATTTCCAAAAATGACAGGTGCTCTGCAGAAGACACGAGAGACTTGGAGGAATCTAGTTCAGTTCTTGGGGTCAGGTGGGCAGAGATATCTTTTCTGGGAAAATCACATTTGAGCTAAATCTCGAGTAACAAGATGGAGCCAGCCATATGAAGAACAGAAGCACATTCCAGATAAGGAAGGAATGAGCCTGCCGTGGTCTAGGATGTTCCAAATATGACAATGTAAGGATGCAGCAGCTAGATGTCCAGAAGCAGATTTTAATTTATGGGGTTTGGAGGACCTTCCTGCTAGTGACAACATCCAGCAAGTAAAGGAGTAATGAGACCTCTGTCTCATAATATGATCCAATGGAGGCTAGACAACTCATCCTACAAAATTCTGAAAGTAATTCCTAAGTAAGAGAGTGGAGGGAATGTTCTTCAAGTCATTTCTGGGGTGAGAAAAGCTAAAAACCAAGTCTGTGATTGAGTATTTTATAGATTTCTAAGAAAATATTTTTATTCCTTATTGCCATTTCAGCCATTACTATAAAAGAAAGATACTGTTAAAATGTCTATATTATTAATCTTTCTATCTTCCCTTCCATCTCTCACTTCTCTCTCCTTTTCCTCTTTTATGACTACACCATTAATCAATACCAGGGGAAATGTGGCTTTAATCAGAAAAATACATTAGCTTAATTTTAAATAACTCCTCCATCCACCATTACCTGAAGGTTCACTCTGTGTCATGGTAGGTATAGTTTTCCTCTGTCTCACTTTCAGCTGTGATGTCAGGCTGAAACAGTAACTGATCAGTTACCATGGTTTCCAGTGGAGGCAGTGTAGCATGTAATTATTGCATACAGCCATCATTACTAAATTCTGTATGGCATTTGGTGTAATGCAATAAATAATTTGAGTCGTAACTCTAGAAGGAGAGTACAGCTGCGTATTTTAAGTAAAATTACTGATTTTTTTCATACAGCTTGCCTATCAAGGGTACTGAAGAATAAAATTTAGTAGTTGGTTCTAATTACTTTTCTCATATCACATGAAAATTTGGTAAAAAAACGGTTTCAGGTCTGTCTGGATAGGTAAAGTAGTGTTGATTCAGGTACTAAATGAAGCAAAACCTTTCATTTGGTTTTTAGCATGGTATTTAGTGAATCTTACTCTTTGGGTTTGTACATCTTTAACAATGTAATAAAAATGCATGCTTTGTGAAACATATAATAGAGAAGAAAGAGAGACTTTTAAACCAATCTACCATCTCCTCCCTCCCTATAGATTCCAAAGCAAGTTTCTCCAATTTGTCACTGAGCTCTAACTAATTAAGGAGTTGTCACTTTCCTGGCCTTTTCTCAGTCCTATGCACACTCCAGGATATAAATGTGGATGTGAGGGTAATCCTTCATTATATATTCAAGGAACTCCTGAGTGTTTCCATTTGTATTCTTATGATTTGAAGATAAATAATTTCAATTTATTTTAATAAAAGGCAGCCAGACATGTATCTGTATTAAGCTTCTTCATGCCATTGATAACCCCCACTTTTAATCGATTTTCTCAGTCACTTGCTGCTGGAGTACTGTGTGAGAAAGCCAAGCTTTTAACTAAGTCACAAACTGGCACCAGCATATGGACACAGAGAAAGATTCACACAAAGTTCTTCTTCATCTTTTAATGAAACATATCCTTTTGGTAGATTTTGAGTTCTTCAGTAATCATCTGGAATACATGTAGGAATCTACTCATTGATATACCCATCTTACACCTTTTTGTCCTGTTTTTTCCATATATATGCATGGTATTATATACTCTATCATTATTCAGATGAGGTGGTAGGTACAGAGAAGTATGAGAAAGGCATAGTTCCTTCCCTTAAGAAATCTATAGTTGATCTGAGGGAAATGAGCACCATGTACAGTATAGGCTGCAGTTGAAAAAATCCACTTTGTGAGATATTTGAGCTGGGTTTATCACCTTTTCCTGCTTTGCCTGTGGTATCTAATCATCTACATCAGCCTGTGTTCTCATGTATGTCACATTGGCATAGTCAAAGCTTGATAAGAGGGTACATACATAGAATCAATATGGTAAAATATGTGAAGTTTATAAATACTGTGCTTGGCAATAGTGGATAATTCATAGAAATACAACCCAAAATACTGAAGAACATCAGATATTTATGTAATATTTGGTTTTGGTGCTGGTGATTGAACCCAGGCAGCCATGCACTCTACCACTGAGTTATACCCCAAACATTTTACAGGGACACTAAACATTGTACATTTGGATAGAAAATGTGATTGGAATGTTTTGGGAAGATTTTATGGGGTATGGAAGCCAGGAGAGTGCTCCAGGTGAAAGAAGGGCATGTACAAATGTACAAATGGAGATCTTTATACTTGGATTTTTCTATCAGTTTGAACTTTGAAACTTAATTGTGTTAGTATTAAATATCTTATTTTAAAAACTATGTTTGCATTGCTCTGAAGTCATATTAAGAATTTGCTTGCTATTTTGCTTCTCATTATTTGAAGAATTAATAAACACACTCTCTTTAAAATTTTCCGTCAAATATTGGGAGAATGTATCGTACAGTAATTCTCCCAGAGCTGCCAAAAAAGTGAGACATGAAGGGCAGAAAGTAAGGAAAATTTGGAAAGTAGAAGTCTTCCATAGTAGTCTATTTTTGACCCAGTCTGCTCATATGTCCCCCTTTACCCACTCTGTTCAGCTCTTCATTTTATTTAGAAGCTTCAAATTGTTACTTGGCTGTATTCCCCTATTCCAATAAAGCAATCTGATAAATGAGGATCCAATGAACTTAAATAATGACTGGCTGCAAATGTAGTACAATTCAGGAAGTATTGGCATTTTCAAAGGTCGACCGGAAAGCAAAAGCAAACTTTCACAGTAGACCCTATTTAAGGTGATAAGTTATCACTCTTTAAAGTGGATTGCATGTTGAAATTCAGCTCCAGCTTTGAATAAAGCAGTTAAGCAACACATTTATACTTAAATTGATAGGCAGTTAGTAGACAAAACAAGAATGGTTGCCTAATGCAGTATGCTTTTAAGAAAATGATTATTTTATTGAGTGTACCCTTCCTTTGGGAACAGATTTTCATCTATTACATGTGGTGATATAACTTAATTCTATGCCTTTGGATTCATGGAAATGTACATTTTCCTGCCCCCTTCACTATTGTATGTTGTGAGACATGTTCTGCATAGGAATGTGTTGTAAAAACATATGATATTGAATCAGCCCAATGTTTAACAACTAGTCTGAAGATTCATCATAGACACTAAGATGTAATGCCTAGGTCTCCCTCCAATGCAGGGTTTGCTTTCCCAACTGTAAGGAATAGTGGCAGCAAATAGTCTTCAGTTTTCAGCCCCCTTCAGGAATTACTGCAATTGTGGAGGGCAGTATAAGGTTTAAGGTCACATTCCTTTCTGAGGTTGCTTATATCCACTGATTGATTCATGTCGGGCACATTTTAAGACTACTCTGGGGTCGCACTAGTTCCAGATTTCCATTTGGGTTTTGCTGGAGCTGTTATTGGGCCTGAATTGTTGATCAGCATCTCCTGCCTACTACTTTTTCTCTTCCAAAGTATTGGTCCCAAGCACACTTCTTAATAAATGTACTGTATGTTAAACTTCATCTCAAGGGATGATTCTAAGGGAAACCAATTTGTAGCAAGACTTTTTCCTTTAGATTAAGTCAGTTTCCCCACCACTATAATGTGATAGTCTAATGTGCAGTAAGTGATATTAAGTTGTGTTAAGATATTCATTCTTCCAGCATTCACAATAGCTGGGCCTGATCTAAAGTGGATGGATACCCAACTGGTCATCTGGAGTCACTAGATGCCTGATCACTTATCCAAGGTGCTATGGGAACAGTTTCATTTTTTTTTTTTGTTTTGGTTTGTTTTTTTTGAGATAGGGTCTCACTATGTAGTTAATACCACCCTGGAACTCACTATGTAGCCCAGGCTCTTCTTGAACTCACAGCAATCCTCCTGCCTCAGCCTCCCGAATGCTGGGATTACAGGCATGCACCACCATGCCTGGCTGACAGTTTCATTTTCTATATGAGAGATGCCATTTTTTTTTAGTGAGTGTTGCCATTTAAAGGTTGGGTGAAGGCCTTCTGTTTTTTAGGAAACTCCAAAGACACAGGATTTTTCCTAGGGGGTGTTGTCAATTTATGGGATTAGACATTGTCTCTTCAAGTTTGATATGTTTATCAGTTAGTGGTTAGAAACTTGAAAGGGAGAGCGTAGGATTCTAAAGTACTGGAGGAGAAAATAGTTAAGTTTTGACTGGGAAATAAAAGAAGATGGGATTTCATATTGAATGTGGTGGTGTCCAGTTGAGAGGATTTTACATTTTACTTACAAGTAAATCAAGATAGCTAAGATTCTCTTTTAGAATGTTCTGTTATTGCTTTCTCTTTTTCTCCACCACCCACTAAGATTTCTCCTTCTCTGAGAGCTGCACATAGCATTTTTTCATAATACATTATATTAATTTCACAACAACACTTTAAATAGTGGCACAGCTGCAGTTGTCACTGAACAGTGTATGAAATAACCTTGCAGTTGTAACTGTTATTTATTCTTACTGTGGTTTGGGTTTAATTATATGTGGGATTTGCCCTAACATATAAAAGATATTTGTATAATCCTCATTAATAACTGTAATTCCAGAAGTAAAAAAGTTACAATAGTAGTTTACATTTTGGTAATATCATTAATACTACTACCTGAAACACTTTGTGAAAAAGGAATTCTAAAGGGCAAAACTGCTGTTATTTGGTTTTTAAATTTTGCCGGCTTTGGATACAAGGAATATTTTAAGTTACTTGGGAACAGAAATGGGTTTCTCTTTCTTTACCTCAGACTGCAATAATGTTACTTCCTTCCAAACAGGAAAGGATTGTATGAAAGGGTTGGTAGGTGAGGGGCAACCTTGCATTTTTTAATGTCAATGCCTCTGTTTTGTCTTTGGCTACCTTTATGCTCACCTTAAGGAATAAAACAAAGAATTCTCCAAAGGCACTGAAGTGACCTTGCCTTTGATTTAAAGTTTGAGAATATGGCATCTGATGTAAACAAAACTAAGTTAGCTGATTGCTGGTGTAATATTAAGTTTAGCCAAATTTTGACACCAATCACTCACTTGACTTTAAGGATGTTAGTTCAGAGTATAGGTAGACAAATGGATATCTGGTAGTAGAGCATGATCTGTCCATTCGGAAATTTGATCATAAATCTGGAAATTCTACTTCAAATGTATGAAGATATTGTATTTTCTCTTCCAGAATACGTGAAGTCCAGCATCATAATATGGCACATATGTGCAGAATACAGCTTTCCGGGTGGTATAGCTGCAGTTTTAACAGATAGCCTAAAATTGTCCCTGTATTTATACTTAATACTACTGCACTTGAGAGGCTTGTAGCCAGTATATTCATTCCACACTGCTCTCACAATTGTAACTTTGACAGTTACAATTACTTCCATATGGACAATTCAAAGGGCTAAGGTTAGTGGTGGAGCACTTTTCTAGCCTGTTCAATGGTGCTGAATTCAATCTTTAGTACCAGCACCAAAATTTTTTAAAAAGACAGTAATAAAGAGTCATAACTAAATTATAAATTTGGCAGCATATTTGATTATAATATCTAATACTATGTAAAATACGATCGCAAAATTTCTCTCTTGAAGCCTAATTTATCAGAAAAAGTTCATGTCATAAGTTTAAAAAATAAATAGAGAAGTAAAGAAAAATGAGAACCGTATACCATCTTGAAAAGTGCCAGAAAAGGACAAAAATAAATTCCAAGTGTTCTGATATACCACTAAATAACTTAGCAAAGAAGGAAATTCAAGAAAATCTCAATAATTCACTTGACTACCACTCAATTTTGGAGAAAATTTTCTAGGGGGATGAGTAAGAAGTACTGTAAAAAATTGTGATTATATTATTTTTACATTCAGGGCCAAGAAAACTGCAAGATGTCTTGTTTTCTGAGGAAAAAGAGTTTAGAGAACAAGAAATTTCCCACGAATTGATTCACACAGTTCAAGTCAATTGTTGTAGCCTCCTATAAATTCAGACAGGGATTGAAAGAATTCAAAGTGAAGCTCAGAGTAGTAGGAAAAACTGAAATATGGTATGAATAGTTTTCAAAGAGAATTCAGTCAAAATATATTTGAACAAAATGTGTCAAATACACTAAACAGGAGACAGACGAAAAAATAAAATATAAGCTCTGATAGTGTAGTGGAATAAAAACAGAAAACAAAATAAAAAGGGCAAAAATGAATGAAATCATAAGCAAAAACTAAAATAGACCATAGTCTTGTATACAACACAAACTAAGATACAGAAGAAAGTATTTTAAACTTGCTTGTGCTGTTGAAGGATTTGAAAGAATGTTACAAGAAGTACGAGGGTAAGAAGATGCAAAAATACAGGAGGTAAAAGGAAACAAATTGAGAACATCTTAGTAACTTATATATAATTGAGAAAGACACAACTAAAAGTGAAATTTTGGTACAAAAATTGGAGCATAATATTTAGAGCTGCATTTTTAGAGGCAAAATTCTCAGAAACAAAGACATAAAATTCCATGAATCTTTTTTCCCCATTAGTGAGGATTGAACATAGGGCCTCACACATAATAGGCAAGCACTCTACTCTTACCTACCTCCCCAGTCCGCAAATGCCAGAAACTTAAGAGAACACAGTTCTTAGTAAGAAAAATTATTTATAACGAATGACACTGAGACATATTCTGGTTAACTCACTGTGCGGTTTGTGTGTAAACAAAAAGATTTAAAAAATAAAGCCAGGTTTATTGGTACATACCCATATTTCCAACTACTTGGGAAGTTGAGATGGGAGGGTCACTTGAGCCCAGGAATTCAGGACCAGCTTGAAAAACATACCAAGAATTAGTTTCAAAAAAAAAAAAAAGGCTGGGGATTTGGCTCAGTGTTTCTGTCACCTGCCTTGCAAGGGTCCAAGTTCAATCCCCAGTACTAAAAAATAAAATAAAATAAAAAATAAATAAATAAATAAATAAATAAGTAAGGAAGGAAGGAATTGTGGTTCTTCAGTTTCCCGGGCAGAAAAATTGATGCACAAAAAAGAAAAACATCAGGCTAATCACTCATATTTAGGAAGTATTGAATTTTCTCACCAAAATAAAAAATAATGGAATAGTTAATTTTAATTTCAGGATGAACAAAATGGCCTATGGAAACTAATTAGCATATTTGTTATCAAGTAGTCCAAAGGAGACTTTACACAAGAGCCCAGATATTTTTGTGATTAAGTGCCTCTGACCATCAAATAAATAGCTTTTTTGTTTGTATTTTTCAGTACTCGAGATTGAAATAAGGCCCTCTACACTTACTTGTATCCCTAGAAGTTTTTTTTAAATTATTTGCAATTCCAGACAGGGTCACCCTAAGTCACTAAATTGCCTGGGCTGGATTGGAATATGCAATCCTCCTACTCTGCCTCCAGGAGTGCTGGGATTATAGACATGTACTACCATGCCTGGCTTGTAGCTTTTTTCCACAGGCAAAGTGCCAGTTTCTTCCCATTTTAATGTACTACGCCTCCTGCCTCATAAACACAAGGTCCTGAGTTCAATCCCCAGTATGCCCCCTCCCCCCAAAAAAGCCTTCCTCATTTGAATGTACTACTGATCACCTTTGCCTTCATCTTTCAGGAAACTCATTATGGCAGTTCAGTTAGCAATGCAATGAACCCTCATGTGTTCCTGGAAGGATAGTTCCTTCTAGGACACTGAAGATTTATGACTATTTCTGGGTTACAGTATTTCAGAATGGAGGCTCCCAAAAAGTACTCATAGTTTGATGTTAGGGGCATGGACAATATAATTTGACATAGTAAAAAACCCATGATCAATCTAAGGTACTCTGAGGAATGAAAGTGTGGAAATAATAGCGTTTAAATTTAGTGGAGAAATGATGTTATGTGAACAAGGCAGTATTTGCTTTCTATTCTTCTCTGTAGGCTCTATTAACATAATGATCCAAGTATACAAGTCACCTACCAATCACCATTGTAAGAGCAGAAAATTATGGAGCAGCCTGAGATTATAATTACCAATTTCCCTGTCTAGCTCCCTGTATTCTGTTTACCACTGACATGAGGTCATCCTTATTATTTGTAAGTTGGTGGTATACTTTCTGTTGTAAGCTTTCTGTTTTGAAATGAAGGGGAAAATAGTGACCTTTACTAACCAACCATGAGCTGTGCTTTGTGTACTGCCTTTCAGGGGAAAGGTATGCATTCTCCATTCATTTCTTGTTTTTTTCACCCTCTGTGAAACTGAGAAAAAACTTCATAACTGGAAGACAGTGTCCTTTAGGAATTATTATCATGACCTTCTGTGTGAAATACTGACTTTCTAACAGCCTACAGATGTATTAGGGCTCTTTGCCAATAGTGGCAGCATTTTGAAAAAACACTCCAGTCGCCCCCTTCTTCCTTGCTACAACTCAAGGCTGAAACTGAAGTTACCATGAAAAATGTCACACAGGTCCTATGGTAAGGAGCCACAGTTGAACTGCTAACTAATTGGAATCTCTGTTGCACCCAAAAGACACAGATTCCTGCCGGGTCTGTCTCTAAGTTTGGGGTGATGCAAGCATGTTTCTGTATGTGTGAGTGAGTGTGTGTGTGTGTGTGTGTGTGTGTGTGTAAGTATTTCTTCTATCAAAGACAGGTGATTTTTGTGTCTTTGCATATCTCCTGGAATTATTTTTTCTGCCTACCTGAAATGGTGATGGTTATTTTACTTTTGAACACAGATTATTTTATTGTTGAAATTATCACTTTTTTCAATAGGAGTTGGGGGTAGATGAAATTACAGGTTATTGTAATTGAATATTTCTATAAGAAATGTAAACTTTTTTCACGTGTACAGTTATATATCTGAATTAAATGAGTCAATAAAATATTACATCTGTCGCATTAAGGAACAGTGAAAATTAGTAATTACTATTTAAAAATAAATCAGTAACTTTAGGATTTGAAAAACTAATCACTTACTCATTTATTAAGTCATTCAATTATTCATCATAAATGATATTAAGAACCTCCCATGTGTCAGGCTGGAGTCATAATTGTAAAAAAACAAAAATCTATGACCTCACTGGCTTTCTGGCTTCCTAGTCTAACTCATAAAAAAGCAAGTCCTAAACCAAGAGCCAAAAGCTATAAAACGTCTGAGGAGTTTTAGTGCTGGATGAGATTGAATAAGCAACCCAACTCTGTATCTTTTATACAGTATAGCTGTAAAACTTGTAAGGAGTGTATGGAGCAATTATTCAACATCTCTGCAATAAAACAGTAGTAGGCAAACAGAGAAAGACCACAATTAAAACGGACACAAAAACTTAAATATCACATGGTTCCTCCTATATGAGAAACCCAAAACATAACTAAACAGCAAAATAAAAGATAGATAATAGGGAACAGGGTCATAGATCTTTTGCAAAAGGAAAGGGGACCAAGAGTTGGGGGGAAGGGGAAGAAGTAGGAAGGGAAGAGGGTAAAAACAGAATCAAGATGTGCTATGTACATATACCAACTTTCCATGAGTAATGTAGTCCTGTACTGTAAACATGTACCAATAAAAGTAAAAAAATTTAAAAAGTGCTATTAAATTCAAAGCTTGTCTGTTTTTTTCCCATAAGCCTCAGCACGAAGACAGTGCAGGCTGAAATACAG
Source organism: Fukomys damarensis (assembly GCF_012274545.1). Taxonomy (NCBI): domain Eukaryota; kingdom Metazoa; phylum Chordata; class Mammalia; order Rodentia; family Bathyergidae; genus Fukomys; species Fukomys damarensis. The sequence continues at coordinate 18,905,347 of NW_022900951.1, read as the reverse complement.
GAACAGGCTAGGGACAAAGGACGCTTCAAGAGAAGGCTTTATTTTTGGCTCTACAAGTAGGAAAGGAGTCCTCAGGTGCTCAAAATTGGGAAATCTCCCCCTTTTTTCTTTTCTCTATTCTGCCGCACTCTAGCCACTCTAGCCCAAATAATCCCATGATAGTAGGTGAGGTGGATGTGATAGTGACACTAACCCACAGTATCCTAAAACACTGAGAAGGGGAATCTTTCTCTCTGATGTAAGGAGCTGAGATCCCCAAAGGGTGGGGCAAAATCCCATTTATATATTTTTTTCTCTCTTTGTGTCTTTGTTTTCTTTGGCCCTAAGCTAGCATAGGTGGATAAGAAATATGTAGTGAGGTAAGGTAAACAAAGCCGCATCATTTTGGCTAAAGGACCACAGAGAAAAGCCCCTTGGAACCACAGTATCCTAGGGTGTTCATGAAGGGCAAAGTGTTTGCAACAGCGACCTCTCTAAATTCTTTGTGAATTCTAAACTTACCCCTGGCTGGACATGCAGAATCTGATCTGTGTAGCACATCCAAGATGTGGAGACCTAACAACAGGGCAGACCACTCCCTAGGTCCCAGGCCTGCCACGTGGTGGTGCACAGGAGGACTGATCAAAACAACACTGAAAAGGTTCTGAAGTTGGAACTGACATGATACCCCACCCTATGGAAAGCTGGGAAGACCATGTGCCCTAAACCCAACTAAACTGATTACCTGCTAAAAACAGTTATATAAGTATTCTTTCTATGATTTAAACCAGATCCAGAGTTTTGTAGCATGGTGGTCAAAATGTCTACTATATATATGTTGTAATATTACTCAGTACTCCAGGAAAATCTTACATGCGGAAACACAATGAACAATGACACTGAAATTACACAGTTGTGGGAATTTTTAGGCAAAGTCTTTAATCCAATTATTACAAACCTACTACAAATAAGGATGAACACGCATAAAAAAAACAAATGAAAAGATAGTCTCACAAAGAAATAGAAAAGACAAAGAACATTCAACTGGAGGGGATTTTAGAATTGATGTACAAAATAACCAAAGTTGAAAAACCTAACTGGGAGAATTTAACAGCAAAATGAAAATAAGAGGAAAGGACCAGTGAATTTTAGAATAAAATAATGGATGGATCAATAAAAGTATTCCAGTTTGGATAATGAGGTAAACATTATTTTTAACAAAGGAATAGATCTTTGGAGACCTGTGAGATAGTAACAAAAAAAATCACAGTTTTTGTCATTACAATTCAGGACAGATAGAAGAAAAAATGGCATGCAGTAAATTATTTGAGGAAATAATGTCCAGAAAATTCTCAGCATCGGTCACAGACATGAATTAATTATAGATTCCAGAAGATCACAATACCTCAAACAGGACAAATCCAAAGAAACCATATCCACATACATCATAACCAACCAAATGCTAATTAAAAATAATCCTGAAAGCAACTTGAGAAAAATGTTTTGTTATTTCATTATTGGGGCACAGTGATTCAAATGGAGCTGATCTGTCATGAGAAACCATGGGTGGTAGAAGGAGCTAGAGCAACACTTTTAAAGAGATAGAAGAAACTGTATGCTCAGAATTCTATGTAAAGAAAAATAAGTCTTAAAAATGAAGTAATAACGAGCTTAGATGCTGGAAAACTAACAAAATTTGTTGCCAGCAGACCTGCCCTGATAGAATTACTGTGGGAGGATGTGCAGGAAGAAGGGAAATGCCAACAGATTGAAACTTGCATCATTAGGAATGAAGAGAAAGAAATTATAAGTATCTGGGTAAACATGCTATTTTTTATTAACTTATTAGAAATATGTTTGATTGTTGGAAGCAAAGTAGGTTGCCTGCTAGATTTTCAGTGTTGGTTAGTGTTATAATAAGGCGATTACAACATAAAGGGAGGTGATAAAGGGACTTATGTTGTCAAAAAGCTTTATGTATCATTTGAAAAGATTAAATTCTTGATTCTATATAGACAAACGTTTGTTATAGTACACCAGTAATTGAACTCATAGAAATAAAATCAACAAGGATATAGAAGAATGCACAGAATAATAAGTGAACTGTATATAATGGACGTATACAGAACATGCCACCCACCAGCAGGGAAGTGACCATTCATGTGAAACAGTTCACCAAGGTAGACTGTATTATGGGGTATAAACAAAACTTAACAAACCAAAACCTCCTTTGTACCTTCCTAAAAAAGAATACTACTCATTGTGTTATGAAGTGACTATGTGTTAAGACAGATAATGAGGAAAAGGTAGTGGAAGCTGTTAAAGGTAGGGTGGCCACAGAAGGCTTTGGTGAGAGGGTGGTTTCAGAATAAAGGCCTGAGATGGGGAGGGAATCTCTCCTTCTGCAGGGAGAGATTGTCAGAGGGAACAGCAAGTGTTTAACTTGGACGTAGAAATACAACTGGAGGCTTGAGGCAGAGCCTAGTCAGGAGCAGAGTAAGCAATGAGGGACAAGGGAGGGAAGACAGAGGGAAAGGCAGAGGGAGAGGGAGGACAAAGGTAGCAGGGACAGATTTTCTGGATGAATCTGTCAATCTAGAAAAACTCAGAAAACCCTGTATATTTACCCTTATCATCTTTTTTGGAGAAAAACTTCCTTTTTTTTTTTGTTTTTTGTTTTTTGTTTTTTTGAGACAGGGTCTCACTATGTAGTTGAGACTGACCTGGAACTCACTATGTAGCCCAGGCTGGTCTCGAACTCACAGTGATCCTCCTGCCTCAGCCTCCCAGAGTGCTGGGATTACAGGTGTGCGCCACTGAGAAAAATTTCCTTTAATGCCCAACTTGATCCATTTGCCTGTTGTTTAGTATAGTCACTGTAGCTTGGGCCATACTTCAAGTGGAGTCTGTTCTTCGCTCATCGTCATTGTTAGTGACTGAAGTTGACTGTTTAATTGTTCCTCTGCTTTTGACTTCTATCTTACTGCAAAGATCTTATTTTAGAAGACTGTTTTCATCTCTGCCCTTCTGATATCTGAACTCTTTGATGATTTCCCAGTCCCTCTTCTGTTGTGTAGTCTTGGACAGAACTTTCATTAGGAATCTAAACAAAGTTGTACATAATGATTGATTTATTTTCTACCGTAGGTTTTAAAAAGCAGTAAGTAAAAGCCCATGAATGTTCAGTTATAAACAAAAGTCTTAACTTTTATGAGAAAAGTTGTATTTACCATTTAACAAAGTGTTAATTTTTTACTGGATACTCAGCTCTTAAAACTGCTACTTGGTGTAGAAAGTGTGCACTATTTCTCTAATTCTAATGTATGAGGAACAGAATATTAGGGTTTTGTGTCTCTGCTCTCTTTGCAAACTTAATGCTGAATATTTATGAAGAATTTTATATGTGGGACTTCCAAGACATAGGCAGAGAAAAATCACAATGATAAGGGATGATCCAAATTATAAATCTTTTTTTCAGATATTTCAAAAAAGTTTCAGCATGTGAATAATGATGTATAATATAGAAACCATTTATTTCAGTAAGAGCTAAAACAACATGTGTCAGAAAGATAAAATTCCACATTTCCAACTTCTCTAGCTGGGGAAAAATGTCTTGCATGAACTGATGGGCATTTCTTTTAGTGCCAAGGAAGAAGAGGGACTTTTTTGCTTGGCAGCAGTAGATACAAAAACCAAGAAATTAAGTAGCACCACATTGAAGAAAAGGGAAGGTCTTTACAGATCCATTTAGTGCATTTATCTCCCTCTTCAAACTGGTGCATTCTGAGTATATGGCAGACAGATAAACTCTATCTTATTTTTTAAAGGCATATTAGTTTTTCCAGGAAGTAGTTCTTTAAGAGAGGGACATTGCCCATGGATCAGTAAATAAGCACAGCAGGTTGACTAACTTACAGGGCACATTTTCTTTCAGTTATAGGTTCAGGTGATGTTTGCAGATTACTTTTCATTATGTGCAATAAGGAAAGGTAAAGTTGTACATATACTGTCTTGGTCACATCAGATATATAAATATAGATATAGAGATGGAGATAGGTATGGATATGTATATGTGTATGGGTATAGGTACAGGTATAGGTCTCTTATATGGGACACACAGGCCTGAGCTTTCTTATAGGAGCCAGGGTAATTTTAGTGATTTCAGAACTTCTTGACCTTACAATACCCCTACAACTCCCAAGTTGATGTTAAAATTCTAACATCAGAACTTTGTTTCGTTAGGGTAAATACCTTTTCTTGTTTAAACATCATCTTCTAATATCCTTGAATATTTTTATTTTCATCAAATCGTGATGAAATTTCATAGTACTTCCTGGTCAAAAGCTTTGATAAGGAGAAAAATAAAAGTGAAGAGAGTACAGAAGATAGACTCAGAACAAAATTTCTGAATGAAGAGATTGGTTCATAAATGTCAACAACTTGAGATAGATCTTATAGGAATGGCATAACAATAGTAAATATTTATTAAGAGCATCATTGTATGTTAAGTACTTTAGATAATTTTCAGAACAATTCTGTGAAGTACATACTAGTTTCCTAGAAAAAGTACATGTATATATTTGAGAGTATACATTCTCATAAACATTTAATATTTTTTATTCTATCTTTCATTGGAAAACTGAAATCAGAAAAATTGTGCAAGTCCTTCAAGTGAGTTTTTGCAGTAAACTTGAAACTGTATTTGTAAATTAATTTTATTATATCTGATGGAAGTATATGGCTTGAATTGTCTTTTAAACTTTACTAGTTTCCTCATCAGTGAATTAGTACATTTAGACAAATGAGCATTTTATGTGAGAGGTATGTGTTTACCTTTAAAATAATTACCTTTTAACAGTCAGAGATCTCCAGAGAAACTGAACCACCAAGATGCATGCATGGGATGGATGGAGTGTCATGAGGGAGAAGGAAAGAGAAAATTTATTGCAAGAAATTAGCTCATGTAATTGTGGATACGTGGTGAATCCAAACTGTCAGGGTAGGCTAATAGCCTGTATACTCCGGAAACAGTTGTAGTTCAATCCCAGGAGGTGTGGTGACTGAATTCTTTCTTACTTCAGAGGGTTCAGTCAATCTTAATGCTCCTGAAACCTCCAACTGGTTGATTGGAGGTACCTCATCAGATTATGGAGCACAATTTTCTTTACTCTAAGTCTATTGATATAAATATTAATCTTATCCAAAAATATACCTTTGCAGAAACAACTAGAATAATATTTGACCAAATACATAAGTACCATGGCCCAGCCAAATTGAGAGGAAAAAGAATTTTGGCTGTTGTCACCACAAAGAAAGAAATGGCAAATTTTTGAGGAGATAGATAAACTTACCTTGATTTGAATATTACACTATGGGTACATGCATCAAAACACCACACGGTGCTCTGTATAACTCAGGTACAGTTTTAATATCTATTAAAATTATAAAAATAAAAATAAGAGTACATGTAAAAATAAAATCAACCATCATAATTGTTAATAACTGCTGAAATTATTTATTAATATTCTTTTATTTTGTTACAAAGCTGTTAGGTTTACTCACCATTTGGCTATTCAGTAAGTCAGTTACTAGGAGATTAAATTTATTGATCAGTAGATATATAGCAGATAAGAACATTGAAAACATATGTAAGAGCTGAGCAAAAGTTATGACATGAAATATAACTTTTCCAAAAAGTCCAGATTGACACACAGTGCAGAGATATTTGTGATTTAGGAACTCTATCTGATGTTGAAACATTATAGATTCAAAGTGTATATAGTGATATAAAACTATTTCTAGCCATTTCTATGACCACTGCCAACACTAAACGTGGTGAGAGAAACTCAGAAGAACTCTCCCACTTATAAATTCATTCCAGTTTTCTAATTCTAAGTAATTGACGTTTTTAGTTTTTATTTTTGTGGGGCCAGGACTAAACATGGACCTGCTGACATTTTTTCCATAGAAGGCTTAAGAAAACCAGCCTGGAGTTGTTCCATAGTTGGATTGTCATTTGATGACATTTCATCATGACAGTATCCCCAAATGGGGCCCCAGTATGGTTAGTATCCCTGAAGAGGGTAAAGTTTGCCCGTGATAGCTGCATATAAATAGTCAATTATATAGAAGGATTGGTTAAAATGGATTTTTCCTAGGAGGAATAAATTTTGAGATGAGAAAAGAACAAAACCTTAGATATACTTTGTGTCAGAAATTGAGAAGTGGCCCTCAAAGCAATATCAAGCTGACCTCCCGAGAGTTTATTCTTTGCTATCAATTGCCCAAAATTTTAAATGTTAATGTCTGTGTTGCATTTTGGGACTTCTTCATGCAATGAATAGCTAATAATTGCATTAATGAAGAAGATATATTGTATATTGTTGGGAAAATATGTTAATCTCCCTCCTTATGCTGGGTTCGTATTTATTGATTTACTAATATATACAAAGTACTATGCAAATTAAGTTTATGGGGAGTTGTGGGTCTTTTTCAAACCAAGTCTATACAGTTAATTTGAATCATATTTTATATAGGACTACCGAAACTGGTCCTGTAGAACTGCAGGTCTTAAATTGCAGAATCACAATGTATTCAAACAGATATCTCTGCCCTAAAAACAGCATTTCTGATTCAAAAAGCCTGGGGTAGGGCCCAAATTTTAAAATTTTAATAAGTTTCCATGTGTCCTGATTTTTAAATTTCTAAGAGTACACTTTGAGCATCTGGGTTGAAGATTGAACACATTCAGCATTGTGAGCTATGGGCTTTGGGGAAGACATAACAAAGACAAATAAGAAATTTGCTATTTTCTAAAATAAGTCTCTTGTGATAGGGGAAGTGGCTATTTTAGTTATTAACTGAAGACAGTGAACTATTATTATGAATGTCAAATTAAATAAAATTTTAACTTGAAAGTTTAAGTTTGATCTTTCTCTTTTCTGAATACTGATGCTCAAAGAAAAATCATGGTGCTAATTACTTTTTATTCAAACACTTTTGATACTTATTTATCTACAAGTAGTAAATAAATATATTTCAAATATATGTGTGTGTATATATACACATATTTTATGTATTATATACATATGCATAAATATATGCATAAATACAATGTGATGGTTAATTATATGTGTCACTGACTAAGAGTTGTTCTGAAATTTGAGGAAACATTAATTCTGGGTATATCTGTGAGGGTAGTTCCTGAAGAGATTAGCCATTTGGATCAATAGACTAAGTTCAAGATCTGAAGAGAACAAAAATGTGGAGGAAGGAAGAATTCTTGCTCTCTGCCTGAGTGAGGTGGGACATCAGTCTTGTCTTGCCCTAGGACTAGGACTTATACCATCGGCTCTCCTGGTTTCCAGGACTTCAGGCATGGCTTGGAACACTACACAACTGGCTTTCCTGGGTCTCTAGCTTATAGAAGGCAGATCACAGGTCTTCTCAGCCTCGATAACCAGGTGGGCCACTTTCTTATAAGTGTCTTTATATGGCATACATACATATATAAGCATATATATCTATATAAAACATATTTATATAAGCTTAAAACCTCCTATTGATTCTGGAAACTATATATATCATATATATACTTACGCAATAGAATATATTGCATATTGTTGGGTAAATATGTTAATCTCCCTACTTATGCTGGGTTTGCATTTATTGACCTACTAATATATACAAAGCATTATGCAAATTGAGTTTATAGTGAGTTGTGGATGTTTTTCAAACCAGTCCTATGCAGTAAATTTGAATCATATTTTATCTTGGGCTAAAGAAACTGTATCTATATTGTATATAATATATAAGCTATATATAATATATACACACATTATATAATATAGTATAATATATAAAACAGTATATATTATATATCATTTTTGTTTAAAGCTGAAATTGCCTTCAGCCAGGATCTTGATAATCAAGTGTGATCTCTTTTGATCAACATCAGCATTTTGGAAATTACACATTTTGGAAATATACGATCCTGAACCCAGCCCCAGGTCTCCTAAATCTAAACCTGCAATGAAGTAAACATGAATTTTAATATGATATGTAGATGATTAATCTTCACATCAAAATTTGGTTTAATTTTCTCTGGAAATAATTTGTTTATAAATAAAACCAATCTTTTCAATACAAAAAGAAGGACTTTCTTAAATATGATGTGAAGTAGCTGTGGACTGGCAGACAGGCTGAGGAAATCATATTTAATAAAGTGTTACAGCTGGGAGGCAGGGATGAACTAAGCTGTTGAGCAATCTAACTTTGGTCACACTGAGTTTTTCTGTTTGTATTAAAGAAGCCCATTAATTAAATAGGCTTAGATTCTAAACAACATGAAGAAAAATCAATTAGAAGACCGTGGAGAGTGAGAACCGGGTAAAATTCATTATCAGATAACCTGCATTTCTTGAGAGAGAAGGTCAGGTATGACTGTTCCCTGTCACCAAGTAATAATGCCCCCAAAATAATCACAGGGAAATGATGGCTTTTGCACAAGCCATTTTACATTAAAAAAATAACTACAGGTAGCAAACATCCTACATAAGCCTGATTCCTTTAAACCAAGAAAAATGTACAAACTGGCTAGTACAAATGAAAGGTGAACAGCTCTCTGGTTTCATCATTTGATAAGCCACTATTTCTTATGTTTTTATGGGTTTGTATTAAACTTGGATTGTCCAGTAAGAGTAAATAGAAATAAGGCCATTTGCTGCATTGGAAATTTCAATTCAGAGTAACTTAGTTTTATGGATCCTGGGGAAATTACTTGATTGGCTTTTTAAAGCTTCAGCGCAACCACAAGATTGCCTTCTATTGCAACCCTCCTTCCCCTCCTATACTCCTGCAGCCTTTTTTTTTCCTTCCCTTCAGTTGGATAGATCTGTTAAAAAATGTAAGTTACAACATGTCACTTCTCTGTTCAATGTCCTCTAAGGACATTCCATCACACTAAGAATAAAACCCACAATCCTTATTTTGCCCTTCAAGGTCATTAGCTGGCCCATAGTTCTCCTTTCTCATTACTCTTTCTCTTGCTACCCCCCACCCCACTGCCCTGTTTTCTTTGCTTGACAAGTATGCCTTGGTCTCAGTGCCTTTGCTCACACTTCCTGCACACAGCTTACTTCCTCCATCCTTGTAGGCTTCTGTTCCAGTCATCTCCATAATGGTATTTCTCTGACCACCCAAACTGCAGTTTTATCCTTCTATCATTTTGTAAACCCATGCATGCTGTCACATTGTTTACTTCATCTTGACACTGTGGAAAACAATAATTTATTTGCCTTTCTCTCTCTCCTTCCCACCTTCTCTTTCTGTTTCTCTCCCCCGCACACTTCTCCCTACTAGTCAAGTTTCAGTCTCTTTTTATTCCCACTCTATTCCTATGCCTTGCACATATGAGTAGGAAGGTTTCAGTAAATATTTATTGAGTGAATTATATAATCTGGTCAACTTATCCTTCATTTCAAACATCCAAATGATTTCTTTTTTGACTCATAACTCAAGAAAGATACTTGAATTAATATTAGGCCCTGCTTCTACTGTCTGAGGGTAGGGCTACAGAAAGAAAGCTATTTTCTGCATATTTCCTAGCCCTGTACATTTATTATTTAATAATTTATGTTCAAAACAATCTTGTGAAGAAGGCATTGTCCTCATTTTATAAATGTATAAATCGAGATGTAGAGAATTTAAATGGTTTATACAAATTAATAGAGCTTACAAATAATAGAATTCTTTAGAATAAGAGTCATGACAAAGAAAAAGAAACCACAGATCTATAGATGTTAAAAAGTCATATAATTGATAAAAATTAATATGCAGAGGAAATGCAGAACACTTACAAATTAAATAGAAAATGATAGATGTCCCTATTAACACAATTTACCAAGGAACAATTTTGAATGACTAGTAAACAGGTGATGTTTCGCCTAAGTAGTTAACAGAAAACTGCAAGTTTAAATCACAAAATACTATTTTTCATACATCAAACTAGGGAAAGTTTAAAAGTCTAACAATATTACAAGTAAAGAAATAGGAAGGCACATATTAAACTATTGATAGAGGTATAATTCATTGAAGTCCTTTAAGGAGCTTTGGACAATTAATATGTTGGTAAAGAATAAGGTACTTGTTCTTTATGACCCAGCAATTGCACTTTTAGGTATGTACTTTGGAGTGATATTCAAAATATTTAACAACTACTATCAAGGGTATCGATAAACAGTACAAAACATAAGCTATGACTGATATGGTCATATTAGTAAATTGCATTTGAAGGTTAGTCTTGTATATGCATTAAAAAAACTGCATATGTGATTGAAATGATATGTGTAACAATGTTCACTACAGCACTGTTTGTAATTTCAAACAAACAAACAAAAAACCCTCTAAAAAACCTACTAGTGACTATATATCTACCCACAGAGTAATAGATAAGTAAAATGTATGCATAGCTATAGGAGGGCATGCTATCCAATAATTTAAATGAATGAATCAGATCATCTTTGAAAATTTTCACTATATAATGAATGAGCACAGAAAAATTTTAAATAAATCATGGAGCATGACATTATTTATGTAACATTTAAAACTTAGAAAACAATACTGTGTTTTTTTTTGTTTTTGTTTTTAACTTAAAAAAAAATTTTTTTTTTTTTTTTTTTTTTTTTTTTTTTTTTTTTTTTTTTTTTTTTTTTTTTGTACTCTGGATTGAACTTAGCTTGCAAGGCAGGCGGTGGAACCACTGAACCAAATCCCTGGCCCATACATTACATTTTTTTTTTTCTTTTTGGTACCAGGGATCAAACTCTGGACCTTTCTTCTGCTTGTGAGGCAGGTGCAGTGCCACTGAGCTAAATCCATCCCCAATACTGTGTAATTTTGTAGACACATATATAAACAGTAGCCGTAGAAACGATACAAGGAAATGAAATACAGCAACTTCAGGAAAGTAGTTACCTTCTGAGTGCAAAGGAGGGAAATAAAATGAGGTAGAAAAAATTTAGTCTCTCTATAATTTTTACTTTTTTAGAAAAATGAGGTGTATGAAAAATATGGCAAAATATTAAGATTTGCTATATTTAGGTGAAGGCCTGTGTTACCTTTTGAAATTTATGTTTCATATATTTTTTAAAGAGCATATAAATAATGATAGGTCTTGTGTTCTACCTAGATGTTTCTTTTCAAAGCCAGGGAGCTTTTCACTTCCTAAAGTCCAGAAGAGATACACAACCCTACCTCTTAGTATTTGTTTTTCCAATAGTACTAGGAACATAACACAGTGTCACAATGTTTAATTGTTTAGTGGAAATATCCCAAGGGGCCCCTGTTCTATCTGAGGCCACGTGGTTCAGAGTGCAGGATGGTCAAATGATGTGATTGTTGGCAAACTAGTAAATACCTCTCATTTCCCTGAACATAAGACCTAACAAGCAAATAAGTGCTGGTCATTACCATGGAGATGGCCAGCGCCATGCAGAAGATTACACTTCACTATTCTCTTACTCAGTGGCTACCCTGCAATGACAGGAAAGGCCAGGTGATTGGGTCTGGCATTTTTGAGCTCTAGTTTGAGGTTATTTTCCAGTTAGGTTTTATTTTGGGGGACACATGGTTTTTCTTTGCACACTCCTGAGTTGGGTGACAGGGCACGCGACCTAGTGGAATGCACATACTTGCCTGAAACCCCACAGTGTAGGAGTCTTGGCATCATACCAAACATGGAGTTTTGTGCACACACATTTCCTCACTTTGCTGCTGCTAGATGAAGCAGTAGATGCAGAAATTTTGGCCATTCTATGAACTCCAGATGCTTGCTGTATATTTGCTTCTGGATTTTGCTCAGGAGCACAAATCTTTTATTTAGTTCTATAAATGGGCTCAAAAAGCATCATAGTTTCCCAAGAAAACCTACAGAATTAGATTACTGAGTAATTAATGGGCTTTGACTCTAGTAATGGAAATCATCAAACCTGGCCCTCTAAGCATGGGAAATCAGTGATCTGGGCCATTTCTTCTTCTTTTTTTTTTTCATTGCAAAATTATAGGTGAGTTAGGAACCTCCAGGCTCATAGGGTTCAGAATTTCACCCGATATATGTACATAAGCCTTTCAACTCTATGCCTTACCATGACATCCAGTATGATTGAATATTGCAAAAAAAAAATTGAGAAGCTATATGTATGACAGTAGAACATATATCTGGCAAAAATTCCATTAAACATTTCCACTGAATCAGCCAATTTTGTCTTTAAAACATCATTCCCCAGTGGTTTAGTACACATATAACCACATATTTTACTTTTCTTTTCTTCAGTGTTCTTTGATCCTCAACTAATACTTTTATAATCTTAAGATTTGTATTTTCTGGCATATCCAATGTTGTACTCTAAGATATTTTTGAAGTACCCAATGTAATTAATATTTATTTCGTTTTCTACATAAACTACTTATATTTCAGCATGTAAAACTGATGTATTGTGATACCATATCGATGATAAATGAATGATATTTGATAATTAAGTAGATATGTGGTAAATAAGAAAAAAAAATTGAAGTTTTATTGAAGGACTTATCCTAAGTCAATTTCTTAGTACTTTAGGTGGATTTGAAAAATAGAACAAAGAAAAAACTTTTTGATATGTAAATCATATGTGTAATTTCAACATGTAGTTTTAGCACCAATATGCAAATATTTAAACATGATGATGAAACTAGGTTTCATGTAAAGATATTTTGGGTACACATAAATTTGATTTTTCTTATTTGGACATCAAAGTTTATAAATTGAACAGCCTCAGGTCTTATAAAGAATGGCGTTGAGAAATAATATAAATATGTGAACATTGTCCTTTTCAGAAAATGGTTATTAAAATTCATTAGAGATAAATATTGCTCATCAGATGATCTTATGAAAAATTTCAGAAAGAATGGGATAGATGTGTGGTAAAATTAATAATGATCTACCAATGAATTGATTCTCCAGATAGTATAAAAATGTTCATATTTCAAAGAAATGCTAACAAAAGAACTTTAATAGTCTCTGCATGACAACTAAAAGTGATAGCTGGATCCATAACCTGATAAATATATATGAGTTTTCTTTCTAAGTAAAACAGTTTAATATTCTAGCTTCTATGGTACCTTTTTTCTCTGTAATTTACCTTCCCTAAAATACAGGGATGGGGTCCTAGCAGCTGTGTTTCTTTTAGAGGACCCTGTCTCCACTAGCCTTCCATAGCAACACTTGATCAGATCATGAGTAGACAGACACCTGTTGCTACTTGCAACTCTTTTACAGAGATATGAATTTGGACCTTCTAGCCCAATCTAGATTAATGGCATGAACAAATGTAACATAAACTAGGGATCTGTGGAATCAGGTGTCTTTCACTATTTACATGGAAAAATAGCAAAGGAGGAAGCTGGAGCAGACATACAGAGAAAAGCAGAGGTTAAGGCCAAACATATTTCACAGATATACTAAACCAGTGTCCTCTTCATGGGAATTCTTCCCAGAACAAAATCATCATGTTTTTTTTTTCCTTCCTGGTACTGGGGTTTGAAGCCAGGGTCTTTATTCTAGACTACATCCCCAAACCTTTAAAAAAATTTTTTTTAAAGATAAGATCTTGGTAATTTGTCCAGGTTGGGTTTGAACTTGGGTTTTATCTACCTCAGCTTCCTAGAATACTGGGATTACAGGCATGTGTCACTATGCCCAGCAAAATCGCCACCATGTTTTTGGAATTCTTTTATAATACATTGACATTTATAATTTATGACAGTGACAGTTTGGGTGAATTGACCTGATTTTTAATGCTTATCATATTTTCTTGCTTTAGAATATATAAATTATAAAATTAACATTTTACCCTAGTCATTTATATGTATATCATTTAATCTTCTTGAAGTATGGATTAAAATCACCATCCATATTTTATAGCTGAGTAATCCAAGATTAGGGCCTTTATATTATTTGCCCAAAGTTGTGTAACTAATTGTAAATGGCCATCCTGAATCACACTGAGGTATTTCTGACTCCTGAGACCACATCCTTAACTGTCATTTTATGCTTCATCTGGGGGCAAAATCTGCTATCTTCCAAAAAAGGGAGATTTTTGACCTCCATGTGCCTGAACAGTAAATTCAGCTTACTCTGCATTCCACTCTGCATTTTATTCTGAATTCTTTATGATAGAATGAGGTGAGGAGGAGGTAGTGTTCAGGCAGGCTGATTGTGTATATGTGTGCATGTGTGTGTGTATATGTATGTATAGAATAGAAGGGTGGGTAAGGAGGAGACTATTCTAGAAAGAGAAGACACACCCATTGGTTAACATCGTATTTCACTCTTATCCTTGAAAAAGTAGAATTAGATTCAAAGGGAATGTCACATTGTGCTTTATGGGAAGGCTCCATGAAATACTTATGTTGTAGGAGGGCCTACAAACAACAGTAACAGAAATGTCTGTGAAAAGATAAGAAGCTACAATTATTGATTCCAGAGGAAATTAAAACATTTATGTAAAATTGCATACAGTTCTGCATAGGACATGAATTTAAAAGCAATTAATTTGGCTCTCAAGAGGGATTTTGCTAAATATGAGAAATGGGTTCAAATTGAAATTTTAATTAGGACCCCAAAACACATTGGTATACTTATTACTCAAAGTTCACCACACTTTGCAAGCTTAGGGAAGATTGGATGGGCTTTAGATAAGCTGAGTAAACATCACAGCAGAGTTTTACTCTGTTGGAAGAGCTAGAAGAAAATAGAGGTTTGCAATAGAGAGGATCTGAAGGGTAATATTTATATGTGGTAGGAAAGCAATGACGTGCTTTAGATATTGTTTCTGTGCTAGGTGAGGAGGAGACATTAAAGACTGCAGTTGCTTTGTAAACTTGAATGGCACTGAAGTTTCAGCAATAATGGGGAGTGAAATGGAGGAGTCAGCACAAACAGATAAGACCAGCCGTCTTCCACATTTCCACTTAATTATAGATTATCAATCAATACACCAAGACATCCTGATTAACATTTTTTTTATTATTAAAGAAAGGGCTACAAGACGGGAGGTGGGAAAGAGTCAAAAGATTTGCTGACTATCTCAGTATTCCTAGAAAAAGTACTTGCTCCTTACTGTTTTTGTAAAATTGGATTTTCAAGCTCAAGTAGAAAAAACCAAAGATGGCCCACATATTCTTCTCTCCTATCACCAGTAATGTAGAAGGGTTTCTTTTTCCCTCACAGCTTCAACAGACCTTCTTATTATTTGATTTCTTCATGTGACCTGTTCTTTCTGGAATAAGATGGAAACTCAGTGTTGTTTTAATTTTCTTTTCTCTATTCGCCAGAGGTGTTGAGCATTTAAAAAATGTATTCATTGGCAATTTGTACCTCTGAGATGTGTTTATTCATCATAGTTGTACATTTTTGATTGTGTCTTTTATTTTTTGTCTCTTTAATCCTTTGGTTTTTCGTTTGCTGTGCAGAAACTTTTTGATTTGATATAATCCCATTTATTAATTCTTAATGTTATTTCTTGTGCATTTGGGGTTCTGTTCAGAAAACCTTTACCTATGCCTGTGTCTTCAATACTTTTACCTATTTTATCATTCAGCAAATTGTTTTTGTTGTAATATTTAGATGGATCTAAATATTAAAACAGAAATGCTAAACTTGCTGGGAGATAAATTAGGTAGAACTCTCAAAGACACTGGCATAGGAAAACTTTATGAATAAATCCTCAGTAGCATAGGAACTAGCACAAAGATTCAACAACTGGGATCTCATCTTATTAAACAGCTTCTGCACTGTAAGAGAAATCACCAACAGCGCCAAGAGACAACCTACAATGTGGTATAAAAATTTTACCAGCTGTTCCAAAGACAAAGGTCAATTATTTAGGATATGTGAAGAAATGAAAACAAAATCAGACCCCCAAATTTAAAGACCCAATTCAAAAATGGGCATCTGAAATGAACAGACACTTCTCAGACAAAAAAGTAAAAGCAAATAAATATGTGAAAAATGTTCCACATCACTGGTCCTTTGAGAGACGCAGATGAAAACAACACTGATATTCCACCTCACCCCAGAAAGAATGGCTGCTATCAAGATAAACCAATAACAAATGCTGGTGGGGTTTTGGGGACAAAGGAACCCTTCTCCATTGTTGGTGGGAGTGCAGACTTGTGCAACCAGTATGGAAATCAATATGGAGATACCTCAAAGAGCTGGGACTAGAGGTTGCATTTGACCCAGCCATCCCTCTGCTGGGTATCTTTCCAAAAGAATTAGAATCATACCACAGTGATATATGTGCACCCATGTTTATAGCCACACAGTTTGTAATAGCTAAAATTTGTAAAGGCTGGGGTTTTAGCTCAGTGGTTCTGCCACCTGCCTTACAAGTGCAAGGACCCAAGTTTGATTCCCGGTACCAAAAAAAAAAAAAAACAAAAAATAAAAACCAGAAACCAAAACCCTTGGAAACAGCCCATTTGTCCATCGACCAGAGACTGGACAAAGAAGATTTTTTAAATAAAATGGAGTATTACTCAGCCATAAAGAATGAGATACTGGCCAGGCATGGTGGTGCACGACTTTAATCCCAGCACTCAGGAGGCTGACACAGGAGGATTATTGTGAGTTTGAGACCAGCCTGGGCTACATAGTGAGTTCCAGGTCAGTCTCAACTATGTAGTGAGACCCTGTCTCAAAAAAAAAAAAAAAGAGAAACTAGCGTCATTTATTGGTAAACTGATGTATATTGAGGCCGTACTGTTAAATGAAATTAGTAGGACACACATGTGTAAATACCAAATAGTTTATCTGGTATGAAAAACTAAAAGTGTGAATAAGGTTCAAATTGCATAACTGATAATATGAAATAGGAAGAAAAGGGCTAAAGGAGTAGGGGCAGTGGGAAAGGTAAGGGAAAGGAAAGAAGGTGAGAGAAAAAAATGAGAAAAGGAAAAAATGGAAACAAAGTCTTTGTAAATAGTGAAGGATGGAGCGGGTGAGGGGAAGGCAGAGGAATGGGGGAAAAATAAGAATCAAGATACAGCATGTAAAGGTACAAGATCCCAATGATGAATGTAACTATACCATATACCTAAAAAGTACCAATAAACTTAATGAAAATTATTTAGATCTTTGATTCATTTTAATTTTAGTTTAGTACATGGTGAGAAATGTAGGTCCAGAATCAGTGTTCTGCATGTGGATAACTAATTTCCCATCACCATTTGCTAAAGACTCTATCTTTCCTCCTCTATATGTTTCTGGCCCCTTTGTCAAAGATCAGATGGCTAAATATACCTGGGGTTGTTTCTGCATCTTTTGTTCTGTTCCATTGATCCACATATTTATTTTTGTGCCAAAACCATGCTCTTTTGTTAGTGTAGCTTTATAATATAACCTAAAATCTTGGACTGTGATGGCTCTTGCTTCGCTCTTATTTCTCAGGATTGCTTTTGCAATTCTCAGTCTTTGCTGGTTCCATATGAATTTTGGAATTGCTTTCTCTCATTTTTTGAGGAATGATGTTGGTAATCTAATTAGAATTACATTAAATTTATGTATCAGTTTTGGAAGTATGGCCATTTTGATAATGTTGCCTTTGCCTATGCCAGATCAGGGAATAATTTTTCATTTTTGGATGTCTTCTTTGATCTCCTTTTTCATTCCTTGTGTTCAGGAGTAGATTTCTATTGCTTTTGGCTATATATCTTCATTAGGTAGAATTGTTAACTCTGAGCTCCTGTGGGTTGTTATTCCAAGGAATTCTCTCGTTGACTACATTTCAAATCTGAGAGCGTGTGAAGTAGTTTAGGTGCAGCCAAGTGTGAATGCTGTTAAAGCCATTGGTTCAGATGACCTTGACAGTGGGTCTCTTCATGACTATGGCTCAAGTTTTCTACTCTGCTGTTTTCTCACTTTTTTCTCTAATTGCTGTTGACTGTTCAAAAACTGGCCATTTTGATATTCTTCTAATGTATATAAAATCATGGCAGTTCCCTATAGAATCCTACATCTTCAGTGTCCCCATTAAATAAACATCCAGGAGAAGAGTTTAATTTGCTTCAGTGGCTCTCATTCAAGTAATGCACACCCATTGGAGCCTCTACACAGTAATGGAAATTTCACTGCCTCAACACAGAATATTTTATGTTTTTTTTTCAATTTCTCAGTTAAGATTGTTTGGGATTCTGTTAACACTACTGAAATTATTGTGGCTTAATTTATTATTTCACATAATGCAAAGTTCAAAGGTAAAGGATTTCTGTGTTTATTGATTCGGTTCAGTGAAAGTATCTATGCAAGATAAGGAGGAGAAGTATCAAGAGAAATCAGGGAAGTCCTCCTGAACTCAGGTCAGGTCTGATAGCAATGAATGAAGAGGAGAAATGAAGGAGGATTGGGTAGGAAAAGCCTGAGACAGCACTGAGGCTCTGAGAAATAAGAACCATCCGAAAAAGTAGTTCTGCCGGAAATATGACCTATAAAAGACTCTCATGCTGTGTGAAAATGACTTGTGTCCACAGTCATTGTTGGCCAAGTGTGGGAGAAGTTCAAGCCTGGCTGGGCCAGGTGCACCACACTCCTGTCTTCTGAGCAAACTTGAAGACCTCTCTGAGGCTGAGTTAACTCACCTAAGTACGTAGAGGCTGGGTCTAACAGGCTGTACCTCTGCCCCTAGTCCATGAATCCTTCACCTTGCCCAAGAAAACTCACCCCACCATATGTCTAGCCAATAAGATATCTCCCAATGTTCTCCACTACTACATAACCTGTAAGAACGTGCCATGTAATTAAATGCTCCTCCCATGCTCCTCCCCCATGGTTGTCCACATGTAAGCTATATAAGCCTGTGCATTTCCTAAGTAAAGCAAAAGCATTCAAGAAACCTCCCCGGAGTCTGCCTGCTGATTCCGTGCTTTACCCTCCCAGTCCGAGCTCCCTAACCGAACTCCATAGACCAAGCAGCAGGTGACAACAGCCAAGTATTCCTGTAAGAGTTTGGCTTTGACTCACATGCTATTGGGTATTGTTTGTAGCTTGATACTGTCCATTAACTATGCCCCTTGCCACTGATTAGTAAGCTCTTTCTTGAATGAAGATCTGAGCAGCATATCACCATAGCTACCACATAAATTTTAATTCAGTAGCCTACTTATCAGGATCTGGCCATTTTCAAAGTTTCCATTTTGTTATGCTAAGCACGTTGGTATTCTTTTTCAGATTGATTTCCTCCTTGACTAAAAACCACTGTCCTAATCTTGTGCTTTACATTTATATAAAATGAGGAAGGAAAATTTATCTTAGTTTTTAAAGTAGGGAACTCTGTCAGAAGCTGTTGAGCAGACTTTCATGTTAGTTTCTCTTGTTTATATCTAAAATTTCCCCCCAATTTCTCATATGTGTGGCAGGTGTCTGGATGATTTGGGCACTATACTCATCAGTAGACCCATCTAAAAATGAGATCAGTAGCTAGCTGAACATGCTGTTAGGAATTGATTGGAGATGGGTCATGCCGGTGTGACCAGGAAGGTTATATTTTTGTCCCAGGTTCTTTATTCTTTCTCTGCTTCCTGGATGCCAGAGGTTGAGCAGCTTTTCCTCTGCCATGCCCCTCTGCCATTTTGTTCCTGCCTTAAAGCCAGCCAACAGTGGACTTAATGTGTGAGACAAAATAAATCTCTCCTCCTTTAAGTTGGTTGTTGGGTATCCCGTCCTTGCAAGAGGAAAATGACTAACGCAGCATCATAAATCAGGCTTACATCACATGCCTATAATTGAGCTCCAAAGGCAACTAAAAAAGTGGCATGTCAGATTTTGAAACCTCTAAAGTGTAAAGTGGGAAGCTTTGGAATAATGAAACTAGACCTGTATCTCCCACTCTATAGTGAAATCAAACAAAAATGGATCAAAGACATAAATATAAAAACATAAACATGAAAACAGCTTGAAGACAAAAGTAGGGAAAACAGTTGAAGATGTAGGCATAGGTGAGAATTTCCTGAACAGAATTCCAGTAGCACAAGGAGTAACAGTATGAATCAATAAATGAGATTATATTAAATTAAAAACTTGGAGAGCAGAGGAAAAAAAATCAACAGAGTGAAGAAACAATTTTCATAAAGAGAAAAAAATTGCCAGCTACTCTACTCCCAGAGGCCTAATATATAGAATATATAAAGCTCTAAAAGAATTAGACCCCAGAAAACAAATGACCAAATAAAAAATTGGCAAATAAAATGAATAGAAACTTCTCAAAAGAGAAATATAAATGACCAATAAATACATTAAAAAATGTTGAACATTTTTAGCCATTAGGGAAATGCAAGTCAAAACAACACTAAAGGGGAGAGTGATGGGGAAAAAGAATTAAATTATGTCATGTTCACGTGAAAATCTGCCAAAATGAAACCTTGTAGTCTGTACAACCAATATACACTAATAACAAGTATCAAAAAAAAAAAAAACCCCACAACACTGGGATCTCATGTTATTCTCATCTTGAAGGGTATTTTCAAGAACACAAAAAGCAAAGGCTGGCAAGAACATTGGGGAAAATGAACCCTTCTGTACTGTTGGTAGAACGGTAAAGTAGTACAAGCATTATAGAAAACAGTATGTAGATTCCTAAAAAAATCTATAATAGAAATTCTATTTGACTTAGCTGTACCTCTTCTTAGTATTTCCCCGAACGAATTAAAGACGTCCTGCTTATAGAGATGCAAGCATACCCATTTTTATAGCAGTGCAATTCACAATTGCTGAACAATGGAAGCAGCTTAGATTCCCAACAACAGAAGAATGAACGCAATGTAGTATGTTTGCATAGTGGAGTATTCGCCATAAAAAAGAAAAATTTTCATCACTTGTAGGAAAATGGATCAAAATTGAGACCATACTATTAAGTAAAATATGTCAGACACAGAAGGTCAAAACCAGGAAGATAGATTTCTTAGAAATGGGGAAGCAGGGAGAGAGGAAGAAGGGGATAAAAGGGCATCAAAATGATCAAAATATGATATATATGTATGTACTTCCAAAAATGAATGTAATATTATGTTCTAAACATAATTAGATAAATATTAAATCAAATTTTAAAGAATCTGATATAAAAAAATTTCCCTGATAAATTCATAAACTTTTTGTTCCAAAAAAAATGACGTGGGCTATGCCAACAAAGAAAGGATACTGGCAGGAGATGGTGGAAATGGCTGTTAGACAGATAAACTACCAGTATCTGCCACCCTAAATACTGCTAGGATGGCACTTCATTATTGTATTGCCATCAATTTAGTTGTTACAAGTTGTAAACTGATGATTACATTTTCAACCTTTTTTGCTTATGTCGCACTGCCTGCATAGGCCCACCCCTTTCCGAGCCAAGAGCTGGAAGATTTCATTGTGATCTTTTTTTCAGATGATTTCTGTTACTTTTGCCTTTGTTCATACTTTACTGTCTAAGTAAACAGATCTAAGCAAACTATTTATACTAATCTTTTAAAAGGACTAGTGAAAAGCCTGATTACTAAGTGATTGCAAGTGTCGTTTTCAGCCTTCAGTTAACCAGGCAGGTTTCATTAGTACCAGGAAGCTCCAGAGACACCTAAGGTCCAAAAAGAAGAGCAGGAAATATTGTACCATGCAAAAAGAACTCTACAGGGTACTTCTTTTGCTACAACGTGAAGTATAAAGTGCTTTAGTGATATTCTGGTTTCTTCTAAACTTCTGTATACTCTATCCTGCTTCTTTGTTGACTCTATTATTTTCAGCACTAGTAGTCTCTGCTCCTTAACTACTTTTTTTGAACTTGGGAAAGCTATGGGATCTTTCTAAGTATTAGTTTCATAATCTGTAAAATGAAACAAAAATATCCCTTCATGTGAGTGCAATGTGTAAAACAAAACATATATTTCTTTTTCTTTTTACTATTAAATAGAAGGCAAGGTGTAGCCCAACAAATGTGACAAGTTACAACAAAGGAAGTGAAGCAGAAAAGCTTAATTTTTGCTCAGTGGATGCAAAATAATGCATTTATTTTTTATTCATTGAGATATTTACTGTGGTCCTACCATGTTGCAGGCATTGATTTTAGCACTTAACATACAATAGCCAAAAAGAGAAAGTTTCTTGTTAATGATACTTTTAGTTGAGTAGGGGAGGGTCAAGAGATATTTGTATTTTAGACAACCAAATACAATTGCTGAAGAATAATTTCTTCAATCAACAACTCATTAAGTTACCTTGGAAACAATTAAAAAATTATGTTCAAAGTTATGTTATTACAATAAAAATAGTACTACTTTTAGAAACTTTAGAAAACAGTGAAGATTAAAACCACTCAAAATTCCCTAATAGTATGATTTTTTTGGTTGATCAATTGTCCAAGCATGTATTATATATTTTTAATCTATTTTTTAAATTTATTTGGTTTGGTATAAACTTTCCTTTATTCACTGGTTTAAAATCCTACCTTTACTGCATACTAGATTCTTATGCAGATTTAACTCTGGATAGTTCTGTTGCAATTTCTCATTCATACAAGATAAAACTCTTTTAACTGTTATAGTTTTATAATATCTTTAAGTGCCTGAGAGTAATATCTTTTAATTCATTTTACTTTTTAAAAATTTTATCTTTGGGAATATAAACTAGTATATTATAAATGTCAACATTGTTAGAGAGCGAGAACTGCAGTTTTAACTAAGGAGAGCAGATAGAAACTTGGGAAGGATGTGTCACTCACTTTGGCTAGATCCAGAATGAACAATATTATTTGGTTTGGCAGAGAGGAAAGAAAAGGGTATTTTGAACATGAAAACAGCTTGAACAGAACCCAGAACATGCAACATCTGCGTAATGGGGGATGGGAGAGGCAGAGTGGAAGTCATCTAATATTTGTTGAGTGCCTGCTAATAGTCACCATGCTAAGACTCACTTAGGGATTACTCTGGTCAGCTAACTTTAACTCATCAATATATGCTCAGTGCCTTGCTTTCAGTCTGTTACGACTTGCAGATAAAACAGAGTTTCTGAAGACAGTTTGTTCATATAAAAACATTGAATTAGTCAGTTTCTTGACCCCAAAACCATACGTTTGGGGTGAAAAATTCATTGTTTAGTATGCTATCTTTGGCATTTTGGGTTCTTTATTTGTAACCTCTACCCTCTAGATGTCAATAGCTATCCTGCCCCCTGGTACACAGACAACTGTATCTGTCTCTAGGCATTGCTAAGTGTCCCTTCAAGGGAAAGATCAATTCTACTTGAAAAGTTTGGATTATAACAAATATAGAAAAGGTGGTGAAGGGTTTTGCATTGTACAGTGTACTTCAAATATCCTTTTCTTTTTTTAATCTCCAAAATTCCATTTAGGTTGTTTTTATTTTCCTGTTGTTATTCTGACCTTACTCTATTGCAGAGTTTCTTAACTGTGGCACTACTGATCTCTAGGCTGGATAATTCTTTATTGCATGTGGGAGGGAATGCCCTATGCATTGTGGGACATTCAATGGTATATCTGGACTCTACACAGGTTATACTAGTACTACCAATTACCAAGCCCAGTGTGACAAGCAAAGCTGACTGCAGACATTGACACAATTGACCATGATGTAGAATCACTGGTACAGACTACACCAAAAATAGCAAGACTGCAGAGTGTCATTCTACACAACCACATAAAATATACCTTGTGTTTGCAATATGTGATGAACATATTCATTGTAGGATATTGGTATATATATCTATATCTATATCTATATAGATCTATATCTATATCTATATCTATATAGAGATATATAGATATCTCATTTTGATGCTTTTTACTTTCCCTTCCTCTTCCCTCTCTCCTCTCTCTCCCATTCTAGGATCTTGTACCCATTTCCACAAGATATTTCCTTGTTTCCTATCATCTTTCTTCCATTTTTCTCTATAAGGTATTTATACTTTGGATTTCCATATTAGAGGAACCATGTGATATTTGACATGCATCCAATTTCTTTCATGTAGCTTTGATTACATTGTTTTGCATGTGTGTGGTAGCACTGCTGTATGTGCAAGATATTCTCTAGAGTGTAGTATGTCTAGCAGCCACAATTCACTAGATGCAGTAGTGCTCCCCTCCACCCAAAGTTATGACAACCAATACTATCTAAAAATGTCCTCTCTTGTGGGGCGCAAAGTCATCCCTGTTTGAGAATCATTGTTGTAGCTTACCTTTCTCTCTGTATATATTTATTCTTTTTTGCAGCCTTTTAGAAGAAATACATGCTGGTCTTCTCTTTTTACTCAGAGACAGAGTGATAATTTTTATTCTGTCACTCTCTAACTCACATGGTTTAATTGTGGAATTTTTTCCTAACAAATACAGCATTGCCTCCAAGAGAGATTCTCACAAATAATGTATATTCTAACTTGCTAAGCATTTATCATTTCTCCTCTGACTGAACAGGGACAGGTCATTTGAGCATCTATTTCAGGTTCTGCTATAGACTGCCTTTGCATTTGAATAAATTTTCACATACAACTCTTTTGCTTATATCTAGATATACCTCCAAAGTCACATGCACTTATAGGTGGGGCTTTTGGGAGGTGATGGGATCATGGGTGTCTGATACTGGACTAGTCCACTGATGGGTTGATAGCTAGATGTGATATTGGGAGGTAAAGCCTGGTGGGAAGAGGTAGGTCACTGTGGGTATAGACTGGAAGGTGATTCTGCCAAAAAATGCGTACACACTTCAGCAGTTCACCATACTAACAAAGGCCTAGAAGCTAATGGCTACCACTCTGATTACCTCTTGTAATTGTAGAGGCCCAAAGGTGACTTGTATTAATCTTATAATGTCTCACTAAATGTATTAAAATATTTATGTGTATTTATTTTTCTAGTGTATACTTTTGGTGGTTTCTCTCTCTCAGATACATACATACACACACACACATATATATACATATACAATATATTAACACACACACACACACACACACACATCTCCTCTGTTGATAGCTGCTGCTTCCTGCCTGCCATGCAGTGAACTGTTCCTCCATGCTGCCCTGCCTTGGAATCAGCTGAAACCTCTACAAACTGTGAACCAAATTAACCTCTCTCCTCCTTTAACTTGTGGATGTCGGGTATTTTGTTTCAGCATTGAGAAAGTAAGTAAGACAGCTACCTGAACTTGTAGGCAACCTCAAGGAAAGCATATTGTCTTCTGCATATTGCATTTAAATGAAAAGAATGTGAATATGGAATCATGTATTTATGGGTTAAAACATTAGTTAATTCCTCTTTAAACGAATTTAGTGACCTTAGGCTAGTTACACTTTTGACAATGTTTCATCCTCTGCAATATAAAGATAAAAATACCTTCCAAGGGTGGGTTCTTGTAAATATTAGAGATAATGAGATAAAGCGTTTGAAATATATCACTCAGAAATGTTGACCATTTTTATTAATTTTATCGGGAGATAGTGATACATATCATATATATACATGAATGACCTTTAAAACCATACTTTAAACCATGAGTACCTATATAAGTGTTTACCTCTTTCTTTCCCTCAGCTCAGGCACACTGAGGGAAAACAAATTATTGAAATAATATTTTCATTATTTGCCAGAGATATTAAGGCCAAATACTGAAGGTTAAAATTTATTTAACATCATTGCGGGCACGTCATTATGCATCTGTGAGATATATTTTGCATTGTAAGAATGCTTAAGAGATAGGATTTTAAAGAAAGTTAGGATGTGTTTTCTAGTACTGCCTTTTATAGCAAAAGTGTCAATTGATTGACTTTATGTTTTCTCTGTTGCATAAGTTATATTTTCATTCATATCCATTTATCCCTAATATCTATATGTGCATGGTTTTGACCTCTTCAAGACTAATTGAATTAAAAGTAAAATATGATGAAAAGTAAAAGCAAAGAATGAAAGAAATTCTGGAAGACACATTACAAAAATCAATTAAAAATTCAGAATATACTTTTTGGGTAATCAAAATTTTTCCTTTTTTTGATTCACTATATATGGATGTAGTTTTCTTTAAACCAAATGCTAACACAAGGCTGGGGTGCACAATTTTAGTTCTAGTATGATAGAATTTTAATTGGGAAGGGAACCCCAAACTTGTTTAATATAACCATGCTATTTATGAATGGAGAAATTGAGGCCAAAAAGAAGTCAAATAACTGTCCCAAAACTGAGGCAGTGTCAGAAATTCATATAAGTGTCTGGTTCCCAGAACTGACACTGTTCTGTTGGTTACATCAGTCTGGATTCTTCTAGAACATTTAGCAC
Source organism: Fukomys damarensis (assembly GCF_012274545.1). NCBI lineage: Eukaryota > Metazoa > Chordata > Mammalia > Rodentia > Bathyergidae > Fukomys > Fukomys damarensis. The sequence continues at coordinate 18,879,023 of NW_022900951.1, read as the reverse complement.
TTATTTTCTAATTAACTGAAAAAACCAAGGGGATGATAATGGCGATATTTTTAGGGATTGTTGTGGCACCAGTCGCTGGAAGAAAAAGAACATTTTAACTGCAATAAGCTTGATAAAAGCTATGCTTCAGTTCTTTACAACTCCTTTAAAGCAAGAAAAGCACATAGTTTTCTTCTACTAAGTAATTAGAAAATACAGGTAGACATAGCAGGTTATAAAAACTATACTTTAACCAATACATAACATTTAATTTCCCCCCATATAATTTCTCACACTTTCATTTTAAAACATTTTATTAAGGAGCATGAACAAGATCAAAGGCTTAGAGATATTATTTAAGAATTGGTGTTTCTTCCAATTGCCTGGCACAATGTTTGCAGTACTTCTATGTATCTTGAGTATTACCTATCTTTAATTTGCCTTTAATCTTCCAGTATCTTGCTGCAAAGTTTCAACACAAACTTTAATAAAACTCCTTGCATTTTCCTTGAGATTGTCCTGATCTTTTTTCTTTATCTCTGTTTTGTTCAAGAAATTTATATTCTTCTGCCATGGTTACAAGTTCTTCTGGGATACTCTGATTGGTTCTCTTCAGAATGTTAATCAGTTCATTGGCAATCTTCAAATCATTTTTAGTAATGAGAGTTATTGATGTGCCATTCTTCCCTGCTCTTCCAGTACGTCCTACTCTGTGTACATATTCTTCAGCATTCCATGGGAAATCATAATTATATACGTGTGTGATATCAGCAACATCGAGACCTCGGGCTGCTAAATCAGTTGCAATCATTATTTTCACAGCTCCAGTTTTAAATTCTTCTAGTGCCTGTTCACGTTCTTCTTGCTCCCTATTACCATGCAATATTTGTACAGGTATGCCCTGGATGCCTAAATCACTTGATATGTCATCAGCAACAAGTTTTCTGCTAACAAATATGATGACTTTATCTTCAGATGCCATGTTATTTAAGAATTCTTCAATATGAGCTCGTTTTTTCTCTTCTGTCGTAATAATTATATTTTGCTTCACTGTATTTATGGCAGATAGATTCAGAGTACCAACATAAACCATCATAGGCTCTTTCAAATAAGTTTTGGAAAGTAGATTGGCAGCATCTGGCCAAGTTGCGCTTGTCATAACAGTCTGACGGTCTGGACGCACATCTGACAGAATCTTCATTATCTGGGATTTGAACCCCAGATCCAACATTTTGTCTGCTTCATCTATAACTACAAAAGTTATGTTTCTTAAGCTGATAAAGTTGTTCATCTGCAGATCATTTAATCTTCCAGGAGTGGCAATGATGATATCTACACCTTTGGCCACATCTTGTATTTGTTCCTTTCTATTTTTACCACCATATACACAAACACTTTTAAGATCATTATATGCGTACTTAGAACATTCACTTTTCACCTGAAGAGCTAATTCTCTAGTTGGAGTAAGGATTAGCATGCCAGGTCCATTCCTTTCCTCTTTAGTTACTGGTTGCGAAATGAGATGAATAAAACCAGGCATTAAATAGGACAATGTCTTGCCTGTTCCAGTTTGGGCAACTCCTATAAGATCTATTCCTTGTAGAATAATTGGCCATGCTTGTGACTGAATTGGTGTTGGCTTTTTTAGACCTGCCTTGGTTAAATTTTCCATCAGTTCAGAATACTCCTGGAAGGCATACTCAAATTTACAAATTGGATTAGGAATTGGACGTTTTTTACCTTTTGTCAGATCATTACACATTACATTGAAATTTTCCTTTCTCCATTTATCTACTTCATCTGCGGACATCAAGCTTGTCTCTTTGGATTCTATGTAAACGTTTTTCTTAATCGGAGGTAAATCTGCCCATTTTCTTTGTTCCCACTCCATAGTTGCTGCCCGGATCTGATCCCAATCTATCAGTGGCTGAACTCTCTTAACAGTGTTACTTGTGCTTAAACTTGTTCCAGGCTGGGATTGAGACGCAGCATTATTTACAGGACTTTGAGATATAGCATTATGAGCTGAGGCTTGGGATGTGGCATTATCAACACCGGATTCTGAATTGGACTTTTCTTGTTTTTTAGCAAGAGCTTCTATGGCTGCTTTGGCCTTTATTTTCATGTCATCGCTACCAAAAATTTTTACTTCTGCTTCAGAACCCCCGGTTATGATTTGTATCTTAGTGTTTGTCAAACACTGAAGATCTTTTATTTTTGAACCACCACGGCCAATTACAGCACCGATCATGGTATTCTTCAAGCTAAAGCAGAGTGGTGGTCCGCGGGGGTTTGCTGCCCTAGGCCCCAGATGGCCAGAGGGACCACTGTTGCTGTCTCTGCTTTGGCCTTGGCCCCGGCCCCAGCCCTGGCCCCGGCCCCGG
>NW_022900951.1:18860099-18876574 GCF_012274545.1 Fukomys damarensis | reverse complement strand
GGGCCCAGCCTCGGCCTCTGCTACTGCCATCGCTTTCTTCCAAGCTCACACTAGTGTCTCTTAGATGACGCTCCGACCTTGTCTGTTCTGGGGCCCCTGACATTGCCCAGGAATACCAATGTTGGCAAAGCCGTCTTGCCTACATACGGTTGTGAAGATGATGCTTCTGCGGCCTCTCTTTACGCTCTGAACCAACAGACTGTAGCGCCAAATGTTTGTACACTGAACCTAGGAAAACAGGGACAAAGGGAGGAGCTTTGAGGGCTTGGCCATTCACAGCGCTGAGCCTATTATGACATAAGCAAATGTTTGTGACACGAAATTTAAAGATATACTCTTAGGGACTAACCCTGCCTGGACAAATGAGTGATTATTTCATTTAAAAATATTTTTAAAATTTATTTTTAACTGATATGTAAGAATTGCACATATTTATGGGGGTACTATGTAATTTTTTAAAAATTGTTTTTATGTTTTAAATATGATAAAATGGGGCCAGGGATTTGGCGCAGTGGTTCCGCCTCACAAAAAAAAAGTTACATAAATCTGATATTAACCAAATTTAAAATATGAAAATAAACACTTTACCTTATTTATTATTACTGTTATATTTTCAGAAGCAGGGATCGAACTCGGGTCCTTGCACTTGCGAGGCAGAAGGCATCACCACTGAGCCAAGTCTCTGGCCCTTTATGAGGCATTTTTTTAGGCAACAAAAACATCAGTATGGTTAAACTTTAACTCATTTCACTTCTGTATTAATAACTACTTTATTTATACAGTAGTCCTGAATAGGCATAAGAACTTCTTGGCATTATCTTGTTTTTAACGGAAAATACTATTTAATAAAACTATATAATAACCCAAAAACTATTCTGGAAAAGTATAAAAGGTTAGAGAGAAGAAGAGCTACAGTTTAGTCCCACCTTTTGGTATGTCCCAAGTCACCATTCTTTCCTGTTTTTAAGATTATGATATTTACTGCAATTGGTTTAGTTTTAAGATGGCAACATATTAACAAATTATTATTGACATGGGCTTTTCAATTTGTCTAAAATTTTGCGTTGTAAGTGGAATGAAGCAGCATTTCCAGTTGACAAATGGATCTGTGGGTAGTGAGATACCGCTTAAATAAAGCTTATGACAATTAAACTAACAAATGGTGGCAATGAGAAAGTATTGACAAAGAACAAAAAGGGAATATTCATTTCAATATATGTAGTAATCTACACTTTATGTAAAAGAATGAATACCTGATGCAGTACAAGTGGTAACCAGGTACCAAGAAAACAGACAATGAGCTTTGGCAAGTGTATTCTTTTAGAGTTTACGATGTAACTAGGGAGGGATGAAGACAGAAAATTTAAGATAGTTTCCTTCGTAAAGGAAGTTATTCGAATAGCCTGTACTAAGCTAATAAAGTTATAAAAGCCATAAATAAAATTATCTTCATGGAAAGTGACAGGAAGTAACTCTGAATGCTGACATAGACAGGACATTGGTAAGAATAAATATTCTGTGCCTTCAGGCTTTGGTGGATAGCTGGTTCTCCAAAAACATAAGCAAGGACTGAAATCCAAATCAAAATTACTCAAAGAAATAAAACGACTTCTGACATTTAGAGGAAAGCTTGGTGAGTTCAGGAAATTCAGGCAATAATCTACACACGATATTAGGAAGACTGGATAATGCAGTAAGCCATAAGCAAAGGAAATAATTTGAGCAAAGAGACAAATATGGTATTTAGTAAACCAAATACCTAAATGTACAAAAGCTCTGAAATAGGATATAATGGAAATGTTTACCAAAAAATGCTAATGAAACACAAAAACATTCCACAGAATTTCCATAGCTGTTTTTTATTCTCATTCCTAGTGTGAGGATATTTAATAATATTTTCCCAAGTACTATCAAGAACAACAGAAAAGTAGCATCAGGAGGCTGATTTGTTGGATATAACTGGTCCTAAAAAGAGCAGTTATTCTGAAGAAAAAATGTCATATTTCTACTTAAATTTTAAGAAGATCTGCTGAAAAATACATGATAAAACACCACTTCACTTTATTTTCCATTCTCAGACTGTAGTTTAACTTGACCTTATCTGAAAAAGTTCTATCCCAGGTTCATGGTAGAAGGACACAGAAGCACAGCTGCCGACCTGATGACTGCCAGGTGGTGTTGCTTGGAGAAGGAGGTCTGGATGGAGTGACCAGATGAGTCTATACAGAGAGTCTTCCTAACCAGTGGTCCTCCTATTTTATTTTGATTTTGCTGCCTTCAGTTATATCACTGTTGGTTCCTTGCATTTCATTTCACTATGCCAAAATGCTACATAAGCTATCCTTTGCAGGTGTAGATTATCTCGGGAAATTGAGTGGCTGGCTCTCCTTGCGGGTCTCTGGGTGCACCTTCCTCCAGAGTCCACCAGCAGGAACCACCTGGCCAGAGCTGAGCCCTCATCCCTGCAGGGGCCCCACCCAGCCGGTGGCAAGGTCACCTCTCCTATGTGATGTTTTGATGCATAACCTATATAATGTTCAAATTGTCAACAACGTATTTGTCTCTTCAAAGAAATAATTTCTTTACGATTGAAAACATTCAGAATATTTTCTTGTAGCTTTTTGATATATATAGTGCATAATTTTCACCTGTAGTCACTCTAGTAACTATAGCACCAGAATTTCTTACTCTTTTCTTAAAATTAGTAAGTACTCTCTGACCAATCTCTGCCCAACCCTCCCTCCCCACTACTTCTTGCAGCCTCTGGTGATTGATATTCTACTCTCAACTTCTAGGAAACCATCTTTAGATTCCACATGGGTGAAATCATGTAGTATTTATTCATCTTTTCTGTGCCTTATTTTGGTTACCTATCTTATTTCCATTTCTATCCATGTTGTTGTGAATGACAGGATTTTATTCTTTTATGGTTGAAGCGTATTCCATTATATATATGTGCAACACTTTTTAAAAGTGTTCATCAGTTGATGGATGCTTGTCCCTTAACTTTTGTCTCCTGAATGCTTTGCTAAACTTCCTCCAGGTAGTTGTGGCTCAGCTTAGACAGACCATTGAAGCAGATCTTGAACTTATGCACACCGTTCCTTTCATGAGTCAATTATTTCCATAAGAGTAAAATAGTAGATTTTTTAAAAAATCAACTTGTTTGTATATTTGTATGTTTATTTTGATAAGTTTCTTTTGGAGTAGAAACATGGTCTAGATAAATTTATCACTTCCCGGTCCTCTAGTATAACTTCAATTACACCATGAGCATTCTCTTGGGTGCACACTTAGGAATAGCATTTTGCCTCTGGTTCTTTAGCTAAATTTCAGTACTTGTTCAGGGAGCTTCCAGATATTCACAGGAATGATGGTTAGAAGATAGAGTGGGACCTAAGGTACCTTAAAAGGTGTTTGTAATGGTTTGCCACTTTCCCCAGTGCCTTTCCATTTTTTTCCTTCCCTGTGGGTTCATAGATTCCAAGATCTAACCATGAGGAGGCTATTTATAAGTCATTTATTAGGTGCCACATAGAAGACAACCTGACAAGAGGCAGGGAGCTTAATTCATTCCAATGATGTCCATTCCATTATTCTGTTACGAGGCAGTTAAATGGTTACAAAAGTGGTTGCCTTTTGTTTTCTTAGGTCCTTATTCTGACTCTGAAGGTATGAAAACTAGATTCCATTCTCTTATATCTGTGTGTATTTAAGAGCCAGTGTCAAATTAAAGGGTTTCTTGGGGTTTTTTCAACATTTCTTGCTATGACCTATTTTCTAAGGTGAACATAATCCCCTTTCTCCTTTGGAAATGGGCCTTGTTATTACTATTAAGGCCTCTTCTCTGAGCACAACAGTTGTACTAATTTAACCAAAGAATTCCTAAGACACATATCTGCTCACAGTAACATGATGGACACTTACATTCACTCTTCTTTACTCTACAGTTACTACATTGGTTTTGTTTTCTTTATTTGTTTAACTAAAAGTACACTATATATTTATTTACATGTATCCGCTTAATTTTGGTCATTTGATGTAGTGTATGAAGTATCTAATAGCAATTCTCTCAGTCCCCATATGATTTTCTAGTTCCAAGTCTTCTGATATTTAATATTCATGGTATTTTGTCCAGCCAAAGTTGTTGATTAAAAATTGAACATATTTCATTCTAGATGTCTGTAACACATTGGGAGAAATCCCCTCTATGTCAGCACTTTTATGAATGATAATTTTTTAAGGAAAAAGAAAAAAAGGTTACTGGCCAAGCAATGTTTGGAAAATATAGCATCCTATATCCTCTATGTTAAAGTCACAATGCTCATTAGATATCCCAGAAACTCAGACATTTATAAGCAATGACAAAATCATTTGTTTAACCTAAAGTTTCCCAATGAAATTTCCAGTGGGCCTTTTCATAAATATTTTAAGTAAACCTTTTATTTGGGATAATTTTAGATTTACAGTTACACAGACAGTGTAGGGGGAGTTCTTATATACCAGTTTCAGTTTCTCTCACCTCATTATTTTACATTACCACGATAGATTTGTCAAATACAGGAATTCAGTATCAGTGTATTACTGTTAACTAAACTCCGGACTTTAGATGACTTGTTTTCCATTAATGCATTTTTTTCTGCTTCAAAATCTAGTCCAGGACTCACACTGCATTTAGTTTTCAAGCGTGGTTTGTTGGAGTTTCTCAATTTTTCTTTGTTTTCATTACTTTGCCAATTTTGAGGAATAATGATCAGCATTTTTTAGAATGTTTTCAAGTTGGGTATGCTTGATTTAATTTCTCCTGAATAGACTAGGGATATAGAATTTTAAAACAAAATTACAGAGGTTATGTACCCTTCTCATCATGTCTTATTGGGAAGAAGGTTACCTAATAACAACATGACTCATCATTATTAAGTTTGATCACTTGGTTAAATATTGTTATCCAGATTTTTCTCCACTATAAGATTATTATTCCATTCCATATTTTGATTTTTTGGAAGTGAATTATTAAGTCCAGAAAACTCTTAAGGGACAAGTTCCTACTTAAATGCAATTACTAACATTTTATGGAGAATACTATTCTTTGTAATATAGTTTGGAAAATCCTATTCTGGATAAGCATAAATTATTTAACCAGTCTTTTTCATTTGGTTGTTAAGTCAGATGTATTCTGACCAAATCACATCATAATTCATCCACAATTTTTGGTGAATGATGCTAGGAGTTATGATGCATTTACACTATTTTCTAGTTCATTAATTGTTAAGAAAATGAAATTTGTTCAGTCAAATGTGGTTTTTATTTAGTGAAGGATATATTATGTTTCTCTATCTTTATACCTTCATCTTTACTTTGAATAATACATAATATTACAGAATTTTGGAGGTGTTAAACTGCTCAGATGTTATCTTGATCTTCTTCATTGTAGAGACAATGCAATTGGTTTCTAAAACCTTTCTGGACTTGACCAAGGATATTCAGAAAATCATGAGAGTGCAAATACAAAAGTATTTCTAGGGCAAAGGCTCTTACTCTTCTATTTGAAGTGATTCACCTCTCCTCATGGTCTTTTATGTGTGTAATATGGAGGAATAGAAGAAGACATGAAAGTGAAATGAAGGAAGATCATGTTTTGGGGAGGAGGTAGTTTTACAATTTGAGTACAGAACAGAACACTTTAAGATGCAACTTATTGTGGTGAATTACTGAGATAGCCCAGAACTAATGGGAGCTTTTTCTAAATATTACAGGTACTCAAAGGGATTGATCTTTCACGGTCATTTATTACCATTTGTAATTAGCCTTGTAATTCCAGAAACTAGTAGTCACCTAAATTAAGGGCCACTAGTGTGACATTCTTTGCTTCAAATATCTCTACATCCCTTGTGTCTGAAATATTGCCACTAGATATATACCTCTGGTTTATGGCTTGTTACCTTATTGACATACTCTTGAAAGCATAAGATATACAAATGTGAAATTGTGAAACACCTGGCCAAGAAGTTCTTATAGGGCACAGGTAGGCAAAAAACAGAGGGATTTAGTTTCTTGCAAAAAATGGGTAAAGGTTGTTCCAAGTTAGGAAGAAAGGAATAAAAATAAAGAGTTGGTTAAAATAGTCTTCACTATTTTGCTTAGGGTGATTCCTGAAACTAAAATCTTACAGGCAGTGAATTAGGTTAATTTTCAATTTCTCTATTTCACACAAGACTCTTCTGTAGATCATTGTTGCTAGACTAAAATATTCTTATAGATGGGGACTTCCTTAGAAATCATATTGATAGTATTTTATTCAATAAACCTTTCATGATTTAAGGCAAACTTGTGAAATTCCAGTTAATATAATAATTATAGTTGACTTTACATATGTACAGCACTTTACATTTTGTGAATACTCTCCATAGAAATAGTCTGCTTGGGAATATGTGGCAAAAATTGCCTTCAAAATGGCGCATATTGTTGTGATTATTCGCTGTACAGTACCATAATACATCCGTAGAGTCTGAATGGTGGAGTAGCAGTAAAACATTGGAGTCAGAGTAACCAAGTTCAGAGCTCACTTCTACCACGTATTCACTGTGAATCCTGGAGCAAGTTACAACTTTCTTATGCATGTTTTTTTTTTTATCTATAGAATCACACACTAATACCTATTTCAGGCTTGCACCCACAAAAAGTTACACTGTTTCATGGTAGAAATATTTCGAGTATCAAACATCCATGTTTACAGAAACAGTAGTTATAAAGAGACAATTATGGAGTAAAAATGCCTGTCCAATAATTTCCCTGAAGGTTTCCTCTGGTCCACATTGAAATGAAATGAAACAAAACAAAACAAACAAAACAGAATAATAAAATAAACTGTTTGCTGCTGGTTGTGGTGGCATATGCCTATATTCTCAGACCTTCAGAGGCTGAGGCAGGAGGATTGCCACAAGTTTGAGGCCAGCCTGAATTATAAAGCAAGTCCTTGTCTCAAAAAGTATCAGAAAAAGGTTTTCTTCCACAAATCTAAATTTATTCAACTTGAACATTTTTTAATTTTCCCATTACCTCCTCTGTCCTTTTTAAAATATCCTTTTTAAATAAATCAAGGGTCACAAAAGATTTTTTAAATTACTTCCTAGGCCAGGAGAAAATGCGAAACTAGTGCCAATAGCCAGATTAAGCTTAAAATGTTACTGGGATGTGAAGCCCATGTACTTGTAAATGCTGTTGTAGAATATTAGTATGGTCAGAATGATTGTGTTCCCCCCAAAATTCATATTTCAAAATATAAATTTCTAATGTGATATTGTTAGGGTGTGAGAAGGTGAATAGGTCATGACGGAGGAGCAATCATGAATGAGATCATTTTGCTCACATGAAAGAGGCCATATAAAGGGGGCTGGGGATTTAGCTCAGTGGTTCCACCACCTGCCTTGCAAACACAAGGTCCCGAGTTTGATCCCTGTTACACAAACAAACAGAAAAAGGCCAAAAAGTAATCTCTCATTCCTTCTGTCTGCTATGTGAAATTGCAGCGTAATGACTTTGAACACAGAAGAAGGTGTTCATCAGATACTGAGTCAGCTGGTGTCTTAATGTTGGTTGGATTCCCCAGCCTCCAGGGTTACAAGAAGGGAATTTCTGTTTTTCATAAGTCATCCCAGTCTGTGGTATTCTCTTACAGCAGCCTGAGACAATTGCAAACAAACAAAAATCAAAATGCTATTAGGTATCATTCATGGTTGTAGATGGCAAGGGCTACAAGGAGGCCTAAGAGACTGCAGAGTTGACACAAAGATTTATAAAGGGAGATAGCTCCAATCTGTCACTCCAGAGGTATGGATTTACAGATAAAAGGATGTGAAAATTTGGATGAAGAAATCAATGTGGCCTTAGGAAAGAGATCAGTGTAGTCTGGAGGAGTAGGACTGAAGATTCAAGTTAAGGGGAATAGAAAGGGGGGAAAAGGGAAACTTCAGCAACATTAAAGATAAAGAACTTTCAAATTAACATGGTAAAAATGTAGCAAACTTCTTTCTATTTCAGATGCCCGGTTTTGAGTTGTATCTTTATATTTGGGGGGTCTGATATTTTGAATTCTTTATATTTTCTAGGTAGTAGACCATTGTCTGAGGAACAGCTGGTAAAAAATTTTTCCCACATTGTAGGTTGTCTCGTAGCTCTTTTGGTGATTTCTCTTGCAGGGCACAAACTTTTCAAAAAGATGAGATCCCAGTTGTGGATTCTTTGTGCTGGTTCCCCTGCTACTGAGGATTTATTCATAGTCTTTTCCTATGCCACTGTCTCCAAGAGTTCTACCTAACTTATCTTCCAACAAGTGTAGTATTTCTGTTTTAATATTTAGATCTTTAATTCACTTAGATTTTAGTTTAGTGCATGGTGAATGATTAGGGTCTAGTTTTAATCTTTGGAAGGTTGAAATCCAGTTTTTTTCTAACACAATTTATTAAAGAAGCTATGTTCCCTCCAGTGAGGATGGTTGGTTCCTTTGTCAAAGATGAGGTAGCTGAGTGTGTCTGGAGTTGTTTTGGCATCTTCTAATATATTCCACTTTTCCTGGGGTCTGTTTCTTTGCCAATACCATGCTGTTTTTATCACAGTGGCTTTGTAGCTTAATTTCAAGTTAGGGATTGTGATACCCCCTGCCATGTCTGTTCTGGCTCCAAATGAATTTTTCGATTGTTTTCTCTAGTTCTGTGAAATATACTGTTGGGATTTCAATCAGGATTGTATTGAATCTGTATAGCAGCTTTGAAATTATGTTCATTTTCACTTTATTGGCTATTCCTACGCAGGAGCAAGGGAAGTCATTCCATTTTCTTATATCCTCTTCAATCGTTTTTCATTTTTTTCTGATTCAATCTCTTTTTTCAGAGTGTTGTACTTCCCAGTGTAGAGGTCTTTTGCCTCCTTCATTAGATTGATTCCTAGATATTTCATTATTTGGATGCTGAACAGATATTTCTTAGACAAAGAAGCAAAAGCAGCAAATAAACATGAAAAAAATGTCCCACATCACTGGCCATTTGAGAGATGCAAATGAAAACAACTCTGAGATTCTACCTCACCCCAGAAAGAGTGGCTGCTATCAAGAAATCAACCAATAACAAATGCTGGCAGGATGGTGTGGAGAAAGGAACCCTTCTTCATTGTTCGTCAGAGTGCAGACTAGGGCAATCACTGTGGAAATCAATATGGAGATACCTCAAACAAGTAGGATTAGAAATCCCATTTGACCCAGCTATTCCCCTGCTGGGTATCTTCCCAAAAGAATTAAAAGAATCATACCACAGTGATATATGCTCACCCATGTTTATAGCAACACAGTTTGTAATAGTTAAAACTTGGAAACAGTTCATTTGCTCATCAACTGGAGATTGGATAAAGAAGATGTGTTTATTATTTTTATAAAATGGAGTACTACTCAGCCATAAAGAACAAGAAACTAGAGACATTTATAGCTAAGTGGATGCACATTGAGTACATACTCTTAAGTGAGATTAATAGGACACACATGTTTAAATACCATATAGTTTCTCTGGTGTGATAAACTAAACGTGTAAATAAGGGTCAAAATAAATAATTGATATCATTTTTTAGGAAGAAAAGGTCTAAAGGTGTAGGTGAAATGGGAGGGTTAGGGGAAAGTTAAGAGAAAAGAAAAAAGTAGCAAACTTAAAATGAAGAAGTGATGTGAAATTAATTAGGGAAATATATCCATGGGAGAAAGGAGAATTCAAGGAAATGGGCTAAAATGTGGGCTTTGTGAGGGACCTGAATAGAGTAGTAGTGGGAATGCAGAAAAGAGAAACCGAGTGAGAGTGGGTTCAAGAAGCAAGTGACATTTTGAGTCTGACCCCATGCCAAACGTAATATCTATTACCTCATCTAATTGGTACAGCATCACAGTATTTTCCTCCTCTTTCTTGTGAAATTTTATATAATATATCAAGTTCTGGAAAATTCGTGGTAAAGAATGTAGCTAAATTTAAACATGGGTCTGATTGGCTTCAAGGCCTTTCTTTTCTATCGCACTCCAGGTTTTAGGGGAGAACATGTTTGATTTGATGCCTGATTCAAAAAATGGAATTAAAAGAATGCTTAATCAAAGATGCCTCAATCTCTGGACTGGAGATTCATTGAAGCAGAGAATCTTGAAGCCATTTAACAGGGTGGTTAAAGGAGAAGTCATTTACAGGGCAAGGAAAAGAGTTTGACTTCAACTAGGTTCGTTGTGTATTTTGGGGACACATGTAGAAATGCTAAGTGAGGCTGGGGGTTTGGAGCAGTAGTGCAGATGAGAAAAGAAACAAAGGGGAATCAAAGATTTAAGAACGTCTTAAAGTACTAAAGAGTTCATATGATTAGATAACAAGAAGAGGACATGAAGACAGGTGAATAAACAAGAAAGATGGAAGGAACTCAGAAGAGCACTCAGGGCATCTAGTAGAAAATGATGCTAGAGAACTTGTGGAGGAAAATTGGTAAACAATGTAAAACAAAAGGACAGGATGTAAGTAAACTACTGAATTTGGGATAAAAAAATCATCAGTGACCTTCAAAAAGTCCCTTTTTGTGGTGTAATGAATATATACATATTGCAAGGAAAGCAGTTGGGCTGAGATACAATTAGACCTTTAGAGAAATTTGCAGTGATGGTGAGAGAAATTTATATTTTATACCTAAATGTCAAAAGCACTGTTTTAATTTTTGTGCAAGACTTCTAAGAAACCAGGATTTCATAGGCAGATGATTAGAATTGTTCTCTAAGTATCCAATGGCTTTCAGGAAAGTTACTTATCATGAAATTGGAGGAAAATGAACTTTAATAGTCTTTCAAAATATGTGGGAGGATGTAGGATGAAGAGAGAATTACAAGGATACAGGAACCATTCATTAGCAGTTTCAGAAAAGGAAAGTCTTTCTAAAAGGAGGGAGGGACTGCTGAGAGTTCTTTCAAGGAGATTACAGTGCTATTTTTAGCTATGCATTAAACTTTTCTCTATCAAATTGGGCTTATTCTCCACAGAGAAGGGGTATGCCTTATGTGGGTATATGAAGAAATGAGGGTATTTGAAGCAATTAATTCTCCTTTCAGAATAAAAAGTAAAAAACATAGTGTAAGCTGATTAGCAACTCCGATAAGCTTCTTTGGGGAAAATTCTTGCTTACCAACTACTTTCCATGAAAAACTTCACATATTGGCATTTATTTTTAAAAAAATAATAACTTGATTATCCCTTGTCTGTACTTGGTAGGCTTTTCCAGGACTATTCTATTTCTGGTAACTGTTATAGGAAAGCAAAAAGATCAACAGTATTATTGTTACATTGTATAAAAAAGCCAAGGGGAATCATGGGAGTTTAGAGGTGTAAAGGATTGACTTGGAGAGCATCTTTCTTTGCCCAACTTTCTCATTTGCAAGTGATAAAGCTAAGATTTGTCCAACAGAAACACAGAGATGTGTCCAATAGAAATACGACCTTAGGCACAGATGTAATTGTCAATTTTCTAATAGCCCATCTAAAAAAATCAGAAGGAATGACACAATTTTGGACAAGGTGGCATAGACATACATTTTTTTCCTTCTACCTATTCTGCTTGTTAAATATTACTAAAACCTCTGATATATATATATAGATAGATAGATAGATAGATAGATAGATAGATATAGATATCTATATATATATATATCATGAGGGAAGGACTCAGACTAGCTAAGAATTTCAGGAATTCAGACTTCAGGAATGACATGTTGGTAGGTTACCTGGATTTTCTTTTTGTGTCTCATGTATCTTGGGCTGTGTGCTGGAAAAGCTTGCAATGCAGAAACATACATATGCATAACCAAAAAAGAATTGGATTGTCCTCCCAAAACTTTGGTTTTTATGCCAAAGGTCCATGAAAGGAGCATAATAGTGATAAAGGACATTTTGACATTAACTCTCTACTCACAAATCAATGAAAACAAAATCAACATGACACCCCCTCTCCTATTCACATTATCAGAGGCCAAGTGGGGAACCTAGCTAGATTTCTATCCTTATCGATAAAATGGTAATGAGATACCCCTTCTTTTTCCCATTGGACACTGTACAAGGAAACTGAAGGAAGAAACTATATTTCAAGCACTCTCAGAGATAATGACACATCTATCTTCATACCGCCACCTCTTTTGTGACAGTAAAAACCACATGGGGAGTGTGGAGTTCCACACTTATCTGTAGTAAGGAGGTATTCTCATTCTCTCTCTCTCTCTCTCTCTCTCTCTCTCTCTCTCTCTCTCTCTCAGCTAAATGAAGGGCCTGGTCTTCAACACCTGTCTGGCTATCTTGAAGTTTTACCCCATTTCTCTTACCAATGTGTTATCATTAAAGGCATGTTAAAATAGGTTAAAGCTAGACCGAAAGCCTTATAAAGCTACCAAATGTCTGAGATAGAAGTGAAAATCAGTTAGCTTACCAAGAACAGGAAAATCTCAACTTCAGTTAGCAAAATACCTGTGGATGCAATGCCAACAGTAAGAAGAAACAGACATTGAAGTTATTTGAAAAGAATTTAAAGGTAGCTATCATAATTTTTTCAACAAGCAATTACAAACATGCTTGAAACAAATGAGAATAAAGTTTTAGCAATAATTGCAAGACATAATGAAGAATCAAAATATTAGAATTGAAAATTATATCTTTTTTTTTGTTGTTGTTACCGGGGATTGAACTCGGGACCTTATGCTTGTGAGGCAGGCAGCAGAACCACTAAGCTAAATCCCTGGCCCCTATTGAAAATTATAAACAGGGATCAATAAAAGAATGGAGATGACAAAATATTGAAGTAATTAACTTGAAGTTAGAACCTTAGAAATTATCACCTGATCTTAACAGAAAATCAACTGATGAGACCTAGTAGAGCTCCAAGAAATCGTGAACTGTGATAAATGTGTAAGATTCATGTCATTGGCCTTTCAGAAGAGGAGAAAGAAGGAGTGTGAATAAATATTCACAGAAACAATGACTGAAAATTTCCCAATTTCATGAAAATTGTAAACTTTTTAGAGTTAATATTATGAACAAATCTCAGCACAATAAAGCCATACTAATCCACATCATGATGAAGCTTCTGTAATCTAAAGGCAATGAAAAATCACTGAAAATAGCTACAGAGAAATGACATATTGCCTAAACTCAAACAGCAGTTCAAATGAAAACATATTTCTCATCAGAAACCATGGAGGCTAGAAGGAAGTGGTGCAATATTTTTCAAGGGCTGAAAGGAAAAAACTATCAACTGAGAAATCCATATCCAGAGAAAACATCTTCATAAATGTTAATGAGATTAAGATAATCTCAGAAAAGGGGAAACTGAGAATTTGTCCAAGAAGATCTGTCCTAAAACAATGGATAAGTAGCATTCTCTAAATGTAGAAGAAAGAAATAAAGAAGGACCATTGTAATTGTAGGAAAGAAAAAAGAAAACAGTAAGAAAATACAAATGCAATATTTTCCTTGAGTGCTCTTCCTTTGTTTGAAATAGATGCAAAATCTATTAAAAATATCTGATTTTTTAAATTTTATTTTTATTTTTATT
This sequence comes from Fukomys damarensis, assembly GCF_012274545.1. Classification (NCBI taxonomy): domain Eukaryota; kingdom Metazoa; phylum Chordata; class Mammalia; order Rodentia; family Bathyergidae; genus Fukomys; species Fukomys damarensis. Next base: position 18,862,975 of record NW_022900951.1, on the reverse strand, counting down.
TTGGTACTGGGGATCAAACTCAGGCCCTTGAGCTTGTAAGGCAGGCAATGGAACCACTGAGCCAAATGCCTGGCCCTTTGATATGGTTTTAAATGTCAGTATTTGAATTAAGACAATTAGAAATTTGAAAAGATAAGGGACATAATTGGAGGCTTGTATACTTCATCAAGTCATAAAATGGTAGACTAGTAGACTGATAATTTGTGCATATGTAATGCAATACTAAAACACCATATAATACATTCAAAAAGCAACACTGTACACAAATCAAAAGAAAATTTTGAAAAATTGCAAATAATGCATAGGAAGTCAGGAAAAGAAGGTTGAGACACACACACACACACAAACACAAAGAACAAAATGAAAGGAAAAGGAAAACATCAGACTTAAGCATTAAACTACTAATAATTACAACAAACAGCATAATTAAAATGTCCACCATTTAAATTTACCAAATGTACCAGCTAAGATAGAAATTTGACAGAGTAGATAAGTAATCATCATCCAACTACATGCTGTCTACAGGAAACTTTGTTAATATATAATATTTTGTGTAGGCTGAAAGTAAAAGAATGGAAAATATACACCATGAAATCTTTAACCAAAAGAAAGCAGAGACAACTGCATTAATATTTATGTGTGTGGGTTTCAGAGCTAAACAATTAGCAGAACCAAAGAATTATGCTATATAATGATAAAAGTTCTGTTTACCATAAAGACAGAAATCCTTAATAAGTATACATGTAATGAGAGGACTCTAAAATAGTGAAACAAAAACTGATGATATTGTAAGTAGAAATTGATAAATTCATTGTAATAACTGGAAACTTCAGCATCTCTCAGCAATTGATGGTAAAACTAAAGAGAAAATCAGGAAAGCTAGAGACCTTAAAAATCATTAATCAAGAGTATCTAAATGACATTTATAGATAACTTTACCATGTAATAGCAGAATATGCATTCCTTTCAGGGCCCACAGGTCTGTGCAACAAACTTCACAGTTAATAGGATTTAAATCATATAGATTGTGTTATCTAATTACAATGATAAACTAGAAATTAGTAACACAAATAAAATAGGAAATATCCAAGCATTCGGAGATTAAAAGACTTCTAAATAATCCATGGTTCCACAAGGAAATTCACAGGCTTTTTTTAATATACTGGGTATTGAACCCAAGGCTTTACATATGTTAGGCAAGTGCTTTACAAATGAACTACATCCCTATCTCTTTTTATTTTTTGAGAGAGGTTTTCATTTAATTGCCCAGGCTGGCCTTGAACTTGCAGTCCTTCTGCATCAACTTCCCAAGTAGCTGGATTTGCAGGTATTCATCACCATCCCTAATTAAAAGTCATATTTAAAAAAATACGTAGAATGAAATGACAATGATAATAGACAATATAACATATTACAATTTGGGGTTTTATATCTGTATATATTGATAGATGATAGATAGACAGATATTGATAGATACTAAGTGGTTACATTAAAATGAGGAAATATTTCAAATAAACCATTTAATTTCCCATCTCAAGGAACTGTAAAAAAGATAGCAAAGTAAACTCTATGCAGATTAGACAAAGATAAAAGTGTTCCTAATTGCAGATGATATCTGTATACAAAACATTGAGGAATCTACAAAAAAGTTTCCAACAATAAGTTCAGGAAGTGGGCAGTTATGTGGTCAACATACAAAAATCAGTTTTATTTTCTATGAACTAGCAATGGATGTGTTGGAACCTTAACATAATCTATTCAAGTTCAAAAGTAAGTATATACTTAGGTATAAATCTTAACAAAATGTGTTAGAAAACTTGCATACTGAAGAATTTTATTTATTTTTTAAATGCTGCTGGAAGAAATATAAAATCTAAATCAATTTATCATGTTCAAGGAGTAGAAGACATTATAAAAATATTCCATTTCTCCTATTTAATACAATTCCTATAAAAATCCTAGCAAGATTATTTGTGGATATATGTCAACGTATCCCAAACTTTATGTGAAAAGACAAAGTAGAATAAATAAAACAAATTTATAGGAATGTGTAGAGTTATTAGGAAAAATAGTCTATTGAACTGAAAAGCCTGTCTGACCTTAGAGAATGGGTAGCTATTATAAATCAATGGAGTTGAGTATAGATTCCAGAAATAGACCTACACAGTTTATGCTGCATTTCCTAAAAATGCAGAGACAATTCAGCAAATGTTAGTGCCCCACCTGAGCACTCACCAGACATAAATTAAAATTTGACCTAAAATTCTCACCTTATAAATTTTAATTCTGAATGTGTCATGGAGTTAAATTTAAACTTAAAACTAATATTACTGTTTTTTTTGGGGGGGGGTGCTACTGGGGATTGAACTCAGGACCATATGTTTGTGAGGTAGGTGGCAGCATCACTGAGCTAAATCCACAGCCCAAAACTTATAGTACTTTTAAAAGTAAAATGTCTTTGGGATGTAGGGACTTATAAAAGGATTTTCGTACATTGGACTTCCTTTAAATTAAAAGCTTTCTCTGTGAAAGACTATGCTAAGAATGTGGAAAGCCAAACTATGATTGAGAGAAAATATTTGTAAGCCATATATTTGACAAAAGATTTATATCTAGAATGTACAAAGAAAGCTCAAAGAACAATTGTAAATAATAACACAGGGTGGCACATACCTGCAGTCCTAGTACTCTGAGAAACTGAGGCAGAAAGATTGCAAGTTTGAGCTCCCCCTAGGCAACTGAGAGAATTTCTTTCTCAAAATACAGCCACAAAAAAAGGCCTGAAATCTGTCATGTAAAGGTACAAGATCCCAATGATGAATGTAACTGTATTGTATACTTGAAAAGTACTGATAAAATCAATGAAAAAAATTCGA
>NW_022900951.1:18844004-18859874 GCF_012274545.1 Fukomys damarensis | reverse complement strand
TAAAAAAAAAAAAAAAAAAAAAAAAAGGCCGGGAGATGTAGCTCAATGTGAAGGCCCTGAATTCAATGCCTAATACAACAGCAACAACAACAACAAAAAACTCAATCCAGTTAGAAAATCAACAAGTGATGTGATTATCTTATAAAAGTGGGTATATGAATGGCAGATAAACACATGAAGATATATTGATCATCATCAGCTACCAGAGAAATACAAACAAAACCACAAAAATACTAAACTCACATTTAACAAATGACCAAGTAGTATTCATCTCACAAAGGTTCACAAAACTAAGGTTCACAAAAATTCAATAGATTCAATAGATTTCTGGCAGTTTTATGCTTAGCAACAAAAACTGGATGTAGCTCACATCCTCTTCAAAGGGGAAAGTGTGGTAATCCTCTCCATGAATACTAGCAAGCAATAAAAAGGAACAAAAGTACTTGATGCATGCAATTTCTGGGATGAATCTTTAAGACATTATGCTGAGTGAAAAATCTCAAAACTATGGTATCTGATTGCTTTATATAACATTCCTTAAATGAAAATTATAGAGGATAGATTAGTAGTTAGGGTTAGTGGTTACTGGAGTTTGGAGATGGGGGCATGAGCTAAAGATGGATTAGTTATGAAGGAATAGCATAAGGGAAGTCTTTGGGGTGATGGGATGGTTTTATGTCTTGATTGTGGTGATGATTATATGAAACTTTGCTGAAGAAAAAGGCTACTCTATATCTCTATGTATACTACTTCCTCCACCATGACCAGGTAATGTCTCTGATGCTATTCTTCAAAGTCATTGGTTTTAGAGAGATAGATTTCTGTGATCCATGTAGAAACAATTTATGCACACTGCCATGTTAAATATCGAAGTTAAATATAGTTGCATGACAGAAGTATCTACCTCAGAAGGTAAATTTTTACAGGGTCTTTTTGAATGCTTATTTTCTGGAACTTGTTGTATGCTACTTTTGATCCACTGTGCTACTTTCAAGAAATAAGAATAAAAAATAGTGTGGGCCTGGGATGTAGCTCAGTGGTGCAGCACCTGCCTGGTAAGTGCAAGGTCCTGAGTCTGATTCCCAGTACCAGATATACATATATACATACATAAATATAGTGGAAGACTCCAAGTATCTCATTTGTTATGAGGGCTAAAAGCTCTGTGTCACACTCAAATTTAACAGACTATTTTCAGAATGAAGTAGAAAATACATTTAGGAAGTGAACATCCTGAGCTAAAGCAAGAAGAGTGATTTACCCTGTTAGGAGCAGACTAAAGAGATAGTGGCCTTGCTGCATTTTCATTCCATTCATTCAACAAGTATTCATTTAGTCCAGCACTCGTGAGGATAGACAGGCTAGATTATGATGTGGTAAAATAAATATCTACATTAAAATGGTCTAATACACATGATGAATTTTTTTATTCAGATTGCATGTCTACATAGTTTGACATGGCATGCGGATGATGGTCCTTCAGTGACTCAGTTTCACCTTTCTACATGCTTTTATCATCACTAAGATGAGAAAACAGAACTTGGAATATAGCATATTGATTCTTAAAGTATCCCCATTGACACAATAGTTGTCATTTCTGTTCATATTCCATTCGTTGAAATGGTCACACAGCCATTCCTACTCTGAAAAGAGCTAGGAAATACCAGCAAAACATCTGTTTGGAAGTACAAAGAGATTGGAATATTTTTGAAGAGCACTAATAATTTTTGTAAGCTCCTATTATGTGCCAAAGCAAAGATCACACCACCCTAGTTTAGAATTTCAGCAGTCTGGTGAGAAAATGACTACATAGTAGAACACATTATGTTCAAAATACTTCTAGAGGGAATATAAGCAGGGAATGTCATGAGAGCACTGATGATAGCAGATCCAACTTTGCGTAAGGAAAAAAAAAAGTATAGCCGACGACTGGATATTGGAGGTGAGAGATTTATTCGGCAGAAGGAAATGGCAGTGAGTACCTGTGTAAGGGATGGGGAATATGTAGTTATGGGAGCTGTGGTTGGGGAATAAAGCAGTCAGGGGGAGATCATCCTAGACACAGGAAACAATGCATAAAAAATCATATATGCTTCAGAAAGTCAAGACTCTCTGAGGTGTTTGGATAGACTCGGAGTAGAAGCATAAGGTTCATGGGATGTGGGAAGGCAGGGAATAATGGTGAAAAGGAAAGTTGGGCCAGGCTTGGAATGCAAAAGACCTGGAGTGTCAGTGTGAAGTGTTAAGATATTTTCCTAAGGGCAAGAAGCAAACGATAAGATTTTCGCTTTGATAAGTATTTATAAACACATTTGTGGCAGGATCAGCGCTGCAAAAACACAAGGAGACTTAGGAAACCACTCCAAGCACAGGTTTTAAGGATTCATTGGATTTGGGGATACCCCGATGATTCCATTCAGTATGTTTTGTAAGATTTTCTGTTTTCAGATGGGGTGTAAAATGGGTAAAGAAACTCATAAATATTTCACCTAATAATATTTCTAAACAGCTAATGAGCACATGAAAATACATTCCAAATTTGTAGTCATTAAAATAAAGGAAATTAAACTCACAATGGGTACTTCTTTATACGAACTAGGATGGCTGTAATCAAATAAACAACGAAAGTGTTGGAAAGGGTGTGAAGAAGAAATCTGAACTCGCATACATTGCTGATAGTAATGTGAAATAAGTGTAGTCACTTCGGAAAACACTTTGGAAGATTTTCAAAATGTTATAAAGTTACCATGTGATGATCCAACAGTGTCACTGCGAGGTATCACAGGAGAAGTAAAATCATGTACACACAAGAATTGTACATGGATATAATTGATACTATTACTCATAGCAACCAAAAATTAAAACAACCCAAATGAACATCATCTGAGGTATAGATAAATAAAATGTCTTCTATTCATGTAATGGCATATTATTCAGTAATGAAATAAAATTATGTATTGATAGATGCCATATAGCAGATGATCTTTGAAAATATTTAGTCAAAGAAGCCAATAACAGAAGACCATACATTTTATCATTCAATTTACATGACATATTCATAATAGGCAAATATATATATATATTGAATGTAGAGTAATGGTTTCCTTATGACGGGGTTGGAGTCGGGGTAGAGTGGGCTTAGAAACAAGATGAGAGAGGTAATGAGTGGTGACTAGTGAAAAGTTTCTTCATGGGTGGCTAAATGTTCTAAAATTAGATTGTGGTAAAACATTGAACAGTACCCTTTAAAAAGGTAAATTGCATGGTTTGTGAAGGATATCTCGAATAATCACTAGAATAAATCATTTGTGGGACTGTATGAATCTTAGGTTTATAAACATTTGTTCTCTATCTTACACATTATTTAATTGCATAATCCAGTCTTCCCCTCTAAATTTAATATTTTACACGTGAAAAACCAAGGTCGAAATCATTTGTTATTTTTCTGAAGTTGTACACCTAACTCCTCAGTGCCACAAATCAAATCCAAGCAGTTCCTGACTACACACCGAACAATTAACAACAGGCTCAGGAAATGTGGGGAAGGCAAGAACAGGAAACCATGTCCAATAAACATATTTGGTTGTGATAATTTAGGATTTAAAAAAAGGTAAGCTGGTATGACAGAAGATTTTACTGCCTTCCTCATAGGTTTTGGAACTGGTTGTGGTTGATAAAACCATTCAAACTGAGGATTTGGGGCAAGGGCTTATGCTCCATTCTTTGCAGAGTGCATTACTACAGAGGGAGAGAGCAGGTGCTGTAAATCTCTAGTGGAAGCATTGCAGGTGAAGAGAAGCACAAAGTTTTACAATGTTGACTGCCAAGCTTTCTCTGAGAGGTTATTGATACACCTAAATGATAAGAGTAGAGAAGTTTTGGGAGAAAAGGCAACAGCCTTTAAGGGAGGATTTATATGGCATCTTGTTTCTCTGCCACTCTTCTTATAGCACTTGACAGGAAAATAGATGCATTTGATAGCATATAGTCTTTTCATCATAGCTATTACTTCAGAGGTATTATCACTTTGATCTTTCAATTTTTGCTGAAGCATTATTTCATATAGTTTTGTTCTCGTTATGGACTCTCTCAATTTGTTGAAAAATATTGCAACCCCAGTGAAGTATGACAGAAAATTAATTAATTTGTGTTGCTATTTAAATATCATTCAGAAAGAGCATTAAGGGATATTTTTTAGGCTTTCTGACTTTGATCTGAGCATTCTTTTTATAGTGTGACACAGATTTCATCATTATAATAAGACGACCAAAGATACATTTTACTTGCTGATTATAGGCTTAATGTTGTACAGCAAATCTTTAAGAGTTCATTCATCTTACTTGATTGAAACTTCATGCCAATTGATTAGTAATTCCTCATTTCTCCCTGTCACTGGCCCCTAGAAACAACCGTTTCACTCTTTGATTTGATAAATTTGACAAGTTAGATACCTTATATAAATAAGATCACAAAGTATGAATGCCCTTGGTTCAATCCCCAGTTTAAAGAAACTATAGAAAGAGCCCTAGAAAATAAGAGTCTTCAAGTATCATTCAGTATTTATTTTTCTGTGGCTGGCTTTTTCACTAGCAACATGTACTTGACATTCATCCATTTGCCTGTTGCCAAATTTCTTTTTTTTTATAAAGATTAATACTATTTTGTTTTATTATATGCCACATTTTCTTTGTGCATTCATTCACCTATCAATGGAGATTTTTTTTTTACATTGACTTTTGTGGATAAGGCTGCAGTGAACACAGAAGTGTTAGTATCTCTTTGAAATTCAGATTTCAATTATTTTGGATAAATACACAGTATTAGGAAAGTGAATTACATAGTAGTCTATTTAGTTTTATTCATGAACCAATTTTTTCCACATTCTTGTCAACATTTGTCTTTTCCTTATAATAATCATCTTGACAGGTGTGAAGTGGTATTTTTTGTGGTTTGGATTTGCATTTGCATTAGTTTTTGTTGAACATCTTTTTTCATTTACCTGTGAGCTGTTGGTCTGTCTTCTTTGTAGAAATGTCTATTCATGTTCTAAGCCCATTTTTAAAATTAAATCAGTAGGTTTTATTTTTTCTTTCTGTTGAATTGTAGGTGTTCCTTGTATGTTTTCAGATATATGGTTGCCCATCCCATACTTTGCCTTTTCATTCTATTTTTTTTTCATTTGCTGCACAGAGCAAGCCCCTTCATTTGCTATATCTTTGCTTTTATTTTTGTTGCCTGTTGTTTTCTCCCCTTGTCTTTTTCTAGGAGACTTATAGTTTTGGATCTTATGTTATGTCTCTAAATTATTGTGAGTTGATTTTTTTTTTTGTCTGTGGCACAAGCATGGAATTTCATTGTTTTGATTATAGATAATCCAGTTTTATCAGTACTAGTTTTGAAGAGACTATTCCTTTTCCATTGTGTTTTTTAGCATCCTTCTGGCAGGTCAATTGACCATATATGCATTGATGTATTTATTAGGACACAAAATCAATCACATTTATATATACCGATAAATAAGTATCTGAAAGGGGAATTTGGAAAATAATCTCATTTTACCAAAAAGAGCAAAATATCTGGGAATATATTTTATAAGTTGAAAGGCTGATGAAAGATACAAACACGTAGAAAGTCATACTGTGTTCAGGGATTGTAAGACTTAATATTGTCAAAATGGCCATACTTATTACTCAAAGAAATCTACAGATTAATTGAAATCCTTATTAAAATCTGTTATTTTTGCAGAAATATTAAAAACAATTCTAAATTCTGTATAGTCTCAAAAAGACCTGAACTGACCTTGAATAAATTATTGTATATGCTGTGCTTAATTATATTTATCTCCTAATGTGGTTGTTAATACAACATGAGATAATTGACATCATATGCACATAATAAAATGTCAGTGTTCACTATTCTTAATGCTGCTATTATTAAATTAGACCTTCTAGCTCTGGTCACTCTTTTTGTTACTAAGGACTTCATCTAGCTGGAAAGATGAAACATTTGCCAGTTGAATCAGTTCAACCAAGTATGCTATGAGATGTTTTGCTATTCACATGGTTTGTGAACCAACAGCATCACCTGGGAACTTGTTAAAAATGAAGAATCTTAGCCTCCACCCCAGACCTCCTGAATTAAAGCCTGTCTTTTAACAGGGTCCACAGATAATTTCTATGTGCATTAAAATTTGAGAAGCCCTGTATAATGGATTAACTTAATATTTATATTTTGTTTTTGCCAGTTATTAATTATCGCATCTTGCTAAGAGTTACTTAACTTCTCTAAGTATATATTCCCATCTATAAAAGTAGGATAAGTAATGTGTTATGCTTGTTAAGAGGATATGAAATAACACACATTAGAGTGCTTAACACAGGGAAGGCAGTGCAATTGACTATGAGGAAATGATAATGACAAGCAAGTTTTGTGGCTTCATATGTGATCAGCTATTGCTAGGGCATCTGTTTTATATTCATACTGTGACCCTAAAACAGATATCACAAAAGCTTTAGTCATTTCAATTTTTAAAACTTGAATATATTTTTGAAAGTGATTATAAATAGGGATTGGCAAAAAATTTCTCTAAAAAGCCAGAGTGAATAAACCTTGGTTTTGTGGGCTCTCCACTCTCTTGTCAGATTATAACAAAACAAATGGAAAATTTAAGGCAGAGCTTATAGTTCATTCCAAGCCCTTTCCTCCATATCTTTGGGAACCTGGAAGGGAAACAGACGATGACAGTATTGACTACCTGTTAGAATTGAGGAGTGCCGGATGAGAAGACCTTTTGAGTTAGGTGACTATCACTTTTTGGCTGCTACCAACGTTGTACTTGGGAATGCCTCTACTCTTGAGGCAATCTCTCTTCGTTGGGTGTTTACTTCCATCAAGAGCCTTCTGGCCATAGAACAAAAATATTCTAGACAGCAAGTCACAGTATATTTCCTCTACAAAATTTTTAAACATATGAGTCATGTGTACGTGATTTTTTTCATGGCTAAACATTACAAATCTCATGATTCCAAATATGAGCCTTGTACTCAAAGGGGAAATGAACATGAGAGTTTTATTGTTGTAAGCTGTGTGGTTTTAGTTGGCTGACTTTCTGAGCATCTGTTTTTGATTAGGGAAAAACAAGGGCGTAAGTAGAGATCTGGGGCCCTAGAGAGGTTGATTGAACTATAGAGTTAATGTTTTAGTCTTTAGTAAATTTAAGTTAAGACATTGTTATCCAGAGGATTTAGGCGGTGGTTGAAATCTTTGCAGTAGGAATGTCTGGGTTACAGTTTTTGTTTGTTTGTTTTTTGTTTTGGCCACAGGAGCCCATTTGGGTTAAGGCAGAGCCTGAGCAGGTAGAAGCAACAGGATCCAGCTTTTCAGGAAAGTTGGTGAAGGATCATGGATCCTGAGCATAGGAAGAGGGGATAGGCTTGCCTGTGGGAGCCAGGGGCTCTTAGTACAATTTGAAGGCATATTTTATTAAGGACAGGATATAGGTTGGCTATGTCTACTGTGATACTCTGGAGTGTCAATTAGAGACTAGCTGGAATGAAGTCCAATATTTGTATATGTAGCTGAGGTTTTTGTATATCACTTCATATTATTAGTTGCTATATACACTTTAAATCTCATGACTTTCTCTACTGAGTGATTGCTGGGAATGTTGCAATTTTGTCAGAAAAGGGGAAATTCACCTATGTGAGTACTTAGTGGTCTTATGCAGCAATCTGATTGTTCAAAGGTTTTCTAAAAACTGTTGCATTGTGAAAGTTGGGATACTTGGCATTATCAGTCAGGGTCCAGTGAGGATGCTGAAATCTCTTCAGTTATTTTAACAATAAATTCAGTAACAAGGTATAAAGAAATTTTAGCAAAGTAAAAAGAAAACAATAAGGAATCAGGGAAGGAGAAACTCCACGAAGTGGAATCCATCCCTGGAGCTAGGAAAATAAAAAAGAAGAGGTTGGAATTCTTAACACTTATTCTTACAACTTGTATGCTCAGAGGAGGGTCTTCATGGGGTTAAAGTCCAGACTTCTAAAGATAGCTGGTTCTGGTATTCATGAGGACACTGTAATGAATCTGATTCTACAAGGATTATAAAAACTGAAAACTGCATTCAGCTACTGTCAAGGGATGATACTTCCACCACAGTGGTGAAGAAGTACTGGGAGAGAAATTCTCACAGGAAGCAGTCAGGAAGGAGAAAGACCTGCCTCCTTCCTCTAGTCTTGAAGTTGCCTCTAGCAAAGCAGGAATATAGATTGCACATCACAAACTGGGCTATGGAAAGGTGGTTTAGGAGCTGAGAGAAAATGCATAAATAACTTGCAGGGCTTTTGGGTTTTTCTGGGACAAAGCTTTGGGTATACTGGGCCTGAGTGCCCATGGAGATGAGCTATTACTCAGAAAACCCTTCCCAGTTTATCTGTCATCACTTTCCCAGCACCTACTAGAGGAATCCACAGAGAATTGCACAGAGCTTGCTCAGTGGGATTGTGGATTGAGTGACTGACACAATGAATCCAGCCCTCTAGAGCTTGGTGATCCTGGAGATGGGAATAAATGCCACAAGACCATTTTTATCTTTGTCTTTCTTCCATAAATATAAGATTCATACTACTCTAACCCATACACCTGGTATGAAGTGACTGCCTAATATACTTTAATGTATCCAGGAAAAAAATATGTGACAAAAAATCAGACATGGAGAGTTAGAAGGGTGGGGAGCTCTTTGGAATAACACGTTAGAATGCATTTCTACCTCTTTCGGAAAAGCAGGGCAATGAGAATGAGAATTCCATCTCCCACACTGTTGCTCAGAGAGAGGAACCTTTCTAAAATCACAGATTATTGGCAGCTCATATTTGCAAGGGATATACTGGAAGAGAGAAAACCTGCTTATATTCGACACTGCACTGAATTGAGTTGGAATTAATTGAAAATGACAGTACTACAGGATGTCAGTCTACTGTTGACAAGCTGGGGGTTTTGGAGAGCTGGTTAATTGTCCCTTGTACACAGCTCAGACCACTCTCAATTGGCATGTAAATAAGCACAGGACATAGAATATTAGTGAGCCATAGAGCCAGGTACTAAGAGAGGCAAAGGACTAGGGTAGCTCTGGCTAAAGATTTCACCTTTTCTTTTGGAGAAATAATTAGAGTTGATGAGAAATATAGAATATGCACTATTATTAGAGTATATATGCTTGGTTATATCAATTATTTTAAAAATCAGACATTGTTGAGAGTCCATTATTCTAGACCCCATTCCTTTGCTTGTAAAATTGTCTGGTTTATATAGTGAAAAGTTGACAAATATAGCTTTTAAGTACAGAATTCTGTGTGGAATAGATGTAGATTCATTCATTTGTCCTACCTTCCTATTACAGTTCTTCTTGATATGCACAGATTTACTCCATTCCAGTTGGCTTTGAATCATACTTTTTCTGACCACTCACTATTAATTATGACTTCTTTACCTGACTGGTTGTTTTTATTGGGCAGTCCTCTCTAACTGCACCCTTTGACTGGTGATGGGAGGTAAGGAGTTCATTTCCATCCCAGTGGAGCCTTGTCCCAACTAAGGCCAGGAGTGGCATCAGGCATTTCTTAAATCATCCCTTTGTGATCACAATATAAACTCAAGGAAGAGTAAGTTCTATGCTTTCTTCTGTCACTGATGTCAGTTACAGTTAAGAAGTTAATGTCCTGAATGACCAAGTCAAATGACAGGTGCTGCTTACAGAACAATATCTGAATTATGTATATTCAATATCAATCTACCACATATTATACTACATTTTGATCTGGTTGCAGACAAGTTTGGGGGAGGAAAAAGCTTCTAATTCCTGGGTTTTAGGGAATGTTTATCGTGTTTTTGTAGTCTGCTGAAACTTGGTTCCATGCTTTTTAGAACTTCTTGAGAATACTCTTACAGGAGTTGTAAAAAGCACGACCAGTGTCAGAAATGGAAAATGCAGTCTCCAAGGGCCAGTGGTGTATAATTGCACCTTTGGTCTGCAACAGGAAGTGTCATTCCTGAAATGAAAAACATAAGGTTACATGCTATCAGTTATTTTGCCGGGCTGTTAGGATTGCTTGAAACAGTCAGGAATTACTGGTTTAGAACATGTCCGTGGGAGAAAAATTGAAACCGCAGAAGGATGTACAGATTAAAGAGAATAAACATTTTTCACTTGATGATATGATACTGTGAAGAAAATCTTTGGAACAAAAAGAGAGAGGGATAAGATGTCCAGAAGGGTGTAATTTTCTCTGCATATTTGCCTGCCTCTTGAAAAAATTAGCTGATGGGTAGCAGTGGGAATAAAGGGCCAGTGGCCCTGTGAAGTGTTTGGAGTGAACAGAGAGCTCTTTTGTAAAACGCTGTGACAGGCTGCTTGAAGTTTCTAGGTCCAGACTGTTAAGGATTATAAGATGATGTGAATCCATGTTGGAAATATAAGTTCATTACCATTCCAGGAATAGGGAGCTAACTTAGGTTTTCCTTTCCTTATGGAGGGATACAGGTAGATTTAAAAGGATTTTGTCATTTTTATCCACTTCTAGAGCAAGTTACGTCTCATTTATTTGTTTAATGGAGGAACAGCATGCTTTGCACAGCAATTTCAAGGTGAATTGTTAATTTCCATGACTCATTCACTGAAAAGCATTGTTTGTTTATGTTGACTATATACCTACGTTTGTGCTGGGAGAATGTCTTGCTCCTTGCCCAAGTGTAACTTTCCCCCTATAAGTTGTGGGAATAAAGTTAATTTTTGCATTTTTTAGTGATGAGATCTATAAAGCTGAGTACATTACCAATTCCTTTGCATTTCTTGCTTCACATTTTTCTAACTGGATGAAGGAGTTGAGTTATATATATACCTACTACTTTGACTTTAGGAACTGAGTATATTTGGGTTGAAAGAGTGTAAGTTGCTTGATGGGAAACATAACTAGAAGTATTGCATCCCACTGCCAAAAACTGTGCTGATTTCATCTCAGTGCCTACTTTTGTCAATAATGTGTGAATACCTGCAGGGTTGAATTGAGAAGGATTAATTAAAAGACTGACTTATGATATCTGTCACCTGTTGTTGAGAAGTGGCATCATTCTGAAACAATGCATTTGTAATCCCTTACCTACAGGAAAGCATCTAACTGAAGGGTTTGATAAAATAAGATGCTGTAGGGTTATATTTGATTAACTTGATGAGCCTCCTTCCAAAGGCTATACTTTGCTTTCCTTTGGATACTGTGGTACATGATAAAACCATAACATATTTCAACCATAGAAATTGATATGCTATTTATTGAACAATTCTACTTAATGTTGTAGTAGCCCAATAATTTTAGCCTTTTTGCAAAAAAGATAGTGAAAACCTAATGATTATTTTCGTGATACAAGATTGGACTCAGGGCCTTTGCACTGAGCTACATCCCCACCTTCTTATTTATTTATTTTTACATTGTTTTGAGATAAGGTCTTACTAAGTTGCTAAATTACCCAGGTTGGGCTTGAACTTGCAATTCTCCTGCATCAGCCTCCCAGGGTGCTGTGATAACAGGCATATACCACAGACCTGGTTAATGACAAAAATATTTTAAAGGAACCAAGATATGTGTTGCTCTAGGAATAAGTTTATAAATGACAGAGAAATCAACCCACAAAATATCTCATGTGAGCTTGTTATTTTCAAATCTTTGTTTCAGTTGATGCTCACAGTTCATTGGGAAGAAAGCTAAGAGCATGTCACATGATGAAATCTAACATTCTGGTCTGTATAACATAAATACAGTGATGAAAATGAGGAGTATGCCACAAAAGGGACAGCAGAGCTTTTCCTCCTAGCTTTATCTCAGCAACCATCTCTCAGTAGATTTCCATTAATTTAAATATATATCCTGATGAAATCAGGCCATTATCCAACCTTGTCTTGCCTTTTCTCAACAAGAGAAAATACTTTCTTTGCTGAAAGAAAGATATTAATGCTGTTTATGTTCTCATTTCCAGCGTGTCTGTTGTGTGCAGGGAAAAAAAATCCAGCATAGGAAATAGGAGCATGCTGGAAAGCTTTTTTTTTTTTAAATCCCAGGGAAAGCAAAATTTGGCATCATAATCACGATTGTTCTTTTCTGCATGTATTTACCAAGAGGTACTCTGATCTTGAAGTACTGAAGGACGTTTGTAAAATCAAAAGTTCTTTGGAAAGGAAACATTAAAGATCTCCTTCCAGCTGCAGTCTTTCTACAAACAGGAAGCAGGCCCCAAAGAAGTGTTTTCCTGAACTTGGGACATTTTCCCTGTAAAGAGGATTAGCTAGTAAAATATGACAAAAAGTATGAAGTCTGATTTAGTGAAAGGTATCATACTAATAATCTGTAGTATTCTGAGCTATAAATTATTGTTTCTTATTGCTACATATTTTTAGTGCATAATGATTGTATTCACCATGGAGAATTGGTACATGTCCACATCACATCTCAATACATTTTTATTCCCTTCCCCTCATCTCCTCCCACTTCCATCTCTTGGTCCCCTTTTCTTTTGCAAAAGAACTAAAGTATTTTGAAGAAAAAGATTTATAAAATAAGGAGTTTTGTTATTTTAGGGTACTGTAACTGTCCATGAGGAGGGATGTTTGGATTCTGCTTAATGAAAAGATAATTTGGTTTTATAGTTGGCCTTGCGTATCTGATGGTTCTGAATCTGCAGATTCAGCCAACTGTGGACGAAAAGTATTTGGAAAGAAACTGCATTTGTACTGAACACATACAGACTTTCCCCCTTATTATTCCCTAAACAATATAGTATATCAACTATTTACATTGGATTTACATGTATTAGACATTATAAGTAATCTAGAGATGATTTATATAGGTTAAGGTTGATCTTTGCAGGTTATATGAAATGCTACATTGTTTTATTTAAGCAACTTACATAACTATGGATTTTGAAATCAATCCCTCATGGACAGCAAGAGATGATTTTACTTAGTAGCATTTCAACACACGTGACTGGCATGGCTGGGATGAAATAATTTTATGTGTTTTGCTTGCCTGTGTCCACATTTATGTCAGAGAGTAAGAGTAAATGTGTAAGAATGTGTTTATCACATTATAGATTATTGGTAGACAAATAAATCCATTTCCTCACTGCTCAGCTAGCATAACTCTACAGTATATTCTCCACAGTCCTCCAGATTTCTCTCTAAGGGCTGTGCTTCAGTTGAATACAGTGGCGCCTTGGCTGATAATGCATTATTAGATGCTTTCCTTTCCTTGCCTCCTTTCCTTATTCCATTACCAAGGTTACTGGGATCATATCCTGTAGGAACCATTTATACTTGCATCTTTGTCACAGAGTCTGCTTATAGGGAAACCCAAACCAAGATACAGTTAGATAAAAATAAATAAATAATTAAATAAATTCATGAGACTGAGAGGGAAAGCAGAGAATAGATTTTAGAATGGATGAACGTGGTGTTTTATTATAAATGTAATATTATTTACTAACTGTGATGAACAAAATGACATTATTTACATGACAAATTACAAAAATTGAAAACAAGTGACCAAATCAAATGAGATCTTTTTATTAGTACATGTTTTCAGTACATAACGTTTACTTTCTTTGTGTGTAGTTGGTACATGTACATAACACATCTTAATTCCTTCTTTCATCCGCTGTCCCTCCACTCCTTTCCTTTCCCTCTATCTCTTGATCCCCTACCATTTCAGAAAGATCTATTTCCCTACTTTCTGTTAGATATCTTTTATTTTGCTCTTTATTTATAATTTGGATTTCTCATAGAAGAGAAACCATACGATATTTCAGCTTGTGCATCTGATTTATGTCACTTAATATTATGTTCTCAAGGTACATCCATTTTCCTACAAATAACTGAAGTTTATATTTCTTTATTGCAAAGTAGTCTTCCAAGGTGTGTAAATAGTGCATTTTCTTTATTTGTGTTGGACATATGTGCTACTTTTATTATTTATCTATTATGGATTTTGCTTCTATAAACATGGGTATCACTGTAATGTGATTTTTTTATCTCTTTTTTGTTTTGTTTTGTTTTGGTTTTGTGAGACAGGGTCTCCTTTTTTTGTTCAGGCTGGCCCTGAACTATGTAGCCCAGGCTAGCCTTGAACCAGTGGTGATCCTCCTTCCTCCTTCTCCTGAGAGCTGGGATTACAGACGTGCACCACCATGCCTGGCCCTATGTCTTTAACACTTTGAGGAAAAAACTTAGAAGGAGAATAGCTGAGTTTAATGGAATTTCTAGTTTTTGTGTTTTGAGGAATCTGCATCCGGATTTCCATAGTGGTTTTAGTAGTTCACCTTCCTAACAACTGTGCTGAAGGTTTCCTTTTTCCCTGCCCCCTTGCTAGCACTTGTTATTATTTGATTTCTTGATGATGGCCATTTTTGGGGGGTAGGATGGTATTTCAGGGCAGTTTTAATTAGCACTTCTTTAATGGTCAGTGACATTGTTATTTTCTTCCCATTTTTATTGGCCATTTGTACTTCTGTGAAGTGTCTATTCCTTTAACTTGCCCATTTTTATTAGATCTTTTATATTTGGGATATACTTGTTTGCATTCTTTGTATATTCTAAATATTAGTTCTTTGTCTGAGGAATAGCTGGAAGCATTTTTTCCCATTCTGTAGATTTTCTTTTCACTCTGTTAGTATTTTATTTTGCTGTGCAGAAGTTTTTAAATTTGATATGATTCCATTTGTTGATTCTTGGTACTATTTTCTATGCAACTGGGATTTTGTTCAGAAGCCCCTTGACTATGCCTATGCCTATGACTTCAAGAGTTTTATCTATTTTATCTTCTAGTATGTTAAGTGTTTCTCTATTAACATTTTGTTCTTTGATCTATTTTGTTTTTAGTTTTGTACATGGTGAGAGTTACGGGTCTAGATTCAATCTTGTGCATGTGAATAGCCAGTTCTCCCAACACCATTTATTAAAGAGGCTGTCTTTCTACTGATGTGTAGTTTTGAGCCCTTTGTTAACGATCAAATTGTGAGGTTTTATTATTATTGTTCAAGCCAGTTGCATAAAACTAGTCTCCACACTATTAAGAAAAGCATCACTGAGTAGAATTAAAAGATATGGATCTCATGCCGTCTGAGAAGGCATTAAAGGAAATGGAGACCTGTAAAAGAGAAAGTAAATGAATCATTAGAGCTTTCCTCAAATTTTCAAAGAGCTGAAAGTGGACTCATTTTGAATTGCATACTCATAAAAGGACTGACTGAGGGACCCATTGAAGGGATGTAGCATTCAAGTATATTTAGCATGAGACAAATTTGACATGTAATCTCACATGGATAATTTGCAACGTAAACTTCCCAAGACTGGGTTTCTCATCTGGAAAATGTGAAATAATTTTATCTTCCAGGGCTGGAAATATAAAGAATCTTATCCTCTTTTCCAAATTCTGCAAAAAGCTAAAAGTTGTAAACTACAACATTGAGAGCCTTAGTAGTGAAAATCCATTACAGTGAGGTGTTATTTCACTTTTATGCACATTAATAGCATAAGATAAGGAGACTCATTATGGTGTATTTGTACATGGATATAACATTTTTTATTAATTTTATTCCCACAAACTCCTCTCCTCTTCCTCCCTTCTCCATCCCTTTCTCTTTGTCTAGAAGATTACCCTCTAATTTTTCATCCTCTCATTTATTTATTTTAGATTACTTAAAGGAAGCATATGATTTTTAACTTTTTGAGAATGGCTTATTTCTCATAACATGATGGTCTCCAGTTTCATCCAATTTTCTGCAAATGACATGATTTTTTAAAAATTTGTGGTAGAATAATACTTTATCATA
>NW_022900951.1:18796426-18843882 GCF_012274545.1 Fukomys damarensis | reverse complement strand
GTATGTAAATATAAACACAGCATATTTTATTTGTCATTCACCTGAGTGGACATCTAGACTGTTTCACAGCTTAGTTATTATAAATTTTATGACTATAAACATAGGTATACATATATCACTATAGCATGATGTCTTCACTACTTTTGTGAATATGCCAAGGAATGGTATAGCTGGATCAAAATAATATGTCTATTTTCAGGGTTTGTTTTTTTTTAAGGAATTTCCACTTATTTCCATAGTGGATGCAATAACTTACATCCCCACCAGCAGTGTAGAAGGATTCCTTTCCCCCCACGTTGTCACTAGCATTTATTTTATTATATACTATTGATAAACGTCATTCTGAATGGGATGAGATGGAATCTCTGTAGTTTTGATTCACATTTGCCTAATGGCTAAAGATACTGATCTTTTTATATATACTAAATAGCCCTTTGTACTTTTGAGAGTTTTCTGTTCAGTCCACTTCCAATTTATTGACAGGGCTATTTGATGTTTTGGTGTTGTTTTTCTGTTATTTACATATTCTCAATATTAATCCTCTACTAGAGCAATTAGTAGATATTTTATCCCATTTTCTAGGTTGTCTTGTCATTCTATTCATTGTATCCTTTTGTTGTAGTTACTTTTTTTCATTTTGTAAACAAAATACTTGACACCCAAAGTTAAAAGATGAAAGGTTTATTTTAGCTCACAGTTTGTAGTGGTTTTAGTCCATAGTCAACTGGCTCCAAGGCAGGGTAGCATGGCAGAGGGGTATCACAAAGAAGAAATGATTCATGGTATGGCAAGCAGGAAACAAAGCAGCAAGCAGCAAGAGCAGCAACATCAGCAACTTGCATCTTCCTTTTATCCCTTTTCGGTTACCCACCTTTTGGGTGGTGCCACCCACACCCTGGGTGAGTATTCCCATTCCCACCCTCAAAACTATACTAAGCCAACCAGTAGACTATTTTAGTAATCACACATTTTAATCCCAGTATCACACATGCTGGATTCAGCCACCTCCAAAAAGTCCCACCTAGGACTACATGAAGCTTTGGAGGACAGCTAGATAAAAGCCATAAGATTTTCCCCCTGGCTGCCAAAAGACTCAGGCACATGCCTATATGAAAAAGAGGTTCAGTCTATCTCTAAGAGTTGCCAAAGTCCTACCAGTTTTAGATTTGCTGAAAAGTCCAAGTCTAAAGTCTCCTCTGAGATTTAAGACAATCTCTTACCTTCATTTCCCTATATAAATGAAAAGAAAGTTAAACACTTCCAACATGCAGTGGCATAAGCTAAACATTTCCATTCCAAAAGGCATGGATAGGGTCATAGAAAGGTATGGGAACAAAGCAAGTCCCAAATCTGGCAGGGTAAACATGAAGTCCCATAGTTCCATGTCTAGCATCTGTGGTAATCTATGGCAAGATGTGATCTCCAAGAGGCTTGGGCAGCTCCATCCGTATGGCACTATTACCATTTGCAACTTTCACAGCTTCTCTTTTGGACTGGCTTTTTTCACTCCTTGCGGCTTTCCTCAGATGATCCACATTTCTGGATCCTCCAACCTTGTGGGGTTTCCACTGTACCTTTGTCTTCACAATCACAGATTAAAAAACTGCCTCTTCAAAAAGCACAATGCCTAGCATTCCAGCCCTTCTCCTGAAGTCTGCATGGAAGCCTGCTTGACCCCACAACTGCATGCACCAAAATAAGTACCACGTGGATGATACCAGGGCCTGCTACCAACTGGAGCAATAAACAGGCTTGCTTCACTCTTTTCTGTAGGAATGAATTTACTGGATTACTGAGCAATATGAACTCAATCTGGAGGAATAAATTCCCTCAGGTGATACCATTCTGGGACATGGTGCTCTGGGGTTTCCTTCTTAAAACAAAAGCTTTCACTTTTACAATTTTGAGATGCAAAGGCTAGAATTCTGCTGGTTCTTGTGATATCCTCAGGCCAGTTTTTCTATTATCCTTTTCCTTCTCAGCAACTGTGATCTCCTTTGTTCCATGTTTGCTGTCCACAAACTTAGTGGAGCTTCCTTTCTGGCCAAATTAAAAACATTTCAACTCATTCTGCTAGGCTCTTTTCTCTTTATTATCAACACAGATCTGGCTGAAACTCCCAATAGTAGCCATGCCCACTATCTCAACATTAGGCAGTTTTGAAATTTCTTCTGCAAGATTAATTAGACTGCTGCCTTTAATGTCAGTTTCAGGCAAAGTCTCTAGACATGAACAAAATGCAGACAAATTTTCTGCCAAAGTATAACACACACGGTCTGCAGCCCAACAGCAAATACAGTCTTTGCTCCTAACTGAAACCTCTTGAGCCTGGCCTTTACTGGCAGCATTTCTATCAGCAGTCTGTTCTTGTGAATTCTGACCAATATCGCTCATCAAGTACATTGTAAAGCACTTCAGGGCTGTTTCTTTAGCTGGCATCTCTAAACCTTCCCAAACTCTTTTTCCAGAAGCGAGTTCCAAAAGCTCCTGAACTGGAGCTTTTATACCTGGTCAGGTATAATCATGATAATAACCCTACTTCTGTTACTAAAATCTGTCTTAGTTACTTTTTCAAATTGCTGAAACAAAATAGTCATGACCCAAAGTTTAAAAAGGAAAGGATGTTTTTAGCTCGCAGTTTGTACATTTTTAGGTTCATATTCAGTTGGCTCCAAGGCAAGGTGGCTTGGCAAAGGGGCATCACAGAGGAGAAAAACTTCATGGCATGGCAGGCAAGAAGCAACAAGCAAGAATCAGCAAGAGCAGCAGCAGACTCCTACCTCTCCATTTTAGTTTACCCACCTTGTGGGTGGTACCACTCACACTTAGGCTGGGCCTTCCCATTATCCACAACCAGAACTTTGCTAAACCAATCAGTGGGCTAATTTAGTAATCACACTTTGAATCCCCACATCACAAACCTTAGATCCAACCTTTTCTGAAAGCCCCACCTATAGCCACATGAAGCTTTGCGGGGGACAGCTAGATAGAAGCCATAGCACCTTTGTTGTGAAGATTTCAAGTGTTTAAATGGAGGCTAAATCTGTAGCACATGTTGCATATCAGATTTCTTTGATCATGATGGTCCACTCCTAACTCAAGATTCTCTTATTCCAAGCTGGGTATCCTAAAAATGGTCAGCATACTCACATTAAGACATGCAGATGTTTTATGGGCTTTTTTCCTTTCTGATATTTCCTTGAAGACGTTTTTCCTTCTTTTCTCCAGAGTTAAGAAATGGCTCACTCCCCTTCCCTGGCCTCTTTGTCAGATCATTTTAGCTTGTACTCTGGAGAATACTGTAAAGAATTTTTAGTATCACATCTCTCTGAGCTTCCTGATAACAGCTACCCAACTCACTAAGAAGCTTTTCTTGCAGATAATTCTATGAATGAAGTGGAAGCAATAATGAATGCGAGGGCCCTAAATCAATAGCGTGTCTGACTGGTTACAAGAGAAGGAAATGATTGTTTTTGTCTATTTTTGTTGTTGTTGTTGTTGTTGTTGTTGTGTGCCATAGCAGCTAACTAGAACCACTGGTAACAACAAGGTTAGGGACCACAGTGGTAGAGAAAGTAGTGAGAGAAACAGTGTGACCCCTCCTGCTCTGTTATCAGTGGGTACAGGAAAGGGGTATTAATGTGTGATATTTAAGCAGCCTTGGCCAGAGGTAGAACAATGAGTGGCAAGTCAGCACTATTCCAGCTATAGAGGAGATGGAAGCTGGACAGAGCAGCCTTGACTGTGTGGTGGAACAGCAACTGCAGTCTGTCACTGACACCACTGTGTGCACCCTGGGACAAGCAGCTCGAGAAGGGAGAGAGACAAATCAGTGGAAGCTGTGTAAGGACAAGAATTTTGAGCAACAAAGTTAAGTCAGGGGCATCACAATCCCTGACTTGAAATTATACTACAGAGCTACTGTGATAAAAGCAGCATGGTACTGGCAAAACAAAACACATCTGAGAATCAATGGAACAGATTAGAAGATGCAGGAACTCTCAACTTAGCCCCCTCATCTTTGACAAAGGGGCCAAAACCCTTACTGGAAGAAAGACAATCTCTTCAATAAATGGTACTGGAAAAACTGGATTTCCCCATAACAAAGACTAAAGCTACCCCCATATCTCTCACCTTGCAATAAAATAAAGTTAAAATGGATGAAAGTTCTAAATATTAAAACAGAAAAACTAAATCTGCTGAAAGAGAAAATAGATAAAACTCTGGAAGATATAGAGGTAGGTAAACAAAACTCTGATTGCAGGGGATATATTACAAAGAACAAACAACTGGGATCTAATTTTATTGAAAAGCTTTTGCACATCAAAAGAAATCACTAAGAGTGAAGAGACAAGCAACAGAGTGTGAAAAAATTTTCCAGCTCGTCCTCAGATAAAACACTAATATCTAGAATATATAAAGAACTGAAAAAAACCCCATATTTAATGACCAAATCCAGAAAGGGGCATCTGAGGTGAATACACACTTCTCAGATGAAGAAGTACAAATGGAAAATAAATATGTGAAAAAACTGTTCAACATCACTGGTTGCAAATTAAAACAATGCTGGGATTCCTTTCACTCTAGAAAGAATGGCTGTTATCAAGAAAGCAACTGATAACAAATGCTGGTGGGGGTTTGGGGAATAAGGAACTCTTCTCATCTATTGGTAGGAGTGTAGCGCGGCCCAAACACTGTGGAAATAACTGAAGATTCCTCAAAAAATTAAGATTATAGATTCCATTTGACCCAGCTACCTGCTTCTTAGTATCTTCTCAAAAGTATTAAAAGCATCATATGACAGAAATATATGTACATTCATGTTTATACTGGCCCAGTTTGTAATACCTAGATCTTAGGAACAGGCCAAATGCCCATCAACCACTGAATGGATAAAGAAAATGTATTTTTATACAATGGAGTATTACTTGGCCATAAAGAAGTATAAACTAGAGACACTTCTAGGTAAATGGATGCACGTGCACCTTGAGACCACACTCGTAAGTGAAATAAATCAGACATACGTGTAAATAACACATTGTTTCTCTAGTGTGAGAAACTGAAATTGTAAATATGGACCAAAATATATACTAATGGAAAGAGACACTAGGGTGGGGGAGGAGGGAGGATGGAAGCAAAAAAGAAAAAAATGGGGATAGAAAGATGAAATGCAAACAAAGCTTTTGGAAATGAAGAGAAGAGTAGAAGAGAGGGGAAGGGAATGGGAAAAAACAAAGAATCAAGATATATTATGTATTGGTACAGATTCCCCACGATGGATGTGATCATTATGCATATCTAATGTACCAATAAATTTAATTTAAAAAAGGAGAAGTAAGTGTGATTAAGGTGATGTAAGGTACAGGGAGAGGAAGCTAGAAGCCAGTGCAAGTGTTGAGTCCAAAGAGAGGCCTTTCCAACTCTTACCTGAAATAGTACTTGGGACTTTAGTCACTTGCTAAAACTCTCACCTCCTTTTACTTTCCTTCTCAATATTTCTGGTATGTTATACGTTTATTGTTTGCTTAAATGTTTTCTCACATTTGAATGCAAGTTTCTTGAGAGTACATGCTTTAACTCTTTTATTGTTTATGTAATCCATGAACCTGGAACAGTAACAGGCTGTAACAATTAAGATGATTGATCTGGGATCTGGTCTAGAGTTTACTAAAGTATACTTCTTGATGTGTTTGTGTTGGCCATGGACACATGACCTTGAGTTCTATATCTGGTCTCTAACCCTTTCTGCCTGGTGATGTTCCTCTGCTCTACATCATGGCCACCATGAGCTAAGCAGCTTTGTTCCTGTATACCCTTCAGCTATGTTCCTGCCTTGGAGACAGCAGACCATGGACTAAATCCTCTGAAACCATGAGTGAAATAAACTCCTATAAGTTGTAAGTATTGGATAATTTGTCCTAGCAATGAGAAATCTGACTAATACACAGGCTCTGGTAAGCAATCAGTAAACATTTTTAAATATGTGTATCTGGAAGGCCTCCCAGGGTCTTGAGACAGTAAACATTTGCTACATGATAAATTTATCCCCAAATATTACTGTCAAGTAGTTAATCTGGTCTAACACAAGCTCAGTACATTTCTTGGACTACATTATATGTGTGGTAGTTCACCAAAAGTTTTGAGAAGGGTGATATAAGGAAAGAAAACTGGTTTCTGCCTTGCATGTCATCCTTGGTTTCTGCTTGAATTAAATAAGCTTCTTTCTCATTGGCCAACTCAAGAGTTCCAGGCCAGTTTCTCATGGTGGAATTTGCCCTTCGATGGCTAAGTTAAAAATGTGCATTGATAGCAATGATACAGTGATGGAATGGGGGAGATTTGGGTCAATTCATTGTGATCTTCCACAAGCTCCTTGTTCTTTATGGTTTAAT
The DNA here is from genome assembly GCF_012274545.1 of Fukomys damarensis. Classification (NCBI taxonomy): domain Eukaryota; kingdom Metazoa; phylum Chordata; class Mammalia; order Rodentia; family Bathyergidae; genus Fukomys; species Fukomys damarensis. The sequence goes on along the minus strand of NW_022900951.1, from coordinate 18,837,490 downwards.
TAGCTGGTCTCTATTGAGCCACATATCAATTTCTGGATATATTTTGAACTGTCTTCTCCATATGAATATTATCTAGCCCAAAGTTGTTATTCTGTTATCTGAAAGTTTGTATATCCTCATAAAATTGCTATGCATCCTCTGTTGCTCTGATGCTATTTTATTCTGTCATTTTGTAGATTAATGTTGAGAAATGTATGACATTTAATATCCAGGAAACTGCCACATCTCAGTAATTCTTGCACGTGTTTTCCTAATTTTCATTACTGGAATGAACTAATGCGATTTGTGTATATTGCAGAGGCATTTTATCATTGTGGCATTTTAAAGCCAACATCTGGTGTTCATGATGTACAATTTAGTCACTCTGTTTTTCTCTTCACTATGTTTTTCCCTTGCCATTTGGAGAATCTTTTTAATTTCACTGTTGGCCTACTCCTTTGTCTATTTTACAGAATGTCTTGTGCCACATTTATAGGAACATTTTTGCCCGCATAGCTATACTGAAATATGTATGGTAGAACATACTGAAATACACATGGAAGCAGTTGTTTGCTCTAACATATGTCATTTGTCCCTCACCATTTCATGCAATTTGTCAGCACCCACATCTCTTCATCTGAGGGCCTTCTTTGGCCCCAGGGTGTCATTTGCCCACCTGCATTAGGTAATAAAAGTACCATGGAATGATTGAAGGGACTTGGGATATACCTCTGGGCTGGAGCTGATAATCCATAGTTGCATATCTTACGTTGATTCCTAGATTTATTTGGAGGGTTTAAGGTCCATTTGCTTACAGGGTAAAATTGCTCACACATATACTTTTATTACCTGCCTTCCTTTCCCACTGATTTCTGTTTTCCTCCCAAATAAATTAACTGCTTTAAAATGTTCATCTCAGGTCTTGCTTTTAGGAAACTCCAAGCCAAAGTGCATGCACATAGCTTTCTAATTTTTATAGTAACATTTTCTTAACCCTAAATACACCTTCAATTACTATTATATCACATTTTCTTTCTGATGCCCCTGGAAGCCCAAATCTGAGAAAGGCCATATTTTTTTCAGATAAGTTGCTGTTTCTCTGACAACTGCCTCCCCTATCACCAAGTCTGTGTGGGAGGGAAAGATGGTAGCTGTGAGTATATGCGCATAATTGTGCACATGCACACCCTCATGTGCGCATGTGTGTGTGTCTGCACCTTTTTTAAAGTCTGTGTGTTTGTGGGGGTGAAAATGGGTGAATATATTATGTATGTGTTTATATATGTCATGTGTCTATAACATGGTGAGGGGAAAATGACGTGAAAGTAAGTTTTTACTTTTTTTCTTTTTTTTGGTACCAGGAATCAAACTCAGGTCCTTCTGCTTGTGAGGTAGGCAGTGGAACCACTGAGCCAAATCCGCAGACCATAACTTTTTAAAGGATTTAAAAAGTAGTATATTATATATTCATTCTTGTCGTTAACAATTTGGCAGAGCACTGTGCATACTTCATTTAATGCTTCTAATTTGATTTGTGTTGAGGAAGATAGTGATGCGAAGAATATCACAATTGGAGGAAGTTTTGTTTATAATAATGTGTTTTAAGTTAAAACGTGTAGAATTAGGGTTCAGGTTTTGTGTTATATTTCTAAGTATTATCTTTGCAGCCATGTAAAGACAGAGAAAATAATTCAGTTGTTGCTGCACTCCTAGGAATATGTATTTAAAGTTTGCTCAGGAAGGGAAAGAGGGAGAGAGACAAAGAAGGAGAGAGATCCCAAATCTAATAGTGGTTTTTGTATGTTGCTGTTTTCCCCTAGTGTTCTGGGAAGGTTTAGTTGCTCACATTTTCTTACATGTTCCTAAAGAAGACTGAAAGATGTGAAATAGGGAGATATTAGCCGATTGTGCCCCTTTGGATCAGTATGCATTCTAGAACATTATCACCTCGAACTGAATAATCTATAGTAGCAAATTCTCTTTTCAAGATTTGGCTCTATTTAGAATTTTAAGTATTAATAAAGAAATTTTAGTAAACACGCATTGCCTAGTCTTTAAATAGAGAAATGAATCACATTTTCAGGATAAAACATAAGATCATTGGAAGAGAAACTGTGGGTAAATTCTTGCCTGATAACTACTCATGGTCTTGTGAAGTATTCAAGTTCTTTACTTAACTTTTAGATAGAGTTTTTGTTTATACATTATCTAATTTAATGGTGAAACTCACATATGGAAAAATTGAGATGGAAGAGGTTTTACAGCGGCAGGAAATCATAATGGGCGAATCCCTCCAATGTCTGACAACCAGTCCTCAATTCCACATAGCCAGCTAGTTTAAAGAAGTCTGTCTTGGGTGCTTAGTGCTGTGGATCAGCAGCCAACATTTCAAAATAGCACCTTTGTCAAGCTAATAACATGTAAGAAGCTGCCAAAACACTTTGGCAGCTTTAAAGAATAGGATTGTAACTGAGGTGAAGGTACAGAAATGTTCCCAGGATGAACCTTAAGAATTACACTTGTTCTTTCCAGTGGGTTATGCCTAACTTCTATATACCTCTCTGCTTGAGGACTTTATCTGGTTATCGAAGCAGGCTCTATCAGTGATAGGACCTGTTGGATACCAGGGAGTTAATACTCCTGGTAGTGTTTTTCTTTCAGCAGCCCCATGGACCCCCCGTACTCATAATGCACCCCCATTCTTTTTTCTCTTTTCTTCTCAACTTTGACGTGCACTTCTCAGCTCTTTCTGGGATCACCAATCAAATAAATCACATTCACATCTTTGGTTTATTTCTGTGAACCAAAACTAAGACACTAGGTAGAAAGAGACCTAGACAGTCAATATAAGTTCTTACTGGATATTAAGATGAGTCCATGGATATAGAACAATATTCCAGGGTCTTAGTTCTTAGATGAACTGTATATACCTGAATTCAAAATTTTCTCAAATATTTGGTTAAAATTAATATTAAAAGAACTATCAACAATAGAAAGCTCATACCTCTTGTTATTAGCATTTTAAATAGATCAGTGACAGCCCTCAATTCATAATAAAATGTTTTTACTCTCTTCTTTTAGAGATTTATCTTTTTATTGAGATATGCCTGCAGCAGATATCTGCTTTACCCTTCTTGAATTCAACTGCCTTAGTTTTCCTTACCTTAATAGGCCCTCATATTTTAATACTCTGAGAATTATGTCTGCCTACTTGGGAAGAAATCATCTGCGAATTCAGCTCAACAGATTTCACTGGATCTCTTCTGTGAGAGGCTTCTTGGGGGCTTCAGTAGTACTTGAACTCCTAGAAAGAAGGGGCTCTGTGGGCCTGTGGTTGCAAACTGATAGTTCCTAATGAGCATATTTCCAAGTGGATTGACATCACCCCAACCCATTCCTACAGTGCCTATAAAGGACTCAGTCTAATAGGATTTAGCAATTCAGAGTGTGCCCAAGGGGCTTCAGCATAACTGGTCCCCACTTTTGGATATTCCCTGAATAAGTTAAGTGCCATTTTAACTCTTTTAAGCTTTGTTTCCTCTTCCATTAAAAAAGGGGACAATAAGAGTACTTTTCTCATTGGATTAGGATTAAATGAAATACTGTATAATCCAGTGTCCAATACACAGTTGTTGTAAATCAATGTCAATTCTTATTCTTGGCAAAACTGACACCTCAATATGTCCTGTCTGTTAGGTGGGGGACACAGGCAATGTTTGGTAATTAGAGTGACCCAAGTGGAATAGGATGATTAATCAGAATGGGATCCAAGAACCTCGCAAAAGGTTGTGGATGTGGATGGAAATTCATAGCATGATGATCTATCTATTCAGAGAGACAGATGTACTTAGATATCTGGAGAGAATAAGAGTTCTGGTCAATAGAGCTAAGATTTAGGGAAGTATTCAATGTCAATATGATACTAAGGTAAGACTTACAGCCTACAAGATAAGCAAACATAGGTCATCTTAGCATGTATGTGGTATTTATTTCATGCATGCCTTCTATGGAATGTATGAGACTCATCTCAGGTCCAAATGGTGGGACTTGTGTTCCTGCTAAAATTGCAGTCTGTTTCAGGCTTTTTGGGCGAGTAACTTCCAGAAGAAAAATGTAAATGAAGACTGATGGGAGGAAGGGCTTAACTTCTAGCCATGTTTTTTTTCTCATTTCTATATTCTCATTGATGTTGCTATTATCTAATTTTACTCCAGCTCTTTGGGCATTGAGACTTGTCTTTTCCTATGCCTAGGTTAGATTTATGGTTCCCAAGACTTTGATTTGTTTTGGTAATAATGGGTACTCTACTTCCTCATTTTACATGTTGTATCAAAAATTTTTTACTATTACACTGTGAGTTCCTTGAAGCAGGAAAACAGCTTCTTGACCTTTGCATATTAAGCCTATACTTGCTGCTAGACATCATAGAGGTTCAGCAGATTTCTTTGGGATGAAGGAATAACTAAATCTAATAGGATCCGGTCTAACACATATTTACTGTATTGTCTCTTCTGTTTTAATATGAATGTCAGTAAGGATAGAGATACAGTGACTGCATGGTTTACACAATGTTGTAACCAGATATGAAACTAAAGTTAAAATAAAATGCAAACAACAAAACTTTGCATGTCATAACCTGGCAAACTTCTGAGAAGAGGTGCCAGGAACTTTTGAAATTTATTCAGGGATGACTAATTTTAGCTTATAAGGAAAGTGAAATAAATTCAACTTTTTTTTTTTTTTACAAACTCTTTCTGACAGTTCTTAAATCCCATGTCCTGCATGTTCTTTTTCCATTACCTAGCTTCCCAAGGAGGTAAAAGCTGGCATAATTCAGTCCCATCGCCTTCTGTTCCCTAGAGGCCTCCTTAGTTCTTTCATTTTCCCTTGGAAGTATTAAATCCTTATTAAGAGATGGAAAAGTGTCCAGAATGCCATTTTGAAACTCCTGGGAATACAGGAAATGTTCTCCTTTTGAAACCTGTACATTTTCCACCTAATTCTAGTATTATAAAAATGGTCTAGATATTATTAATGTGAAGTTAATTAATGAGTATGCTTGAGAATCTGTAATGAAATGGCAAATGCTGCTGATTCCTAATCATATCTCCCTAGTGGTCTTTGTGCCAGAGGATTCCCATATAAACAGTTGTACCTCTCTGCTTGAGGACTTTATCTGGTTATCAAAGCAGGCTCCTTCAGTGACAGGACCTGTTGGATACCAGCGAGTTAATACTCCTGGTAGTGTTTTTCTTTCAGCAGCCCCATGGACCCCCCGTACTCATAATGCACCCCCATTCTTTTTTCTCTTTTCTTCTCTACTTTGACGTGCACTTCTCAGCTCTTTCTGGGATCACCAATCAAATAAATCACATTCAAATCTTTGGTTTATTTCTGTGAACCAAAACTAAGACACTAGGTAGAAAGAGACCTAGACAGTCAATATAAGTTCTTACTGGATTTTAAGATGAGTCCATGGTTATAGAACAATATTCCAGGGTCTTAGTTCTCAGATGAACCATATGTACAGCAACTGGCTGATAACCTTGGTCAGGAAATCAGAAGCCAGTGGCTTCCTAAAATCAATGCATACTTCTACAATTGAAATGAATGTTATTTTCTCTTAGATTATGTCTTTTATGAAATTAAGGTAATAGTAAACAAAATTTTGTTTGTTCTTTTTTCCCTTTTTTAAAGTTAAATTATTCAGCAGAATGATAAGCTGGAAACTACCATGTAATATGATATACTATAACAAACAAATAGCAGTTTTACTTTTTAGAATTGTACCTGTCTGTAAAAAAACTCAAGGTCATAGCAACAAAATTGTCATGAAAGATGAAAAGCAATAGGAAATTTATAGATGATTCCAGAAGTGCTAGCTACGTGTTTGTGAGGGAATCCATTAAACTCTGTGGTCCTCTATATCCTAAGGAGTGAAGCAAGGGTGTCAAAGATCTCAGAGGCTTCTTCTAAGGTCTGCCAATCTTTAACTCTCTAGAGATAGCACCTCAAAACTAGAAATATTCTCTTTGGGGACCTTTCATCTCTATTTTTCACATCTTTATGTTCACCCAAGGCTAGCCTGAAACTCCAGTTAGCTGTTTTCTTCATGGACATCGCCATTCTGAAGTCATGAAGCATTTCATAACCATCTTTCAATTTGTAATATTAGGGAGAGTATTTATCATGTTTCAAAGTAATTATGACTTTTTCAAGTTGGTAGAGACCAGGTGATCTGGTTAAGAGCAGGATGTGACATAGAGCCAGAGGAAATCTAACGCTCAGAAGCCATCTCCAGAAGAGAACTTAAAGTAGAGAAAATGTGAGCAGAAGTCTGTTGTTCTGTGACATGAGATGGTGGCAAACTGTGGGTTTAGACAAGGTAGCAAACTAAGAGTATTCAGAAGCTTAGTTTTCCTCACATGGTAAATTGAGTTTCAGAAATCTACAGAGTAGAATCAAAAGAAATGAATATGTTTGTAGACAAACAGGTAACAAAACCTTGAAAATTCACCAGAGCACTGAACCATTGCCTCAACATGGGAGGAGGAGGAATAGTGTGTCAAATGGATAGCAAGAATAAGGGAGATAGAGTTTTTGCAAATGGGAAGGGGATCAGGACTTGGAGGTAAGGGGAAGAGTAGGGATAGGGAGGGTAAGTAAAAGGAATTAAGATGTATAATGTACATATACCAACTCCCTATGATGAATGTAATCATTACGTGCTGCAAACATGTACTAATAAAAAATTCATAAAGATCTGGGAGGAGGCGAATGCTGGCTGGGACATACTTGCACACCCAAAGGGAAGAGAAAGGGCAATTCAAGTGGAGAGCTGACCTTCAGCCCAATAGAGGAAAGAAAAGGAAGAGCACAGTCAATGTCAGCAGAGGACAAGCCCAGGAGGGCGGCTCATAGGACAACTTCAGGTTGGCACTTTTGTTTTTCTTGGTAACAGGGATCAAACTCAGGCCCTTGTGCTTCTGAGGCAGGCACTGGAACCACTGAGCTAAATCCCTGGCCCAAGGTTGGCACTTTTGACAAACCCTTGATATTTTTTTTACTTTGTAACTGTTACTCTTATCTTATTGTTTCAATGACTTCTTAAAACTTTAGACATTTTTTACTATTTTAAAAATAATACATATTCATCTTTAAAAATTTGGAAAATATGGAGTCATAAGAAAAATATATAAAACATCAATAATTTCCATGCTTTTTATTTCTCTATTTGATATTTGCAGATTTTATGGGTCTTATAATTGTTGTCATAATGTCTGTGTGGGTGTGTATAGCTGCATAGTTTTGAATCCTACTTCATTTCACTTAATTTTTATTTGTGAGCATTTTCCTAAATCATTAATTTTTATAAATACAATTTTTCTAACGACAAAATACCATTTCACTCAGCCAATTCTTGTAATGTGTCTGGCACTTTGCTAGATGTTGAGATTATCGTTATAAACAGGAAAAAGTTGATTCCAGATTTCTTGATAATTATGATATATGGATACAATCTCATAAATATTGGAATTAGAAATGTTCTCAATGAGGTCTTATTGGGCATGACTTCATATGTGTGGTAAGCATCATTTATGATGTATAAATCTTTGTATAAACATTAGTGTGTGCAGAGAAGTATATGAGAACTAGTCTCAGTTTTGTCCTGATGTCTTTCCTTCGTAAACTCCTATGTAACTGTAGTAACCCGTAAAGAAGCTACACTAAGCTCCTGATGACAACTATGCAGGACAGTTCTGGCACAGAGTAATAACTGAGTTCCTTTCTAAAATAACCTTAGAACTGTGATAGGACTAGAACACTTCCTTCCAAGGTTATTGTTAGTGTTAAAGAAGGGTCTCTCTAACCTGTACCTTCTTCCTTTCATAAGGCAGCATATAGATTTGGGTTGGGGAGCCCTCACATGTTCCCTTCACATCACACCAGAAGGTATCCACTTGTTAAAGGAACAGCTTACTATTTCAGACCTATCTATTTCTATATCCCTAGGAGTAGCCATATACACTAACCTTACATGTTCTGAGTTTGAAAATTTTATTCAAATTATTACGTTTTTAGAGTAGCAAAGTGCTTTTTAGACAAGTCCATAGTACACAAATCATAGGTGTACAAATGAATTTTCAGAAATCAAACATACTATGTAATCAGAATCTACACCAAGAAGCAGAGCATTATCAGCACCTCAGAAGCCCCCATTGTGCCTCTTCTGATCACTCATCTGCTATCCAGGTAATTCCTTTAAGCTGTATGGATATAGTTATCTTCTTAAATTTTATAGTGTTGTTCTCTTTGTGTCTTGATTGTTCTCCATATTATGTTTGTGAAATTCGACCACATTGTTGAGTACAGTTTTGTTGTTTTTCTTATGCTCCTTGCAGCATATTCTATTGTATGTATAATGCTATTTTTATTACATTGCTTATGAACATTTCGTTTTTTTCAAGTTTTGAATTCTTAAGAATGTTGCAATGTAAGTGCCTATAGAAGTTTTTTGATATATGATATGAATGCATTTTGTTGAGAATATACTAAGCAGAAATTGAGTCATAGACAAAGTATATATTAACATTTGTTAGATATGACAGGTGCTTCTAAAGTGATTTTCCCAACATACACTCCTACTGGCAGTGATTTATAATTCTAGTTGTTCATGCCCTTGCCAGCATTTGATGTCAAGCACATTTTGTTTTGGCGTCACAGTACCCATAGGAGATAATCAAGATTCATATTTTGGGGCAGTATGTTCAGAGAGCCTTTAGTTCTCTTTTTATCAATACTGTAATCAGAGGATACTTTATACTTTATTAATATTCCATTTTATTAAAATACAAAGAAATTATTTTTTAAAACATAGTGTTTGTATTTTTTCCTCTCCTTTGAACTGAATGTGGACTAAAGTATTAGTTTACCCCTAGTAGTTACTTCACAAATGGCTTATAGTAACAAACACCAGCTGCAAGTCCCTTTTTGTCTCTTTCATAGGCTGGTTTACCTGAGTGTTGCTTAGAAAGTACAATAAGCAAAATCAATTGAGAAGTGAACTTCTCAATATCCTACAATGCTTCAAATATGTATTCTCTGGATTGTCATAGAAAACATTTTATGACCTCACCCTAGAAGAATTTATTTTAATTCCAAGCAAAATCTGAAAAGCAGGGCTAGCATGCCATTTAGTAACAGAAAAAAAGTCTCACTTTTTGTAGTTTTTCAATTAAAATATTCTGTACAGGTATAAGATCCCAATGATGAATGTAACTGTACTGTATAACTAAAATGTACCAATAAACTCAATAAAAAGAAAAAATATTCTGTATATATTTGGGAGACCAAATTTTAGTTATACACACTGAACTTAAATTTCATATATTTTCACACTTTATAAAATATTGTTCTTGCATTGATTTTTTTCAAGGCATTCGTCAATGTAAAAAACATTTTTTAAATCATGGGTTGTACAAAAACGTGTGCTGAATTTGGCCTGCATTCCATAGCTTGCTGATCTGTCTTCTAGGATTTTAATTCCTAATAAGCCCTTTGAAGACAGAGACTGTATTTGCTTTGTTTTACTTTTGGTTCCCTAACCCTGCCATCATATCTCACACTCATCCTCTGGTTCAAAATATTTGTGGAAAGAAATACTATTGCTTTTTCAAATGGTGCATCATGGTGCTAATCCCAGATTGGAATTCAGAAGACAGTTCTGTTATTCAGCATGAAAGAATTGCATGCCTACTACGTGTTTTGTGTTGTACAAAATGATATTGTTTACTAGACCTAATGCCAGCTACTTGGAAGAAAAACTCATTAAATTGTTATTTCTCTTATACTGCAGGTATCTTGCATTTAGGGCATTGCATATTAGTATAGTAAATTCACACGTCTATGAATAGCCACAGTTATTATTTCTCAGGCATTCTGATGAGAACATCAAGAATACAACCTAATAATGAGGTCTGATGTATTTTCCTTCTTTCCCATAGGCAAATAAGAAAACTGCTAACATTTTTAAAAAAATAATATACAATAAAAAGTGCACATTTATAAACAAGTCAACTTTGAGTTTGCAATAAGAATTGGTATGGTGCATCCTGGTAACACTTGAGGATTCTTCTATCATTCTTATTATTAAATCTAATAGTTATAAAATAAAAATTTTTAGTCAATCAAAAAAGAATGAAGGATAAAACAAATAACCTGTAAAATTATAACCAAAGTTACCAGTCTTGATATAATTTGCATTTTTCCTTTTTTCACCATCTCTCAGTTATGGCACAACAAAACTGTAAACTTTGGAATTAAAACTACTACCATTATATTTTCTATCTGTGTCTTAACTCTGTGACTTTGGGCAATTACTGTGTCCATGACATAGTTTTCTTACTTGCAAAAATAGGGTAATATTAATATGTACTGATAGGGCATTGTAAAAATTAAAGGAGCTATTACTGCAAACTATTAGCTCATGTGATCCAAAAAGGTTAGTTATTATTATTGAAATTTGCAAAAAGGTGTCAACCCAATTTGACCCTTTTTATACCCTCCCTTACCTTTTCCCTTCTTCTCTTTCTTTCCCCTTGTCCTCCCTCTTCCCTATCTTTAATAGCTTCACAATTTTCCATGTATGACTATAATTTATTATTGAGCAGTTTGGATTATTTCCCAATTTATCCTAATAATATAGCAAATGCCCTTGTGTATCCATGTACATGCACTTCTCAGTGTATCTCTATTATTCCCACTGTATCTTTTCTTAAAACATATTTGTCAGGTGAACAAGTGAGATCCTTAATCATGATTGTGAACTTGACTAGTTTAAGATGTTTAGCAGACTAGTAAGGTACACCTCTGAATGTGTCTAAGTCATGGGGATGTGACCTTGGGGAATACCTGGTTTTCAGCCCTTTGTGCTCAGTGCTCTTTCTAATCCACTCTGCTTCTCTAATAGTGTAAAGTGAGCAGCTTTGCTCCATAAAACCCTTCTCTCATGATGTTTCTGCTTCGGAGCCAGCCAACCATGGACTGAAACCTCCATAATCATGAGACAACTAAACCTTTCCTTCAAGCTGTGACATCAGATATTTGTTCTAGCAAGAGAAGTTGAGTGATACAAGTAAACACATCTTTTAAACTTTAAAAAAATGTATTAAAATTTTGCCTTTTTAAAAGCTTGTACCATATAAATCATAAAAAAATAACTTGTGAGACTGGCTTCATCAGTGCATTTATATTTCACCATTTGGCATTACCTGATTCATGCAAGGCAAAACTGAGTTTGTGCCAGAGACTTTCTCACCCAATGGCCTTTCTTTATTCTTTAGTATTAAAATGTACAGTTTTAGCTAAGAATGTAGGCACAAGAACAAAGACTGAATTTACCAGCTTTTAAGCAGTTATTTGTGATGATGCTATGAAGAAATTATGATGTGTGCAAATTCTGGAATACAATCTTTAAAGGAAGGGCCAGGAGATCCTTTGCCCGTATCCTACCAGCTGGAATAAAAACATAATGGCTGCAGCTGGAGCTACTGTGCATCATCAGATGACCTTGGAAAAGATCAACAGTGGAGGAAAAAAATAGCAGCAGCCTACATTATTGGTACTGTACAGCCCCCAAAGCAGCTCTCCTATCTTTTTAAGCTACCATTTCTACAGTTTGTAGCAAACTCTAATTTTTCATGATTCTGGTTTAAGGTTTTCCTCATGACCTGCAAAAGCCCTTTCTAAATTAAGAATATTAATCCATTGCCTGGCATAATTTTCACATAATTCTGAGACTGATAATTTTGCCTATGGTCTTTGTTACATATAGATGTTTATGATTTTCATATATATTTAAAATTATGTGTACAGTGCTTGTTCGGTGCTAAGCATTTTAAAAATATTTTCAAATATTAACTCACTTAATCTTCATGACAAACTTATGAAGTAGAAACTCATTAAATTCCAATTTATAGATAAAGAAATTTAGCCATAGAGAAGTCCAGTAATTTGAGATCTTAATTTATATATCTAGTAAGTAGCTGAGCTGAGATATGGGAAGTCTGGATCCAGAGCCCATGTTCTTATCCACTTTGCTCTCCCACTTCTTATTGCCTGCCCTCCTAATCAATCTTTGCATTTGTGACTACTGTGAAAGTTTGGGGCTAGGAAAAATAGTTCATCATTTTTGCTGTTTTTAGTTTAGCTTTCATACTTAACACTTTATTTAAAATTTATTGTGATGAATGAAATAAGATGAAGATCTAATTTGACATTTTAAAAATATAAACACTTTCTACTAACTCTGTATATATTGCTTTTTTACTCTTTGTAAAGGCGTCCTTTTTTATAAAAATAATACTATGTTCTCATATTACAGGGTCTGTTTCAATACTATTTTTCCTATATTGATCCGTATACTGATTCCTGTTCCATTTGTTAAACAAATACTTACAGATTGCCTCTTTGGAGCTGGACACACTTAAATGTTGCAGGTTTTAAAATGTCTACCATTATTGAGGTAAAATTTATACACACATTTTATGTATGTTTTGTTGAGTTTCAACATATCATATACCCATGATACCTTTATCATAACGAAGGTACTAAATCTTTCCATTAATTCTAAAAGTCTCTTTGTGTTTTTAAGTTTGTTTCTTTATTAAGAAAAATTGACATGAGATCTAGCCTCTTGTTTTAAATTTCAGAGTACAGTGTTGGTAACTGTAGACACTATGCTGTACAGATCTTGAACTTACGCACCTTGCAGGAGAGAATAATTGGCATAGATTTAATATAGGACTTTTCTTTGAAGCCATTATTCATTTACTCAAAAATAACTAACGAGATATTTTTTCATTGAGATTCAGGTTATTAATAATAATAACAACCTGTGCTTATATTTGTAAATTGATTTGAAGCAATTAGCTTAAATAGTTTGTATTTTGTTATTTTCTGTTTTTTATTTTTATTAATTTTATTGGTACGTTTTAGGTACACAGTATAATGACATTCATCATTGGAGATTTGTACCTTTGAACTCTGGTCCTTGTGCTTGCAAGGCAGGCCACCGAACCGCTGAGCTAAATCCCTGGCCCTGTACCTCTTGATTCTTATCTTTTAACCATTCCCCTGCATTCCCTTCAACCCCCCACCCCTCTCTAGTTACAAAGACTTTGTTTCCATTTTTTCATTTTCTCATGTTAATTCCATTCCCTTCTTTCCTTTCCCCTACCCCTGTTACTTCCCCTTCCCCTTTGTATCTTTTCTTCCTATTTCACATTATTTATTATACATTTTGAATCTTATTTACACTTTGTTTCTCACATTAGAGAAACTTCAGTATTTATACACGACTGTCCTATTTATTTCACTTAAGAGTATGGCCTCAATGTGCATCCATTTAGTTATAAATGTCTCTAGTTTCTCTTTGTTTTAAAAATTTTTTTTTTAATCCAGTTTCCACTAATGGGTGACTGGGCTTTTTAGAAGTTTTAGCTATTACAAACTGTGCCACTATGAACATGGGTGCACATATACTGCTGTGCTATGATTCTTTTAATTTTTTTTCGAAGATACCCAGAAGAGGCAAAGCTGGCTCAAATGGGACCTCTAATCCTATCTCCATACTGATTTCCACACTAGTTGCACCAGTTTATCCTCCCACCAACAGTGGCAAAGTGTTCCTTTTTCCCCACAACCCCACCAGCATTTGTTATTGGTTGATTTCTTGATAGCAGCCATGTTTTCTGGGGTGAGGTAGAATCTCAGCATTGTTTTCATTTGCATCTCTTGCATGACCATTGATGTTGAACATTTTTTTCAAATGTTTATTTGATATTTCTATTTGTTTCTCTGAGAAATGTCTGTTCATTTCAGATGCCCATTTTTGGATTGGATCTTTCAATATGGGAGGTCTGATTTTTTTGAGTTCTTTATAGATTCTAGATAGTAGAAGTTTGTCTGATTAACAGCTGCTAAAATTTATTATCCACATTGTGGGGTATCTATTCATGCTGTTGATTTCTCATGCTGTGTAGAAAGTTTTTAATAAGAAGAAATAATACTTGTTGATTCTTTGAGCTAGTTCACGGGCAACTGAGGTTTTGTTAATGAATTCTTTTCCAGTACCCATGTCTTCAAGAGTTCTACCTAACCTCTCTCCAGCTGGTTTAGTGTTTCTATTTTAATATTTCAATTTTTAATCTATTTCAATTTGAGTTTATTGCATGGTGAGTGACGTAGATCTAGTTTTAATCTTTGTCAAGTTGAAACCCAGTTTTTCCAGCACCATTTATTAAAGAGGCTATCTTTCTTCCAGTGAGGGTGTTTGGCTTCTTTGTCAAAAATGAGGTGGCTGAGTGTGTCTGGACTTATTTCTGCATCTTCTAATCTGTTCCACTAGTCCTCAGGTTTGTTTTTTTTACCAGTACCATGCTGTTTTTATCACAGTAGTTTTGTAGTATAGTCTCAAGTTGGGGATTGTGATACCCCCTACATTGTCTTTGTTGCCTAAAATTGTGTTTGATATTCTAGGTGAATTCTTGTTCCAAATGAATTTTTGAATTGTTCTCTCAAGGTCTGTGAAGGATGCTGTTGGAATTTCAATTGGGATTGCATTGAATCTACGGAGCAGTTTTGGAAGTATGGCCATTTTTACTATATTGATTCTTTCTACACAGGAGCAAGGGGATGTCTTTCCATTTTCTGATATCTTCTTTGATGTCTTGTTTCTGAGTGCTATAGTTTTCAGCGTAGAGGTCTCTGATTTCTTTCATTAGGTTGATTCTTTTTTTTTTTTTAAATCTATTGTGAAGGAAGTTGTTTCTCCAGTTTCTCTTTCAGTGAGTCTGTTTTTTGTGTACAGGAAAGCTGTTGATTTTTGTGTGCGTTGACCTTGTATCCAGCTGTTCTACTGACTTTGGTTATTAAGTTCAGAATACTTTTGGTAGATTTCTTCAGGTCTTTTATAGAATATCATGTTGTGCAAATAATGACAGTTTAGCTTCTTCATTTCCTCTATTTAGTCCTTTTATTTCTTTCTCTTGTATAATTGCTGTGGGTAATGTTTCCAAAACCACATTGAACAGGAGTGGTAATAATGGATATCCTTGTCTTGTTCCTGATTTTAGTGTGAAGGATTTCAGTTTTTGATTATTTAGTATGATATTGGCTGCTGTTTTTTTATAGATGGTTTTTTATCAGGTTGAGATAGAGACCATCTATTCCAATTTTCTGTAGTGTTTTTATCATGATTGCATGCTGGATTTTGGCACTTTTTCTGCATCTATTGAGATGATCATATGTTTTTTTCCTTGTATCTATTAGTATAATGCATTATATTTATTGAATTTGAGTATGTTGAACCATCCCTGCCTCCCTGGGATGAATCCCACTTGGTCAGGGTATATGATCTTGATGATCTTCTGAATTCTGTTTGCCAGAATCTTATTAAGGATTTTTGCATCTGTATTCATTAGTGAGATTGGCCTATAGTTCTTTTTTTTTGGATGGGTCTTCCTCTGCTTTGGGGATCAAGGTGATGGCTTGCTTCCAGGAATGAATTCAGAAGTATGGCTTCCCTTTAAATTTCACTGAAGACTTTAAACAGTAGAAGCAATAGTTCTTCTCTAAATGTCTTGTAGAATTAAGCAGTATAGCCATCAGCACTCAGGCTTTCCTTAGCTGGTAAGTTTTTAACTTATGTTTTCAAGTTCGTTGATTTCTATTGTGTTGTTTAGAATTTTTAGGTATTCTTCATTCAACTTTGGTAATTCATATGTATCTAGGAATCTGTCTATATCTTCTGTGTTTTCCATCTTTTATTGGCATATAAGTTCTTGATGTAGGTATTGATAATCTGGATTTCTGCTGGGACCATTGCAATTTCAGCTTTTCATTCTTACTTGCATGGAGTTGGCCTTTTCTTTACTTTTTTTTTATAAGGTTGGCTAAGGGTTTGTCAATTTTGTTTGTTTTTTTGAAGAACCAACTCTTTGCTTAATTGATTTTTTGGTATCATTCTCTTAGTATCCATTACATTGATTTCTGCCCTGATCTTTATAATTTCCTCCCTTGTACAAGCTTTGAGTTTGTCTTGCTCTCCTTTTTCTAGAAGCTTGAGGTTCAGCATTAGGTTGTTTATTTGAGCTCACTTTCTTTTCCTGAGTATTTACTGCTATGAATTTCCTTTATAAGACTGCTTTCATTATGTCCTATAAATCCCAATGTGTTATATTGATATTGGCATTTAATTGTAGAAACTGTCTGATTTCTTCAATTTCCTTTGTGATCACATTGTTTATTCAGAAGTGTGTTGTTCAATTTCCATGTGTTTATGAAAGTCTTGCAGTTTATTTTGCTGTTGCTCTCCAATTTTGTCACACTATGTTCTGATAATATACAGGGGATAACTTCAATTCCTTTGCGCTTCTTTAAACATGTTCCATGAGCAAGTATGTGGTCTATTTTGGAAAATGACCCATTTGCAGCTGAAAAGTATGTGTATTCTGATCTTGTGGGGTTGAGCATTCTGTAAATATCTGTTAAGTTCATTTGTTCAAGAGTTTGATAGAGTTCTAGTATTTCATTGTTTATTTTCTGTACAGTTGATCTATTTGTGACAGTGGGGTATTGAGGTCCCCCACTACTATTTTATCCGTGTTAATTTGATTTTTCATATCTTGTTTTATATAGTTGGGTGCACTAGTATTTGGTACATATATATTTATGATTGTAATTTCTTCCTCTTGGATTGTTTCCTCTACAAAGATGCAGTGGCCTTCTTTGTCTCTCTTAATCAGTGTTGCTGTGGAATCCATTTGATATGCAAATAGAATAGCTACTCCTGCTTTTTTTTCAGGTTCTTAATTGCATGGAATATTGTTTTCCCTTTAACTTTCAGTCTATGAATTTCTTTTTGAAAGTTTGTTTCTTGTATGCAGCATATTGTTGGATCTTCCTTTTTGACCCACTCTGCCAGTCTATTTTTTTTTTGAATGGTGAATTGAGACTATTAACATTGATGGTGATAACTGATATGTATTGTCTTGTCTATGTCAGGACTTTTTCTTTTTGTTGGATTCTCCCACTTTGCATTTAATTTCTTTTTGTGTGTGATAGATTCATTCTGCTGAGCTTCCTGGGGTTGTGATCCTCATATTCTTTTCCTAGGATATTGTTTAAAATGTTTTGGAATGCTGGTTTGGTATTCATGAATTTCCTCTGGTGCTTTTTGTCGTGAAAATATCTTATTTTCCCCTCAATTTTGAAAGAAAGTTTTGCAGGGTTCATCAATCTGGTTTGGAGGTTGCTTTCTTTTAGAGCTTGAAATACTTTTCTCCAGGATCTTCTTGCTCTGAGGGTTTGTGTTGAGAGGTCTGCTGTGATTTTGATAGGCTTTGTTTTGTATGGGATTTGTTTATTTTTCTGATTGCTTGTAGAATTTTTTTCTTCTGTTGGGTTTGTGGAATTTTGAGTATTATATGCCTTTGTACAGATTTTTTTTTTTTTTGATCATCAGTTGTTGGAGTCCTATATGCCTCACTTACTTGTATTTCAAATTCTTTTGCCCTGCCTGGGAAGTTTTCTGCCATTACTTCCATGAACCTTTTTTGATGTTGTTTACACTCTCCTGTTTCTTCATTGACTTTGATCAGTCTTATGTTATTCTTCTTTGTATCATCTAGCATCTGCTTGATTGATTTCTCATGTTCCCTTACTATTTTAAAGAAATTTTTCACTTTCTAGTCACTAATTGAAATCCTATCTTCTATATCTGAAATTCTGTCCTCACTTTGGCTCATTCTGCTGTGTAAGCTTTTAATGGAGATTTTAATCTTTTGGAAATCTGTTACCATCTGTTTTATGAATTCCATTTGTTTCCTATGTTGGGATTCCATCATGTTCTTCAGCTTCTCTAATTTTTTATGTGTCTGCTGTAGATTTATTAATCATGTCTTGCACTATGGACACAATTTCTGGTATTATCTGAGATATTATTTCTGATTTCATTTTTTCCAGATCCTCTTTGTTGCCAGTTCAGGGAATCCATGTGGTTGAGTATTGGATTGTTCCAACTCATTACCCTTTGGGATTGCCTTCTTAAAATATTAGACTAATAATTTTCCATTTATCGGGCTTGAGTGCAGGGATCTTGTCTTCTATTCTCCATCTTCCCTAGAACACACCATAGTTTCTTATGTGCAGTATGTACTCAATGTGTTTTAAGCTATATTTATTACCTTACAATGCACATGGTTCCAAAATATTATGTTATACCCTCCCTGTAATTATCGTTCAGCATTTGCAAAGTGCAATTTCCTGATCCAGTAGAAAATATTTCTGTGAACAGAACACTTGTTTTCTGATCAGAACCTGTGTAGATAGGGGTAGAATAGTTTCTCAGTGTGGCCTCATGGGTAACTCTGTATGAGGATGATGACTCATATTCCCAGTGTTTTCCTGCTGAAATGCTGAAAATATTTTCTGCAGAGAACACAAAGTACAGTATCCTGGTGTGGATAATGGAAAGTCCAGCCCTTGTGGACAAAGAGGCTCTTTAGTCATAAGGCTGTTAGCCACAGCTGAGAAACTCCTTCGATATGTGGAATCAGAGGATTATGTAGTGCCCCTGGGTGTTTTGCCACGTTAAAAGGATACAAGCTTACTTGCTTAAAATTCTAAGAATTTGCTTAATTGCAGAGCCTGGAAGGTAACATTGAAATGCATAGATAATGAGAAAATGCTATGGCTACAGATCTTGGTGAAACATAGCAAGAGTGCTGAACCCAAATACGTGTTTAGACATATGTATGTGAATATATTGTTTTCTGATAATGCTTGTAACTAGATAACAATTATAAATACAAGAAAATGGATAAGAACATAAGGGACAGTGGATCATGAAAAACATATCCCTTCAACAACCGTTTATTGACTTGCTAGTATTTGTCATTGCAGATATTAGAGTGAAACAGAGACTGAGTATATGGTTAGAAGAAAGGCTGAAGGAACTCACTATCTATTGACATGCAGCTTTGTAAGCACAGGTATAAAATAAAAACACCCGAGAGCCCTGTTCTTGGATGAAGGCACAGCAGTGGCCAGGGAAAAGGTGGATACTGAGCTGTGTTTGGAAGAATGGGTTAGCATTTCCAGGGCAAAGAAAGGTAGAATTAAGATTGGTTATTCCATATAAAATAAGCAGCATCTGCAATGCATCTAAGGATGAGATACTGTGTCACCTCTGAAGCTTAAAGGGAAGCTGGAGCTTAAAGAAAAGGGAAGAATGGTAAAACTGAAGTAGAGCACAGACATTGAACAACCAGTCTTATGTTGGGTTCCTCCTGAAACACCCTGAGACAAAGACTTTAAGGCCAGTGGTTTATGGGGAAGTGATCCCAGAAGGTACTGGTAGAACAGGATAAATGGGATCATGTTAAACCTCAGAGTGACTAGGGCTCAATCCATTGGGAACCTCTGGAGAAACTGTGCATTTCTAAGTTCTCTTACTAGATGAATGAGAACTTGGATATATTCAGACAACTCCTTTCTATGATTTTTTGAGGGGTAATCCTAGCAGAGTTAACACTCTGGCACTCTGGGAGTTCCCATGAGGATGAAAATAGCCCTTAAGCAGAGGCTTATATGTGCATGTGGCAGTAAACTGTTGCCATGTACCAGAGAGATGAGTGCCCAGGGGATAAGGATAGAACACTAATAGTAGGTAGTACAGATTATGTGTGCTATCCTATGGGTCTAGGTTTTTAATCTAAGGGAAAAATTTTTAAAACTCTGAATTATTTTAACCTGAAGAGGGGTGACATGATGAGATTCACATTTTAGATAAATTGTTTTCTGGTACTAATAAGAATAGATTTTGATGACCCAAGAAGAGAGGTAGAAAGAGCCAATTAGAATGCATTGCAGTAATTTAAAAGAGAAGTCATGAGGGATTGAAGCAAGGGTGTGTTCATGAATGTTTCATAATGGACTCTCAAAAAAGTCTTGATTGTTGATTGCTACGATGTAAATACTCCTACCTTGGCCAATTTCAAGCTACCAGTGTGGTGTCACTGATCAATGAATTGGAAAGGAGATAGATGTGCACTATCAGATCTCACTCCAGCATTTCACTCTCCTGATTATGATGGTATGAAGAATAAGGAAAGTATGTGAAGAGAAATTTAGTACTATCATAACAGACAGGGGCAAATATAATGATGTAAAAAGAATTACACTCAGATTTTTAGTTTCTAGTTAGATACATCTTTCACTAAGATTGAGGTTTTAGATAATTATATCAGTGATATTTGGAACAGCAAATAAAGTGCTCTCTATGAGTCCAGCACTATTTTAATTAAGCCTTTTACACTTACTAATGTACTTACTCTCCAAGGTGATCTCATTTGTGTTAGTGAACTTCCCATTGCTACAACAGATACCTGAGTCAACTTAAAAAGAGAAAAGCTTTATTTTAGCTCACAGTTTTAGAGGTTTTGGTCCAGGTTCAGTTGGCTTCATTGCTTTATGGGCTGTGGGGAAGCAGCACATCATGATAAGGAGTACATGACAGAGCAAAATCCCTTACCTCATGACTTAGACACGAGAGAGCAGAGGAGAAGGAATTCGTTCCCTCTGTCCCTCTGAGGTACAACTCTAGGCATCTGAAGACCTTCTATGAAGCCCTGTTCTTTAAGTTTCTACCACCTCCCAAGAGCAACACAGTGGGGACCATCTCTAACACATTGGCCATTGGGTGATGTTTCACATCCAAACCAAGGCATATAGGGCTCAGGATTTAGCTCAGTGATTCTGCCACCTGCCTCACTAGTACAAGGGCCTGAGTTCAATCCCTAGTACCAAAAAAATCCCCAAACCAAAGAATATACCTGTCTTATAGATGAGGAAACGAAGTGGCATAGAAATTAATGCATTCACCCAAAGTCATTATAGGGCTGAGCCAGGATTTTATCATACCCAACCACTCTAGTTCAGAATTCATACACATACAGGTGCACTAACAGACTAAGTAGAAGAGTTCAATTTTTGACATATTGAGATGGAGGCACAGCCAGTGAGGTTTACCTGGAATTTGGCTGAATGGTCTGAGGTAGGTAGATAAACTTGGGATGAAGATCACGTATTTATGAATCTTTACTGTACAGGTAGGTGATGTCAGGAGAAAGATATGATGAGCCAAAGTAAGTACACGAAATGAAATAAGAAGGTTGCCATGGGGCAGGACTTACACAAAAAGTCATTTAGAGATATAGTGGGGAAGAGAAAGTACTGCAAAAGAGAAGGCTAAGGGAAATCAGAGGCAGGAAAAAAGGAGGAGGAATATCTAACAAAATAGGAAGTTGTTTAAGAACAAGAGAGTAGAGAAATAAGTACTTCAGAAAATTCAACATCTAATAGTTAAGTCATTCCTAAGGGCATGGTGATGGCTTAGGGTGAGTTGAGAAGTGTGCATGTGGAAGTGGTTAGTGTCAAACTACTTTTGCTAGAAATTTGAAAAGGAAGAATTAATAGTCAATGACTTTCAACATTGACTAAACAGTAAAATCATTTGGGAAGCTTAAATTATTGAAGTCCCACCCCTCAAAAATTACAATTAATGTATTTATATATTCCTGGGACATTAAGAATTTTTTAAGTTCTCCAAGCTAACATTAACATGCAACCACAGTTAAAGCCACAAGATTAGAGGGAGGCAAAAGAGTCTAGTCCTAGAGATACAGTGATTGTTGGGAAGAGGCCTCTGGGGAAACATCAAAAAGGAACTTTCCAGTAGGGATTAAAAGTTAAATGACTTTCTGTCTGGCAGTGGAGTGCCAAAGGCAGGCTGTTGGTTGAACTTTAGTAAAATTTATGATTTACTCAAAGGCCTCGAGAGAGTGGTTCAGGGAGTGATTAAATGGTCATATGGCATAAATGGAACACTATGGAGGGAGCAGGGAGCTGCCGAGTACTTTTGGGTCCCTGATGATTGTTGTAGTCTTCTTGTGTAACGTATTCACTAGCACTTGCTTTCCTGAATTTTGGGCCTATGGCCTTCCTTCACACTTATAATCCTCCTGCTTGT
This sequence comes from Fukomys damarensis, assembly GCF_012274545.1. NCBI lineage: Eukaryota > Metazoa > Chordata > Mammalia > Rodentia > Bathyergidae > Fukomys > Fukomys damarensis. Next base: position 18,815,421 of record NW_022900951.1, on the reverse strand, counting down.
CTAGCTTTATCTAGCTGCTTGGAATCTAGTCCACATGACTGTTTTAACTCACTATTCGTGTGCCCCAAATCCAAGCTACTGAGATGATTTTGATCCTTGGACACTCCAAGGCTCTTATATCTAGGGTGATTTCTTTATTTTTTTTAAATATACATTCTTAGGATAGGTTTAGATTACAGAAAAATATTATAATATGATAATAATATGGAGAGTTTCCATGTACATAGCATCTCATTTCCCCTATTATCAACATCTTACATTTGTATGACACCTTTTTCACAATATATGAGCAAATATGGATTCATCATTATTAACTAAAGTTTATCTTTAAAGAGTTTATTGTTTTTTCCCCTAATACCTTTTTCTGTTTTGGGTTCCCTTTTAGGGTAGTACCTTACATTTAGTCACACATTTCCTCAGGTCTATGTTGGTTGTAAGAATATCTGAGACTTTCCTTTATTTTGATGAACTGGATAGTTTTAAAGATGCTGCTCAGAAATTTTATAGAATGAACTTCAAATGGGATTTTTCTGATGCTTAGATTATGATTTTGGGTTTGGAGCAGAAATATCACAGGGATGTGCCAGTCTTATCACTTCCCATCACCCGTGCATGCTATCTTAATGTGTTTGTGCTGCTACAACAAAATATCATAGACTAAGCAACATGTAAAGAACAGAAATGTCCTTGTCATGAATTTTGAGGCTGAGACGATCAGGATCAGAGTACAAGCAGGTTTAGATGTCTTGTGAAGGTTGCATCCTTCAGAGGAGAGAAGGAACACTGTCTTCATCTTGGAAGAAGTTGAAAGGGTAAGCCAGCTCTGCACAAAATGTCTTTTATAAGAGCCTTAATCTCATTCATGAAGAAGGAACCATCATAGCTTAATTACTTCTTAAAGGCTCACCTTTTAATACTATCACGTTGACAACAACTGAATTTTGGAGAGGACACATTCAAATTATAGCACATGCTATCAACAGGATTTACTACTGATGATATTGACCTTAATTGCCTGGTTGAAGTAATGCTTACTTGGATTTTACACTATAAGTTATTCTCTTTCTCCTTTTCCATTCTGTATGCTTTGGTTAGGCAATTTATTTCATTGCTTTCATTTCTGTATATTATTCCTCTTTTTTACTTTTTTATTTGGAAAATTTCAAACATAAAAAATATACAGAATAATATAGTGATTTCCCATATACTCAGTAGGAGGCTTCAATGATTATCATACCATGGTCACTCTTGTTTTATCTACATGAGTGGTCTCAAAATTTAGCATGCATCAGTAACACGTGAGGCCTGGTTAAAACACGGATTTCTGGTTCCCACCCTCAGAGTGTCAGATTCGGTTGCTTTGGGGTGGGGCCTGAAATTTTGCATCTCTGAAGTTTCCAGGTGATGGTCAGTCTGCCGATTTAAGCTCTGTACTTTAAGAACCACTCTTTTACTACCTCTCCCTACATTAATTTTACCACCTCCAGTTCATTGTCTTGAAATAAATACCAGTTATCATATATCTGAAAATAGTCAGTGCATATTTCTAAACACAAGGACTTTAACAACATAATTAAAATACCATTTTCTCATCTTAAATATTAATAATTCTACTATCAAACACCCAGTTAGTATTGAAATTTGCCTGTTCAGTTTATAAATACTTTTGCAGTTAGTCACTCAAATCCATCATTTTTATATTACCTGCAATTCTCTCATAAATGAGAACTTTTCTCATCAATTATTTGGTAACTTTGATGTATAGTTTTGTGAGAGAAAGGCTGCATAAATGTGTGATTCTTTCCATGTAGTTGCCATTTTCAGAATAATGAATAGGTTCACGAACACCTCCAAAGATGGTTATTGAGGGTTTTTAAAAAAGTACTATGTCAATGCCTAGATTATTTTAACAGCTTTGTTAAAATGTAATTTGCATTCCATAACATTAACCTTTAAATGTACAATACAATCTTTTAAATACAGTTACACAGTTATGATACCATCACCACATTCTAGTTTTAGAATATTTCTATTATGTCAAAAAGAGATTTCATAAAGACATGTGTTTTTTAAATATATTTGATGTGTTTTGGTTCATTTTAATTTTCTTTTGAGGCTCAATTGGTCCCAATTTTGGGTGATGGGAGCCCTTTTGAGATAGGCTCCTATACTAGGTTACAGTAAAAACAAAATGAATCATTTGAAAAATGTATAATCCTTAGATGATGCTGCATAACTATGATTGTAGTTTTGGCCCTTGGATGCACATTACAATCACTTGAAGCACTTTAAGGCATTTTGTTATTCAGTCCAGTCCCAGTGTTAATCACAGAAGAAACTCTGAAGGTGTTAACCCAAGCACCAGCCCTCTTTGCAGCCCCTAGGGAAGATTCCAATATGCTGCCGTGGTTGGGAACCACTGATCCTCGACTGTATGGATTAATTTCATTTATTTCTGCTTCCCCCTTTTCCTACACTTTGCCCAGTCCTTTTGCTCAATTTATTCTTCTGATGTCAGTGCAACTGTATCATTTTTTGACCCAGACACGTAAGCAAGATACCATATTCATTTGACCCCTTTTCCAGCACTCTTTAGATAGACTTTTATGAAGATGAATGGCTGGCTCAGATATGTATTATAAAAAGTACTCCCATCAATAATATGGAGAAAATATTGATAAATCAGTTGAAAGTATTCAGTGTTCAAGTGATTCCCCAGGATCATTTGTAACAAACTTTACATTCTTTAGCATGATATTTTAGATCACCAAAGACTCAATCTCAACTTCTATTACCAACCTTATCACATACTTGGTATCTGAACTCTTCAGGGTGGTCTGCCATGGAGCCGTACCACTGGCTGTAATCTTGCTAGAAATGCAGGATTTCAGGTTCTATTCATAGTCCCAACTGATTTCTAGGCTGCATTTTAACAACATTCTTCAGTTGATTTACAGGCTCAGCAAAGTGTGATAATATCTCTCCAACATACTATCCATTGTCCAGTGTTTTATTACTTTCCTTATATGCTGTTCTTTCTGTGCATTTGAGCTTTGCCTCTTTTTCCTTTGATTCATCCTTCAGGCTTTAGTTTAAATACTATCGCCCTGAACTCCACACCAATTTCCACTATTCTTATTTCTGAATATAAGGGCTCATTGCTTCTCTGCGGCTTTGATTAAATGTTTGTCATACTACTATCATAAAACACTAGTTTCATTTTCTTTTTAGTGACTCGGGTACATGCAAAATGGACACATTCAAAGCTCATGAGTGTAATAACCGTGCCTCATTCATTTCTGTATCTATCAAGCACTGCACTTATTAGAATATCCATTTAAAAAACAAATTATATGAATGAATAAACATAGGGAATGTTAGTGTCTGCCTTCTGACCCTTTCCACAGATGTCACTAATGTCTCCACCCAATTTATTCATATTTTCATATCCAATCTTGATTAAGACAAGCAGCTTATACTAACATCAAACCTCTATATTTTGATGACTGGAAATATTGCTGAGTTAAACTCAGTACCATGTGCACCTAGTGGGAGTTCATGGCACTGCATGCCCAATGACGTGCTTCCTTTTCCCTACTCCCACTCTCTCCTCATCCTACTGTTTGCCTGGTGTGTAAAATTAAATTTATGTCAATCCGCGGTTCAAAATCCCATTCTTCTTTTGTCTTCTACTAGACTCAATTTTCCCTACCCTGAGGTAGATGTTATCTGAGATGACTAACATAGCTCTTTGGAAACTTCAATTTAGACTTCTGTTCAGTGTTGTCCACCAACAAACATGTACACATACACATACACATACAATATGGTCAGATTGCTTTCTCTAAACCCAGTCTTACAGTTATTATACTTTTCTTACCATGGATCATGCTTGAAGTTATTGTGGAGACTTGAGACTCTAAATTTGGGAAAGGCACGTGGGTCTACAGGTTGGCCAGTTGTGGCATGACCAAGTACTAGGAGAGATAATCTAGGAAGGAAAGAGTAATGTTTTAATAAGGAGGCTCAGGGATATGCTGAGGTGGTTGTACTGTGTTGCTCTGTTTTAGTATTTCCTCCTATGCTTCTTGTAGTGCTGTGTTTTCTTACAAGTATTGTCTTGGTTCAATTCTATAATAAAATATTATTGAGTGGGTGGCTTAAAATAAGACAAATATATCTCAAAGTTCTGGAGGGTAGGAAGTCCAAGATCAAGGTACAGGTAGATTTAGTGTCTGGTGAGTACTTGCTTCCTCATGGGCATTTTACTGCACCCTTACATCGAGAAAGGGCAGAAGGTTATCTCTGATGCTTATTTTATAAGGCCACTAATCCTGTACTTGAGGTCTCTGCTATCATGACCTCACCACTGCCTAATACCTTTGCCTCCCAATACCATGAATTTGAGGGATTGGATTTTTATATATGCATTATAGGGAGTCATATACATTCCATCCATTGCTACTATTCAGGGTATAATAAATTGATTCATTTTATTAATTTTTCCAACTCACTTCTATGGGCCCATAACTATTAGCACGATTAGTATATCTCCTACTTGAGTCTTATCCCTTATTTTGGAATTAAGGGCTTACTTATCTAGAACACAGAGGAGGTACTAAGACCTATTTTAGATAGAAGGAGAAGTGGTTTCTCTACTACTGTTTCTTCTTTTTGCTTTTATGTGGTATTGTGTGAAGCACTGTCCTGTCACACCTTATATACGTTTATTCTTTGTGGGGGTAATATGTCTGCTGGTCTAGATTCCAATATAGATTTTGGTGATGTTCCATACTTGGTCTCCAAAGCAACAACTCTCTTGGTTCATACCCACACAATTATCTCTGATCATCAAGTAGTACCACTGCTGGGTTGTCTCCATCCAAAGGAGTTTCCAGTATAAGCCATATGCTGATGTGAGTTTTGTCAACCACCCATTTTCTGAGAGTGATTATATCTATTCTTGGATCAGATTTGCTATTCTCCTTTTCACGTTGGTAATAAGTTCAAGTCACTAAATTGACCTATGCCCTCTAGTCCCCAACACCACTTACTCTTCTTGACTCATCATTTTGGGTCCATATTTATTATAATCTTTAATATGGGAATATCAATTATATTTGCATATTTCTAGATATGTCTGGAAATTGTTTTAGGAGTGGGTGGTGGTTTTTGTGCTCATTATTTAATTGGAATAGCTGAATTACTAAGAAATAACTATAAGCTGACCATACAATAGGACAATCATGTTATGAAGTTGTGAGTGTGTTATGAAGAAAAGCTTATAATGGATCCAATTCTATGCACCTAGGTTCTGAATAAAGTGCTGTGCAGTTGTGGTCATACAATTATTTTCCCCTTGTAATTTATGACAAATAAGAGAAAAGTAGTCCACAACTTTATCTTAGAAAATATCGTAATAGAGTACACTAGCCTCATTAATAACAGGTCTGATTTTCAGCAATCCTTCTTCCCCTTGGGAGATGAGCATCAAAACATAGGCTCTCTGGGATGTGGAGAGGAGATAAAGTCTTCCTTGAACCCCCTGCTTGTAAAACAAAAAGAGTCAAATTCTGGCCTCTATATGAAGCTTTGAATCTAAATTACCACAAATATCATTAGAGAGTCAGCTCAATATTTAGCTAAATAGCTGTGAGATATGAATTATCTTCAAGTGTAGAGTCTTCAGAATGCTAGTCCTGAGAGAGTGCTCTGAATTTTTGAAATAGAGAGGAATGTGACTTTTGCACTGTGGCATGCATATGGCACATGTACTACATGCATACTTCTAAAAGAGATTCAGATGAATTCCTTGTCATGATTTTTAAAGTTGATTACTGTCTTCAGATTATGAAAACTCCTCTATGTTGAGGAGTTGGTGTTACTATCTCATGTAAACCTCATCTAATTTTAACTCTTCTATTTGCTGAAATCCTGAACCCTACAGCCATGATCCAGTTTCACTGCAGAACACCATACTCTGCCCAAATTTTGCCCACATTGTAGGGAACCTTCAAAATGATTGTGCACTGCCTACCATATGGTCATTTTCAGTTTGATTTCTTCATAGTGGAAGGAACAATAAGTACCTGCTGTTGGTTTATTTGTATATCCAAGAAATATGTCTGCATTTGTAACTATTACTTTCCCCTAATAATATGGTAACATATATATACAACTAGCAGTAACAAAACAGAAGAGCTTAAAGAAGATTCATCTTTAATCCTGAGTCCCAGAAGTGGTGATTTATCACTTTTTGTTATAAATTCTTTTGTATTTATATTTTATATTGTGTTATGTAGACATATAATCAAAGTTATAGTATGAATCTAAGACACATCCATTGATTGGAGTCATGCAAATGTGATGTCCTTTTAGGTGGCACACCAGAAATCTATGTACATGATGTACAAAAATATGAACCAACATATATCATGTAAAGGTACAAATCCCTAATGATGAATGCCATCATATTGTATACCTAAAATGTACCAATAAACTTAATGAATAAAAAAACTACAATGAGATATTATGATACAACCATTAAAAATGAACAAAATTCAAAAGCCCACCACTGACGGTAGTTCCAGAACAACTGACTTCCTATATGCTCCTGGTAGAAAGGTTGGATAACCACTTTGGAAAATTGGTTGTATCTTCAAAAGTTAAACAAGTATCTACCATATGACTCATCTGTTTCTCTCCCAGGGATGTACCTAATGTAATAAAATCATATAAGACAAAAAGACTTCTACATGAATTTTCATATCAGCACTTGATATAACAGCCATGAATTGGAAATAACTGAAATGTCTATCTACACCTAAATGGGTAAACTTTGGTATACCCATACAATGGAATAGACACAACTTGTAGGAATCTCATAATACCTATACTGCATGAGAAAAGCCAGGGGACAGTAAAAGAATGGATAAGGTACAAATTTGTTTATATAAAATTCTAGAGAATAAACACTAATCCAGTGAATAGACATTTATCAGCGGTGCTTGGGGGGGGGAGGTTGCAGTAGGGCAGAATGAAAGGATTGAAAAGAGACATGAGTAAACGTATGGGGTAATAGATATGTTTAATTTCCTTTGTAGCAATAGTTTCATGAGGGTATGATACACCAAAATTTCTTCAATGTTCATTGTATGTCAGTTATAACTCACAAAAGATATAAAAACATATTCTTTCTTAGAAAAAATTAAATGTATAAGACTGAGCTCATTGGTTGAAAAACATAGAAGGCAATTTTATCAAAATTTAAAAATTCATTGAAAGAATAAGAGTATAACAGAACTCAGAAGGCTAAGATCCAGACTTTGCATCGAGCAAAAAAAAAGACAACTTCAAAAGCTCAGGAAATAGGAAGTAGAGGAATTCTTCGTAGCCAGCACCATCTAGCTAGGGTCCCTCTGGTGCTTGATAAATAGATTCCAACATTTTTCAGGCTAGGATAATGGGATAATTGACTTTAAACATTATCATTCAGTTCCGGAGTAAAATTCCGGGAAGAAAGTACCCCCTTGGCTGGGGGAAAGTGGCTATGGCCAATTTTTCAAGGAAATCACAGTGCTATCAGGAAGGAAAAGGGATAATGGGTACAATAAAAGAGCAAATGCCTACCACTCTTGAGAATGTTTATATTCCATTCCAGTAACTATTGATCACTCCTAAACCTCCTGATTTAACAGAATAAGTAATTTTTAAGAGCATCTTAGTTCTGGCTCCTGATGTCTTGTGGTCAAATGGAGCTAGAGCCCCTTGGGGGTTTTCAGTTATCTATCTCCTTGTGGTCTCAGATTTCTCTGTGTGGTTTCTATTCATGGGTTAGTTGAGGCTTCCTTTAGCATGGCAGCTTCATAGTTGTCACATTCTTCAAGAGAGAATATTCCAGTTAACAAAGCAATAGCTGCATTGCCTTTTGGGATCCACATTATCATTACTACCTCTTTCTGTTGGTTACAAGTAAGTCAGAAACCCATCTACATTCAAGAGAATGGGACATATATCCCATCTCTCGATGTGAGCAGTATCAAGATGGTATTGTGAAAAAGCACATGTGATGGGAAAAATTGCTGTGACTATCTTTGGAATGTACATACTGCTACACTTGTTCTTCATAATTAGAATATTTCAGTTGTTCTAGGCCAGTACACTCAGCACACTGAATATCAAACTGCTTGTGGGAGGATGATTTTAAGGATTAAATCAGTCTTTCTTTTGCTTGTATAGAGCAAATATAACTATGTGATTCTTTAAAATCTGCTAAGACCTCAGCTCCTAAATTTCTCTTGGCAAGAGATGTTAAAGTAAAGAAAGATGCACAAGAAGAATATTTGTAAGTTCTGGGGTTGTGTTTTGTTCTTGCTACTACCTTTGGCTACTAAATCTCAGTTGTTGTTTTTTTTTTTTTTTTGTAAAGTGAAGATGCTCTTTCCCTTGAATACTTCATAGCTTTAGTATAAAGACCAAATGAGATTTTTAGGTTGAAAGTACTATTAAAAATGCCACATAAATATGAGATTTTATGTTGTTTAAGAAATTTTAATATTTTGCAAGCCAAGGGGACAGATAACTTTTCCTAGTGTCATACTTAAATATGTCCATCTGTCAAAGTTCTCTGTAACCAATTAACTTGAAATTGATTGTGCTTTTTTTCATTTGGTGAAATGGTGACAGGACCACACACATAGGGTTGTGAATGTAACCACTGTCATTTTCAGTGTCCCTGCCCTGTGATTTGATTTGTATCCTGTGTATTACATAAGCCCCTTGCTTAGCTTAGTAAATAGTTTTGAACTTCTAGCTTCTAGCACTATCACTTAATAATCCCCAAATCATTTTCTTGATCATTACATTGCTTTGATACCACTCAGTATGTACTCTGGGTTTTGGCTCATTGTCTCTCAAGTTATTATTTTACATTTGTCTATATGAAACTGCATTCTCTGTTTATTGTCTGCATCACCATGAGGTAGCAACCCTTCTGAATCTGCCACTGTATTTTATCCAATGCACTGTGTATATTCCATATAAAACTTACAAAAACCTTTGTACCTTGGAAGAGGTTATGAATATTTTATTGGTCATACTTCAGAGTCAAACTAACATCTCAAAGCAGGTCAAGTCAGTGTTCAAGATACCAGACAAATGAGCAGAGCTTCCATGGGGGAAAGAAAGCCCATATTTTCAAAGGGAAGGCTTTGATAGACCTAATTTACTCTATAAACTTGTTCCATAGTCTCTAGTAGCCTAGGGCTCATCATTTTAGAACTATCATTTTATCTTTGCTTAAATACCCATGTTATAGTCTCCTTCAAAAATACATTCCTAGTATTAAAAAATTGACTGCTTAGGTCAGAAAACCAATACATTTGGATCTGTATTAAGAAAATTGCTTAAAAATTGGACAAATTCATTTATTATCCAATAACCTCTAGCTTGTTTTATGCAAAACATTTTTGCGACATACTGTGTGTCAGCGATTTGGCTGAGTAACTTGTGGAGATAAGCTTTCAAGAATGATAGATTATCAGAAGAAAAACTCAGTGACAGATGTTTATAATTTTAGATGTAATATCTCTAGATGTTTCTGTAGAGGGCTGTAAGTGTACAGAGTGTGGCGTAATTCTGCCTAGGAAGTTTAGGGGAGGTTGCAAACAATAAGAGTTGAAGAGGTAATATTGAGTACTGTGAGTATTTAGCCATTTTGACTTTGAGACATTGTGGAGTATGGAGAAATCACATATGCATAGGCAAGGTACAGTCTGTTGCCTCTCTGGTTCTCCTTCACCTGCAGAGACTTCTGCAACTCATGGGAACAACTACAGAACTTCTTTGGAATTGGACAGATGATTAGGGATACTGCCTAAAACCTACTGAGGATAATGAGACCTTCTAATTGAAGAACTGTGCAGAAGAAATCTTCAGGAGCACTTGAAACTACATTTCTAAAGATCAATGTATTAGTTAAGTTGGAAAACCCCCAGTCATTGTGTTCTTTTAAAAGATACATAGCACTGCAAAGGGTCTCTCTCTCTCTCTCTCTCTCTCTCTCTCTCTCTCTCTGGGTGTGGGTGTATTTATTGCTATGTGTAGGAAAACAAAAAAAATCTGCTGTTGCTCTGACAGGATTAAAAGACTGGAATACAATATTAATGTCACATTTTATTTATTCATTTTGTTCAAATCATACTATCATTAAATAGAATATGGTAAATTCTTAAAGGATCCATTTTCAAATCCAAGTGACAGTGTAAGTTACTTTTTTTAAAAACTGAGAAGTAATTATGCATAGGAAGGAAATTACGAATGTAATAGAAATGTCCCTTTTGTAAAATATCTGGTCATGACCTGGGAGACAGTAAGTCATAAACACTAGAAAGAATTCCAAGAGGAGTCAGGAGGCAGTAAGTGATCAGCCTGATCTCATTTGGTAATTTATTTTTCCCTTCACTTTGAACAGCTGTTCTGCCTGAGTTGGAATTTAATAATGTAGTTTCTCATTGTCCTCTAATTGTTTGATATGTGAAAGTATTTTTCCCTAACCTAGCTATATTCTCTCTGAGTGCAGGGATTTTGTTCTTGTCTTATCTTCTCCTCATATGCCAGTGCTCCATGGAGTCCTCAGCAGGCATCTGTCAGATTTCCAGTGAATACATATTTGGTGGTCATGTAGTCAGTCTGTATTATTGTACTTCTTCAGCTTTAGCTTTCTTTTTCTGTCAAATAAGAAAGATAACTTGATGATTTCTAAGGCCTTTTCCAGTTTTGTGTATCTAAAATTAGGGTTTTAGGGCTGGGGATTTAGCTCAGTGGTTCTGCTGCCTGCCTCACATGTGCTGGGTATTTAATTTGATCCCTGGTACACCCCCCAAATAGGGTTTTAGTCTGCTTGTATTTTACTGGATAGCATACACCTACCTTTAACATCCATAATCAGGCCTTGATATAACACAAGTATCTGCTAGTTTTCTTGTGAAGCAAACAAATTACTTCTTTTATGCTATTCATTAATTTATTTTAACAGATAGATAATATATACACATACTATGCCAGATATTTTAGAAAATGCTGGAGAGTTCTTGGTTAGTAACATAAATACAGTATTTACCTTCCCAAAGTTAAGATGATTAAAAAGAAGAGAAAAAGAGAGAAGGAGAAAGGGAAAGATAGAGGGAGATAAGGAATCTAGTTTAACAAATACCACAGAGTGAAATGAAAGCTGTTCTAGGAGAAGGTGACCAGTTATGGAGGCATGTGACTGAGCACCTAATTGTATCCCTTGGGATTTGGTATATTTGGTCTGAGATGACTTGAAAGATGAGGATGAATCAGTCAGTTCAAGTATGGAGCATAAAGGCAACAAATCAAAAGATCCTAAAGCAGGAAAGAGCATGATTGATTGAGGGAATTTTAGGTACAACTAGAGCAAAATTTTGTAGAAAAGATGATATAATACATGAAATACAAACATGGAGTAAATGTTAGACTTTTGAAGAGCATCACAACTTTCATAAGGAAGTGTGAAAATCAGCCTCAGCAGAGGAATGGTGAGAGGCATAGCTGTGCAGGAGCCTGCAGCCCCGCTTCCCCCATGAACCTCTGGACTCCTGGCTGGGCTGGTATCTGTATTCATACCACAGAAGTACAGGACATCCTAAAGGCCATTGTTCTGAGTTTAGACTTGATTTTGACTTAATTCACACAGTTAAAGATGATAGATTAATTATCACAAATTGTCATTTTCTAAGCTATGCTTGATGATATTGTGTTGCTGATTGTATTATTGGGCTAAGGTGTTTGTTGTGATTGATCTAATCAGTTGTCCTTCCTGGCATAATGAAAATGAGATTGCCTGAGAGTTATTGGAGACGAAAAATCTAAAGACAAGCTATAAGAGGAAGATACAAATATTAATCCAGGTATCAAACCAAGTATAGTACCAACACCAAAAGTAAAAATGGGAAGACATTCAAACAAAGCTCAAGCACAAACACAGACTTCCAGCTTACCAAGGGAAAATTCTAGGGGAAATGAAGGGGAAATGTCTGATAATCAACCACCTGGAAACCCTGAACTGATAGCACAAGGAGAAACAAAACAGATGAAAGAGGCTCTAGAAAAATTCAAAATGGAAATAATTTCACAGATAACTACAAAGAAGGTAAGCTGAATGAAAGACATGATTAGAGACTGTCAAACAGAAACAGATAAAAAAAGTTGAGCTCAGGACCATGATAGAAGCCATGAATGCCCAACATAGAAAAGAAATGTAATCCTTGAAACAGATTCAAGCAGATATGCAGGAGATTAAAAACTCTATTGAAAGTATACATAACAGAATGAGCCAATCTGAAGACAGGATATCTGATGTAGAAGACAGGATGGTGGTCAGTAACCATGAAAAGAGGGATCTCTTAAAAGAAGTAAGGGCACATGAAAAATCAATCCAACAGCTTCTAGATGATGCAAAGAAGGATGATATAAGACTTATAGGAGTCCATGAAAAAGCAAGAGAAAGTACAAGTGATGTAAAAAAACTGTTCACACAATTAATGACAGAAAACTTCCCAAACAGAGCAAGAATTTGACATATATGTAAGTGAGGTGTATAGGACTCCAAATAGCCATGATAACATAAAATCTATACCTAGACATGTAATAATTGAGATCCCAGAAATGTAACAGGAGAACAAAATACTACAAGCAATTAGAAAAAAGAAACAAATCACATGCAAAGAAAACCCATCAGAATCACAGAAGACTTTTCAAACCATACCCTCAAGTCAAGGAGAACCTGGAATGAAGTATTTCAAGCCCTAAAAGAAAACAACCTCCAACCTAAACTGATGTATCCTGCAAAACTATCTTTCAAAACTATCAGGGAAATAAGATACTATCATGATAAAGAACACCTGAGTTCCTTGAATGAGTTCATGAATGCCAGACCAGCATTGCAAACAATTCCAAACAATATCCTAGAAAAGAAGATGAAGGTCTCAACTCCATAAGGCCCAACTAAACAAATCTATTAGACAAGGCAAGAAATTAAAGGGAGAGGGGGAAAAATTAAAAAGGTCCAACAACAGCACAATAACATGACAATGATAAGTCAATATATATCAGTTATAATCATCAATGTTAGTGGCCTCAATTTACCAATCAAAAGAAATAGACTGGCAGAAAAGATTAAGAAGCGAAATCCAACAATATGCTGTTTACAAGAAAAGCACCTAGTTCAAAAAGAAACTCATACATTGAAAGGAAAAGGATGGAAAACAGTTCTCCATGCGACAGGAGCCCAGAAAAAAAGCAGGCATAGTTTCCTTATATGCAGAAAAAGTAGATTTCAAACCAAAACTAATTAAGAGAGACAAAGAAGATCACTACATCCTTGTAAAGGCAACAATCCAAGAGGAAGAGATGATGATCATAAACATATATGCCATAAATACTAATGCCCCCAGCTGTACAAAACAAATATTAAGGGACATAAAAAACCGAATAAGCACTAATACAACTGTAGTTGGCGACCTTGATACCCCACTGTCACAAATAGATCATCTAGACAAAACATCAACAACAAAATACTAGAATTCATCCAAGCTTTTGAACAAGTGAACTTAATAGACATCTACTGAGTGTTCCACTCCACAAAATTGGAATATATACTCTTTTTGGCTGCACAGGGCTCATTTTCCAAAATAGACCACATACTAGCTCATAGAACATGTTTAAGTAAATGCAAGGGAAAGGAAGTTGTCTTATGTATATTGTCAGGCTATAGTGCAGTTAAACTGGAGATCAATAGCAAAAGAATCTGCAAGAACTTCACAAACACATGGAAGTTGAATAACACTCTCCTGAGCATCCAATTCGTCACAGAGAAAATTAAAGAAGAAATCAGACAGTTTTTACAATTTAATGATAATGCCAACACAACATACAGGAATCTATGGGACATAAGTAAAGCAGTTCTACAGGGCAAATTTATACCAGTGAATGCTCACAGTAGCAAAACAAAGAGCTCAAATAAACAACCTAATGCTGAATATTAAGCTTCTAGAAAAAGATCAAGACAAACCCAAAGCTAGTAAAAGGGAGGAAATTATAAAGATCAGAGCAGAAATCAATGTAATGGAGACTGAGAAGGATAGAAAAAATCGATGAATCAAAGAGATTTTTTTTGAAAGAATAGATAAAATCGATAAACTCTTAGCCAACCTTATTAAAAAAGGAAAGAAAAGGCTCAGATCCATGCAATTAGGAATGAAATAGGTGAAGTCACAACAGATCCAGGAGAGATCCAGAGTATCATCAATACTTACTTCAGGAACATGTACTCTAATAAAATAGAGAATACAAAGGAAATGGACAGATGATTTCTATATACGTATGAATTACCAAAGTTGAATGAAGAAGATAAAAAAAAATTCTAAACACCCAATTACAATCAGTGAAATTGAAAATGTAATTAAAAATTAACCAACAAAGAAAAGCCCAGGTCCTAATGGCTTTACTGCTGAATTCTACAAAACATTTAGAGAAGAGATACTGCCAATACTTTTGAAATTTTTCAGTCAAATTGAAAGGGAAGTGACACTTCAAAATTCATCCCTAGAAGTAAGTGTTACTTTGATTCCAAAACCAGGGAAAGACCCAACCAAAAAAGATAACTACAGGCCAATCTCCTTCATGAACATAGATACAGAAATCCTCAATAAGATACTGGCAAAAAGAATACAGAGGGGTCATCAAGAAGATCATACATGCACACCAAGTTAGATTTATCCCAGGGATACAAGGATGGTTCAGCATATATAAATCAATAAATTTAGTACACTATATTAACAGAATCAAAGAAAAAAATCATATGATCATCTCAGTAGATGCAGAAAAATCATTCGAGAAAATTCAACACCCATTATCACCCATTACGAAAAAAAGCTCTGCAGAAAGTGGAATACATGGTCTTTATCTCAACATGATAAAGGCTATCTATGCACAACCAACAGCCAATGTCATCCTAAATGGTCAAAAACTGAAAACCTTCACACTAATATCAGAAGCAAGACAAGGCTGTCCACTATCACCACTCTTGTTCACTATAGTTTTGGAAACAGCCACAGCAATTAGACAAGAAAAAGAAATAAAAGCAATAAAGATAGGAAAGGAAGAATTTAAACTGTTATTATTTGCTGATGATATGATATTCTACATAGAAGAACTAAAAAACTGACAAATAACTTCTAGACTTAATTGACACTTTCAGCAGAGTAGTTACATACAAGGTCAACACTAAAAAACCAATAGCTGTTTTGTACACAAATAACAGAATCACTGAGAGAGAAATTAGGGAAACAATCCTTTTGCAATAACATCCAAAAAATGAAATATGTAGGAATCTATCTAACAAAAGAAGCAAAAGACCTCTACATTGAGAACCATAACACTCGGAAAAAAGAGATCGAAGAGGATATAAGAAAATGGAAAGATATCCCCTGCTCCTGGGTAGGAAGAATCAACATAGTGAAAATGGACATATTACCAAAACTGTTATATACAGAGTCAATGCAATGCCAAATGAAATCCCAACAGTATATTTCACAGATCTAGAGAAAGCAATCCAAAAATTAATTTGGAACAAGAAGAGAGCTATAATAGCAAAAGCCATTCTAGGCAACAGACACGTGGCAGGGGGTATCACAATCTCAAACTTGAAACTATACTACAAAGCCACTGTGATAAAAACAGCATGGTACTTGCAAAGGAACAGACCCAAAGATCAATGGAGTAGAAGATGCAGAAACAACTCTAGATGTACTCAGCTACCTCATCTTTCACAAATGAGCCAAATATCCTCATTGGAGTAAAGATAGCCTCTTTAATAAATTGTGTTAGAAAAACTGGATTTCAACTTGCCAGAGATTAAAATTAGGCCCTTATCATTTGCCATGCACTAAATTAAAATCCAAGTGGATTAAAGATCTAAATATTAAAACAGAAACACTAAACTTGCTAGAGGATAAGTTAGGCAGAACTCTTGAAGACATTAGCATAGGCAAAGACTTTTTGAACAAATCTTATGTATCATGGGAACTAGCACAAAGAATCAACTACTGGGATCTCATCTTATTAAGAAGCTTCTGCACTGCAAGAGAAACCACCAACAGTGCTAAGAGACAACCTACAATGTGGGATAAATTTTTACCAGCTGCTCCTCAGACAAAGGACTACTATCTAGAATATATATATATATACCTCAAAAAAATCAGACCACCCCAAATACAAAGACCTGATTCAAAAATGATCATCTGAAATTAACAGACACTTTTTAGACAAACAAGTAAAAACAGCACATAAATATTTGAAAAAAATGTTCAACGTCACTGATCATTCAAGATATGTTGATGAAAACCGCACTGAGACTCTACCTCACTCCAGAAAGAATGACTGCTATCAAGAAATCAACCAATAACAAATGTTGGTGGGGTTGTGAGGAAAAAGGAACCCTTCTCCATAATTGATGGGAGTGTATAGAGTGCCACCACTGTGGAGATCAATATGGAGATACCTTCAAGAACTAGGGTTAGAAGTCCCATTTGACCCAGCTATTCCCCTATTGGGTATCTTCCCAAAAGAATTCAAAAAATCATACTACATCGATATATGTGCACCCATGTTTATAATGGCAGTGTGTAATAGCTAAAACTTGGAAACAGCCCAGTTACTCATCAACTGGAGACTGGATAACGAAGATGTGTGTGTTTTTTTTTAAATAAAATGGAGTACTACTCAGCCACGAAGAATGAGGAACTAAAGGCATTTTTAGCTAAGTAGAAGCACATTGAGGACATACTATTAAATGAAATTCATAGAACAAACACAGGTAAACACTGTATCATTTTTCTGGCTTGAGACACTGAAAGTGTAAAGAAGAATCACAATGTATAATTGAAATTGTGTAATAGAGGAAAATTTCTAAATGTGTAGGGGAATTGAGAGGGTAGGGGAAAGCTAAGAAGGGAGAAGAAAAAATGAGAAAAGGAAAAAAAATGGAAACAAAGTCTCCATAAATAGGGAATGGTGAAAGTGGTGAAGGGAGGGCAGGGGAATGGGGAAAATAATGAGAACCAAGACCTGTCATGTAAAGGTACAACATCCCAACGATAAATGTAACTGTATTGTATACCTAAAATGTACCAAATAAAGAAAAAAGGGGAAAAAAAGGAAGTGTGAAAATCACACGATGGTGCCCCTAAGTGTACTACATAACTGATTTGCTGTTAAAAACCAAAATATTTCAACAGACCTTTTATTTATTTTTAATGTTCTAGTCTTTGGAATCCAACAGACATTTTCTGACATAATGTGAAATTGTCTGTATCTGACATGAATATAAATGATGCTTTTTACTTTGTCACATGTAGCACATACTTCTGTCCAATTCTCTGCCATATCTATGTTTTCCAACCAAGATGAACCATGAGTATTTTAAGTGGAGTCGATGCACATATAAAAATTGATGCTATTAATTATTTTTGTAATTAACTTCTTGATAAACTTAGTAACATACCTTCTTTTAATACATTTGTAAAATATTCATTGAATTGATATGAGAGTATAGTTAAGTTCATGGACATCTTCACTGAATTTCAATACATACATACTAGCTCCTTAATTGTTAATAACAAGAAGTTGAGTAATTCATGTGACCTATCTAAATATCACTTTCTGAAAAATAAGGATAATAAATCAGTTTTTATAAAGAGTAAATTTTATGTCAAAAACGTAATAAGAACTACCACATTAAAAACATAATGCTAGGTATAAAAACATAATGCTAGGTATTAAAATGTAAACATAAACTAGCACTTGTCATAAAAACAGCCTGTTGGGTCAGAATGATGTATTATAAAAAATGAGATAAACATTTTTCTCTCTAGTTTCCAACCTTCTTATGCAGGACAAAGAATTGTTCTACTTTTTTGATTCAAAGTCCTGTGAGAAAAATGTTGGTCATGTCCCAGATTAAACAGGTAAACACAACTTGAAAGGAACCCTAATCAAGCCTCATGGGAATGTTTTTACAGTTTCAGGCCTTTTATTCAGGTCAAGTTTATAAGATCCACAGTTCAACCCAAGTAAAGTTACTCCCATGAATTGATGAAATACATTTTAGGTACTATATAAGTCTGTGTGAAAAAGAAAGTAAGTATAAATAATACCATGTAGAAACTGAAAAGCAAGGAACAACACATTTATTTAGATGCTACAATATTAATAATAATGTTAAGTATATATGTATATTTGGAAACAAACAGAAACAGCCTTTTAATGTTTTGTGATGTAGCATTAAGAGTAATATTTGCATTTTAGAGACAAATATACAGACAGTATATTTACTGGTGTTTATTGAATGCTTCATATATGCCAGGCTCAGTGCTAAAGTGTTTGTTTGCATTAACTTCTTTAATTCACACATCAGTCTTGGGGGAAACTATTATGGTAATTTTCATTTTACAAATGAGGAAAATGAGGTGCAAAGAGGTAACGTAATATGGCCAAAGACTTACAACTAATAAATACAATACCTGGAATTCTAATTTAGGCAATTTGTACTAGCATCCATATTCCTTACCTGTATGCCACCCTGATTCTATTTGTGATACTTGATGCCGTATACAGCTTGATGTGCCAGATACGTTCTGGCAGGTATTCTGGGCACTAGGAAACAGTGAAAAATATGTTAACTGTGACCTGAAAGGATATATGATGTAACTGAGAGACAAGCCTACTGAGGAGCAATTATGGTACTACCTAATAATTGTTATTGTAGTGTTTATTTTCTCAGATTCCAAGGTGAGGAGTAGCAGATAATCAGGGTGGTAGACATAAACAAAGCCATGCATGACAACAATGTATTCAAAATTGTCAGTCCTAGTTTTGCTTGACATCCAGGAGTTTTCTGTTCTCTCTCTCTCTCT
>NW_022900951.1:18766849-18795705 GCF_012274545.1 Fukomys damarensis | reverse complement strand
TCTCTCTCTCTCTCTCTCTCTCTCTCTCTCTCTCTCTCTCTCCTTCCTTCTTCTCCCTCTCACCCCCTTCTTTTCTTTCTTTCTTTGTTGTATTTGTGTTGGTAATTGAGCCCATGTTCTTCAGCATTCTAAGAATGTGTACTACTGCTGAGCTATACCCCTACCCAACCCAGAAAAGGACTAAAAATTAATTAATTACCAGTATTTACAAACAGAAGATTTCAAATAAAATCAGAGATTTCCAATTTCTTGTAAAATACTAGAATTTTGGTAATATCGTGCCCATGGTGCATCGTGAAGAAACTCGCATAGCACTGACTCCTCTTCAACCTAGAATACTTAACTTCACTAGTTCCTGTGAACTGTTATTCCATATACATTAGTTTGCAGCTGGTATCTTCTAAGGGTAGAAGGTTCTCCATGGATTTATAATTTATCAGAGTATGTAGTGTCTGTCTTAGTCACTTTCCTCCTCACCAAGACACAACTTGCAATACCTGCAACTTAATAGAGGAGAGATCTATTTTGGCTCATATTTCAGTCCACTGGCTCCAAGGCAGGATGGCATGGCACAGGGGCATGGTAGAGGACAAGCACCTTACCTCAAGGCAGGCAGTAAGCAAAAAGAGTCAAGGGAAAAGCCATTTAAGGAGATATAACCTTCTGGGTTATACCCATAATAACCTGCCTCTTGTGATGAGGCCTTACCTCCTAATAGCAATCAACTAAAATACCCCTATAATTCAATCACCTTCCAAAGGTGCAACCTATAATCACATGAAGCTGTTGGTGAACATCTAAATATAAATCATAACATTCCAACCTTGTCCCCAAGCCCACCCCCTTTTTATTGGTGCCAGGGATCCAACTCATTACCTTGGACTTCTGAGACAGATGTGGTGCCACTGAGCTGAATCTCTGGTCCTCCATGCTCATCTCTTCATGAGAATACATTTAGTCTATTTTTTAAAAATAATTTTATTGGTTCATTTTAGATATACAATATGATGACATTTATCATTGGAAATTTATATCTTTTCATAATATATCTTGGTTCTTATATTTTTCCCCATTCCCCTGACCTCCCTTCAACCTTTCCCTATTTACAGAGATTTTGTTTCTGTTTTTTCATTTTCTCATATTTATTCCTTTCCTGTCTTTCTTTTCTGCTACCCCTCCCACTTCCCCTTTTCTCCTTTTCTTCCTATTTCACATTATCCATTACACATTTTGATCCTTATTCACTTTTCAGTTTCTCACGCCAGAGAAACTATTCAGATTTACACGTGTGTGTCCTATTTATTTCACTTAAGAGTATTGCCTCAATGTGCATCCATTTAGCTACAAATGTCTCTAATTTCTAATTATTTATGGCTGAGTAGTACTTTTGTTTTTAAAAAACACATTTTCTTTATCCTCTATCCATTTAATGGGCAATTGAGCTGTTTCCAAATTTTAGCTATTAAAAACTGTGCCACTATGAACATGGGTGCACATATGTCACTGATATGATTCTTTTAATTCTTTTGGAAAGATACCCAGTAGGGGACTAGCTGGGTCAAATGGAACCTCTAATCCTACTTCTTTGAGGTATCTCCATACAGATTTCCACATTCTTAACAGTTCTAGCATTGCTGAAAAGACCAAGTACAAAGTTGCCTTTGAGACTTAAGGCAAACTTAGCTGTGAGATCCTGTAAAAATCAAAAGTCACTTAAACAGTTCCAAGATACAGTGGCATGGGGTAGACATTCCCATTCCAAAAGGGTAGAACAGGGAGATAGAAACCAGTCAGATGAAAATGAGACAGAAAGCCAGCAGGGTCAACATTAAATCCTGTAGTTCCATGTTCAGTGCCCAGGACAAGGTGTGGGAAGCTGTAATCTCTAAAGGTTTGGATAACACTGCCCCTACAGTATTGTCATTGGTTGTACTCTCATGGCTTCTCCCTTGGGCTATCTTTGTTTACTCCTTGTGGCTTTCCTCAGATGTCTGGTCCTGGCTTTTCCAACTTTCGGGCGGGGGTGTCTCTGCTTAACTTTAGAATTCACTCTCACAGCTTCGTGCACTGCCCTCTCAGGGGCACACTTCTCCCAGGCCTTTTTCTAAAATCTGGGTGGAAGCTTCTATGACCCCACAACGCTTGCATTCTGCATGTCTAGAAAACCAGCATGATGTGGATGATGCCAAAGTATGTGGCTAGCTCAAGCAGTAGCTGGATTTCCTTGAGTAACAGCTG
Organism: Fukomys damarensis; assembly: GCF_012274545.1. Lineage (NCBI taxonomy): Eukaryota > Metazoa > Chordata > Mammalia > Rodentia > Bathyergidae > Fukomys > Fukomys damarensis. Next base: position 18,793,467 of record NW_022900951.1, on the reverse strand, counting down.
CAGAAGTCTCTGAATATTGGGATGGCTGAGATCCCAGGATGAATTGAATCCTAGGGAACAAATTCCATAGCTGGTCCCCATTCTGAAGCTTGGCGTTGCCTGGGGCTCTGTTTTCAAAACATCCTTTCACTTTTATAATATTGAGCCTGTAGTGGGTGGAGAATTGTTGGTTCTTCATATTCTCTTGAAGTATTTTTCCTATTGTCTTAAATGAAAGCACTTGGATTCTTTTTAATGCTAATCTTTTCAGCAACTTATATCTCTTCTGTTTCATCTTTGCAGCCCCAACTTTACCAGAGGTTCTTTTCTGGCCAAACTCAAAACATAAAATCATTCACTCTGTCATTTGCCTTGATTGTCAAATTAGAGCTGGCTAAAACAGTACCCGTGCCGCAGTCTCAATATTAGGCTGCCCTGAAATTTCCTTTGCCAGGTAAATTAGCCTCTCACCCTAAGTCTCAGTCTCCATCAAAATTTCAGAACTTGAGCAAAATAGAGACAAATTTTCTGCCAGAGCATAACACATGTAGCACGTAGTCTAGTTTTCAGTGGAGTCCATCTTCCCACTTGAAATCTCTTGAGCCTGGTCTTCACCAGCTAGATTACTGTCAGCATTATGATCTTCTGAACTCCAACCAGAATCTCCTATCAAACTTGGCTCACAGAATTCTGGAGCTGCTCCTCTAGCCAGCATCTCCACAACTTTACAAACTCTTCCCTCAAACCATTTCCAAGGGTTTTTAAAATGGTGGTCAGGTAGTGTCACAGCAACAACACCAGTTTCACTACAAAAATCCATCTTATTCACTTTCCTAGTCACTGGGACCCCCTCCCAACACCTTAAAGAAGGAAAGGTTTATGTGGGCTCACAATTAGTAGTCGTTTCAGTCAGTAGTCTGCTGGCTCCAAGGCAGGACAGCATGGCAGAGGAGAATGGCAGAGGAAAAGGTGCTCATAGCATGTAAGCCAGAAAGCAGAATGAGTCAAGGGAGGATACAGTAAGGAAGATATAACTTTAGACTTCCACTCACAGTGACATGCCTCTTCTGATGAGGTCCCATCTCCTAATAGCAATCAGATATAATGCCCTTATAATCTCATCACCTTCCACTAGTATCACCTATAATCACATGCGGATTTAGAGCAACATTTAGATATAAACCCTCATGGTACTCTCACTAATGCCTATATTCCATGAGTGAATAGAGCGTAAAAAGAGGATGTGGTGGAGTCCAGGGAAATACTCTCAAAAAGAGGGTGAATCCCAATTTATGAATGAGATAGAAAATGCTACAATGCAAAGCAGAAACTAATAAATAAGGCTGACATCTAGTGATGGGTGACATCTTATTTTATTGAACTTTGAATGTACCAGTCATTTTTCTAAACATGTTAGACATATTTGATCCCATTTGATCCCTAGAATAAATAACCTTCTGAGTTTTTATATTATGATGCTCATTTTACAAAAGGACCTCAGGGCATAGAGAAGTTAAGCAACTGGCTCAAATCACTGGCTAATAAAATGTTCACACTAGGAATACAATCGTGGTTAGTCAAACTGTAGCACCCTAGCCAGAGAGCTCTTAAGGATGATGCCATGCATCCTGTATGGTAAAAATGGGAGAAATTATGCAAGAACATTTTTCAAAAAAGTAAATATTGTGAGCCTGATTTTTTCCCCAAGCTTCCCTTTTTATTTTAGTGTTTATACTTTGACTATACATGCTTTAATTTCTTTAAAATTTTTGCATATTCTTGCCTATAGGCTGCCAAACTCCAAGTGTTCATACAGATAATATCAACAATAAATGTGCTAGACATTTTTTACCAAAATTCACCAGATTGACTCTGTAAAGAGAGTCTATAATTGCTTAATTACAACACATCTTTATTTAAGGCCTATTAAATTGGCTCCCTAAAAGGGGCCTCTTGCTGCAGTCTTCCCTACATCGACCTTTCTCAGCTCAAAGCAGTCAGATGAAAACTGCATCCCTTCTCCCCTAACCACTGTTGGGGATAGCCCTTTAAAAAGGAGGTTATGATAGACAGCAAAGCTAGGTGAACACATTATAGGTCCTTATAACCCAGAGGAACAAGCCATTTTGGGCATGCTCACTTTTCCCTAAAAACACACTTACATAAATAAAAAGAAAGGGGGATCTTTTGGTAGCCATTCTACATAATTTTGGGGAAAAATCATTTCACAATTAAATTATGGTTAGGGCTGTCTGTGACCTCAATAGTCCTTTGATGCTATGATGCTCAAGGGCAACATTATATCAGTTGAAGACATTCTGGTTCTTTGAGAACCCTGTAGAAAGGTTTCACCTGGGGAGGGACAAATTCCTTATCAGTATAACTCATCCCACTAGTGTTGTAAGAACATTTTTCTCATCTCACCTCTAATCAACCTGAGATCCTCATCAGGATAAGATCTTCATGGTCATAAGATTACAGCCACCCTCCGAATCATCTGATACTTCCTCTGATTATAAGATTCTTGTAAATTTAGTAGTATTGCTCCCTCTGAGTCATCTGATCCTTCCTAGGAACCCAATAAATAATGGCAAGCTCAGGGTGCCTTTGTCTTGCTACCCAGAGGAGCAATGATCAGGCCCAAAGCTCAGATTCTTCTCTAAGTCTTGTTTCCCATCTTTATTGTTTAATTCACTTTGTGTTGTAGTGGCTCACAGGGAATCAGGACTCACTGCTTGGGTTTTGGTAATGTTTCCTTTACAATTCCTTACAATAGAATATAAAACCTATTAAACACTCAAGGTCTTGTAGAAAATTTTGTGGCTCAGGGTTAGGAACTAGGTAGATTTTTTTCATTGAGTTTACTGGTACTTTTTAGATATACAGTACAGTTACATTCATCATTGGGATCTTGTACCTTTACATGACAGGTCTTGGTTCTTATTTTTTCCCCACACCCTTGCCCTCCCTTCACCCCCTCCACCCTTCCTTATTTACAAAGATTTTGTTTCCATTTTTCCTTCTTTTTTGCATTTTGTCTTTTCCCTTTTTTCCTTTCCCCTGCCTTTGGTACTTCACCTAATCCATTAGCCCTTTTCTTCTTATTTCACATTATAAATTATACAAAATGAATCTTATTTACACCTTTAGTTTTTCACACCAGAAAAACTATTTGGTGTTACACATCCATGCCCCATTTATTTCACTTAACAGTATGGCTTCAATGTGCGTCCATTTTCCTATAAATTACTTTAGTTTCTCATTCTGTATGGCTGAGTAGTACTCCATTTTATTGAAAAACCACATCATTTTTAGCCAGGCTCCAGTTGATGTGTAACTGGGCTGTTTCCAAGTGTTAGCTATTATACACTGTGCCACTATAAACATGGGTGCACATATGTCACTGTGGTATGATACTTTTAATTCTTTTGGAAAGATACACAGCAGAAGGATAGCTGGGTCAAATGGAACCACTAATACTAGTTGTTTGAGATATCTCCATGTTGATCTCCACAGTGGTTGCACTCTATGCACTCCCAACAACAATGGAAAAGCGTTCCTCCCTCCCCACAACTCCAGAAGTATTTGTCATAGTCCGATTTCTTGATAATAGGCATTCTTTCTGGGGTGAGGTGGAATCTCAGTATTGTTTTCATCTGCATCTCTTGAATAACCAGTGATGTTGAACATTTTTTCATATATTTATGTGCTGTTTTTACTTCTTTGTCTAAAAAGTGTCTGTTCATTTCAGATGCTCATTTTTGAATCAGGTCTTTGTATTTGGGGGGGGTCTGGTTTTTTTTTTGAGTTCTTTATATATTCTAGATCTTTGTCTGAGGAGTAGCTGGTAAAATTTTTCCCAACATTGTAGGTTGTCTCTTAGCTCTGTTGGTGGTTTCTCTTGCAGTGCAGAAGATTTTTAATAAAATGAGATGACATTTGATTCTTGTGCTAGTTCCCATGGTACTGAAGATTTGTTCATAAAGTCTTTGCCTATGCTATTGTCTTCAAGAGTTCTGTGTAACTTATCTTCGAACAGGTTTAGTGTTTCTGTTTTAATATTTAGATCTTTAATCCACTTAGATTTTAGTTTAGTGCATGGTGAAGGATAAGGGTCTAGTTTTAATTTTTGGCAGGTTGAAATCCATTTTTCTCAATATAATTTATTAAAGAGGCTATCTTTACTCCAGTGAGGATGGTTGGCTCCTTTGTCAAAGATGATGTAGCTTAGTACATCTAGAGTTGTTTCTGTATCTTTCAATCTATTCCACTGATCCTCGGGTCTGTTCCTTTGCCTTTACCGTGCTGTTTTTTTTTTTAATATTTTATTTTCTTAGTTTATTGGTACATTTTAGGTATACAGTACAATTACATTCATTATTGGGATCTTGTACCTTTACATGACAGTTCTTGGTTCTCATTTTTTTCCCCTTGTCCGTGCCCTCCCTTCACCCCCTCCTCCCCTCCCCATTTACAAACACTTTATTTCCATTTTTTCATTTTGTCACCCTTCCCATTTTCCCTATACCTTTAGCCCTTTTCTTCCTATTTCACATGGTCAATTATCACAGTGGCTTTGTAGTATAGTTTCAAGTTTGGGATTGTAATACCCCCTGCCGTGTCTCTGTTGTCTAGAATGGCTTTTGCTATTATAGCTCTCTTCTTGTTCCAATTAAGTTTTGGAATGCTTTCTCTAGATCTGTGAAATATACTTTTGGGATTTCATTTGGCATAGCATTGAATCTGTATAACAGTTTTGTTAGTATTGCCATTTTCACAATGTTGATTCTTCCTACCCTGGGGCAAGGGATATCTTTCCATTTTCTTATATCCTTTTTTATCTCTTTTTTCAGAGTGCTGCAGTTTTCAGTATAGAATTCTTTTTCTTCCTTTGTTATATTGATTTCTTGATACTTCATATTTTTGGATGCTGTTGTGAAAGGAATTGTTTCCCTCACTTCCTTTTCAGTGATTCTATTATTTGTGTACAAGAAGACTCTTGATTTTTTCATGTTGACCTTATATCCAGCTACTCTGCTGAATATGTTAATTGTCTAGAATCCTTTTGTCAGAGATTTTTGGGTCTTCAATGTAGAGTATCATATCATCAGCAACTAATGACAGTTTAACGTCTTCCTTTCCACCTTTATTGCTTTTATTTCTTTCTCATGTCCAGTTGTTTTGGCTAATGTTTCCAAAACTATATTGAACAGTAGTGGTGAGAGTGGAATCCTTTTCTTGTTCCTGATTTTAGCATGAAAGTTTTCAGTTTTTGACCATTTAATATGATGTTGGCTGTTGATTTTTCATAGATAACCTTTATCAAGTTGAGATAAAGACCATCTATTCAAATTTTTTGCAGGGTTTTTATCATGAATGGGTGTTGAATTTTGTTGAATGCTTTTTCTGTGTCTGTTGAGATGATCATATTTTTTTCTTTGACTCTGTTAACATAGTGTATTACACTTATTGATTTATGTATGTTGAACCATCCTTACATCCCTGGGATAAATCCTTCTTGGTCAGCGTGTATGATCTTCTTGAAGACTCTCTCTCTGTATTCTGTTTGCCAGTATCTTATTGAGGATTTTTGCATCTATGTTCATTAGTGAGATTGACCTGTAATTCTCTTTCTTGATTGCATCTTTCCCCTGTTTTGGAATCAAGGTAACACTTACTTCCAGGAATAAATTTGGAAGTATTGCTTACCTTTCAATTTCATTGAAAAGTTTAAAGAGAAGTGGCAATAGTTCTTCTCTAAATGGGGGCTGGATAGATTTTAACACTTAAAATTTTGTGATCTTGAATAAATTAATCTGTCTTTTCCTCACTTTTATGGCCTAATAATACTTGCCTTATTACTATAAGGAAGAAATTGTATAAAGCATCTTATATAAGGGAATCAAAATGCCTTACATTTTAAGGGTAAAGTGACGTGTGAACATGTATTGGATATTTTGTGGATGTCAGGCACTGTTTTCATATATTCATTAATTTAATCTTATCAGGCAGGTACTACTATTATCTATATTATATAGATGAGAAAAAGGAAGAACAGAGCAACTAAATAAGATATTCAAGAGAATTTTCATAAAGTATAGATATAGGATTTAGTATCTGTCTATTTGACTCTTAACCACTCTGGCATAAAAAGCATGTATGTTTATTGTTATCATTGTTTAAAAAAAAGGCCTTAAATTGGGGTTAGAAGATCTTTTATCCAACAGTCAGTTATTACACAAATGCTAACTATGATCATGATTGGAGTTATGAAGATAAAATTAATATGATTACAGCTCTCAGAGTTAGACGCTAGCGTTTACATTGTTTTGCAAAGGAAAAGACATTAGTATAATAGATGAGAAAACATCATTATTGGAAGATGTTCAGTATGATCTTCACAGGGACGAAATGAGCTTATTTTAAGCATGTGGAGGTTCCTGTCTCATAGAAAAGTATAAGAGAGGACTTTTTTTTTTTATACCGAGCATTGAACTTGGGTTCTTGTGCTGTGAGGCACAAGGCAGCATCACTGAGCTAAATCCCTGGCCCAAGAAAGGGATTTAAAGAAAAAAAATATACAAGAGAAAATGTATAAAGTTATTCACTTTTTGTTTCAACAAATATTTGTGGACCTGCTGCATTGTAAGAGGAAAATTCTTAGTGCTTAGAGAATTCTGAGTGTTGAGTTTGTGGGCAAGAAGATAGAAATTTTCTCTGAGCTCATTCAGCAGGAAATAGGATATTAAAGGTACGGCATCTAGTTCAAGCTAATTGGATCATGAAGCATTGGAGAGGGAATGATTGTAGAAGGTGATGTGATTCTGGAAATGTAGACAGGATTCTAAACATGAGGAACAGGCAGGTAGAAAGATTCTTTGACCCTGGCTAGAGTCTGAACCCCTTTTCCTACATCTGCTGTCCAGGAGCTCAAGGATAATATTAATCAGGAATAAGGATGCTTTTCTACAGCGTGGCTGCACTTTTGTAGGGAGATATGGTATCTTTCACTGCTCTCCGTTCTTATTGGTCCTTTTCAGGAACATGAGAGGAGTGCTAGTGAAAATTTCTTCATTGGACTACAATGACAGTGAGCTCTGAAATAGGAGCTCCATGCTGACAGTATGTGTTAAAAATAACAGTTTACTGCTATTAGCAATTTAATAATATTCCTTATTCTTTCTCCTAAAGATGTAAAGGAATGACGACAATAGGGAAAATAGAAATTTTGTTTCAGTAAGCCCAGATGAACTGCAAAAATACTGCGACATAATGGCCTATTGATATCACCCAGTTAACACTTCAGTCACAGATGTGAGACAGAAATTTGACTAGCACTCAAGTGAAAAGATTGTAGTGCCAAATAAAAGCTAGAGATCCTCTATTTTAAAATTTTCAATTAGACTGAAAGAATAAATAAAACAGTTGAACTTAATTTTTTTACCTTAACCAAAGAAATGAAAAATAATATCCTCTTGAGGACTGAAAATAAGAGCAGTCCTTTTTACTTAAGTGTTCTCCCTACATTCATTTTTCTTTTAATTTTTATTTTTTTGTTAGTACACATTTGTAGTACATAATGATCACATTCTTGTGGGGAGTTGGTATATGATGTACATAATATGACTTTTAAAATATCCTCTCCCTTCCTCCATCTCGTGGTCCTCTGCCCATTTGCAAAAGGTCTAGTTCCCTGTTTCCTATAATCCATCTTTTGTTTTGCTCTTTGAAATTTTTGTACTTTGGGTTTCTTATATAAGAGAAATCATTCGATATTTAAGCTTCTGTATCTGATTCATTTCACTAAGCATTGTTGTCTCAAGGTGTATCCATTTTCTCACAAATGACTCAGAATTATCCTTTTTATAGCTGAATTTATTGCAGAAACTGAAGACTTCAAAACATTTAGGAGCTTTCAAATTATATTCTACAGAATTCTAGGATTCTTCAGACATTCTTTAGTATTTCATCAAAGAAAATTTAACACAAAGATGAAATTGCACATATGGCTTCATTCCAAGAAGGTTACAGATTAAACTAGGAGAAAAATTCAGATTACTGGTGAAAAGCTCATTAACACCTGTAATATTGGTATTGTCCTTGAGGAGACTTGTATAAGATAAGCAATGTGATACAAAAGTAAAAATAGCACTAATGCCTGCTAATGAAGGCCAGAGAGGAATATTCACAAAATAGCTTTGAATAAATCCCAATGGTGAGATTATATGAAAATTTTCTAATCACTGAAGAGCATTATGATATGGATCATTCCATTTTGGTTATTTTCTAGAAGATATAATATCCACTTTAAGAATGTCATTACTTTAAGAATTACTTTATATATACTACTGAGCATAGTAAAAAACTTTAATGTGTTCCTGTGTGTTGTTAACCCCTATCAAATGAGGTGAAATACATTTAAATGATAGCTGTACTGCTAAAAGAAAATACTGGTAAGAAAAACAGTAGAAAGAATGGCTTTTATAAGAATAATTTTAAATATTCAAATATTCATGTATTAAAAATGTTTCAAAGACAAATACCAATATGCTAGAATCATTCAGAATACTATTGGGCAGTGTCATACATATTGTCATTTTATTCCAGCATGTGTATACATTCTGTCTGTTTTGCTCTTGTTTAAATCATAAATAGTTCACTCTCTGAGTACATGAGTAACATATTTATTGTAAAACGATAATTTTACATCTAGTTAGGAAACTAGAGAAAATTTAAAGAAGAATAATATGCTATAATCAGACACACTCAACTATGGTTTAGTATTTGTAATTTCAGAGTTTCCTAAGCATGTATTCACAAACACTGAAAAACTGTATAATAACAGGCTCATTCACATTATATTGCCAATATATATTATTAGATGATTTTCAATGACTAAGTAAGTTCGTTGCTTAATTGTACCATAATTCAATTAACTATTAATGTTTTTCTAATTTTATTTCACAAATTGCCATGAATATGCTGTGTACACATCTTTTAGCAGTTATTTTGCTATACTTTATAGTGAATTGCTAAGTAAAATTTCAAGTTGAGAATTTAGAAGTTTTATTTTAATGGTAACAATTTCAATGTTTAATATATAAATAATTTTAAGAGGAGAAAAATAAAAGCAACGCATTAGCAAAAATCTCGATACCCAGTATAAATAGTCTTATACTTGATGAGCTTCATTCCTGATTCCTAATATATTTCAGTCTATGTAGATTGGGTAGATACATGACTATATACAGAAAGGAAGAAATAGGGAGTAAGGAAGAAAGGAAGGAAGGATGGATGGATTTAATCATGATGAAATTAAATGTATACATAGTGGGTCTGGGGCTTTAGCACAGTGGTGCTGAGCCTGCCCCACAAGTGCAAGGTCTTGAGTTTAATCCCCCTGCCCCACAAGTGCAAGGTCTTGAGTTTAATCCCAGATAAAAAAAAAAAAAAAGAAAGAAAGAAGGAAAAGAAAAAACTGTACACATAGTTATAAATTGAAGGAAATATAATTTCATTCTGGGAATTTATTAAAATAGACACTGAAGACGATCTTGGTGAAAGCTGAGCCTCAGATTAAGAATAAACAAGTAACATTTTCTCATCACAAAAGAGATAATCTTATTAGAACACTCTAAATTTCTTCACATTTAAGATGGTGACCTAAACACACACTTTCATATCCTCTGTGTCCCAAAACTCTGATGAAATTTTTTAAAAGTACTGAAAATAGGAACGATATGAGAGCAAGGAGAGGAGTGTTCCAATGTGAATGAGGAATTTCCCCAGATTATCTGATAATCAGAAAACAAATCAGAGTTTTCAAAGTTTAAATAAGCACAGCATTTAACATGCTCTTCTGGGACTTCGCAGGACTAGCAGACAAGCTTTCCACCTGGTGTGAACAGATAAAGCGGTAAAGGGCACAAATGAAAAGTGGGGATGCAAACTGGGCGCTTAACTCTTCAGTTAAAGCTTCTTACCCATCCGTTCTCCCTACTGCACACTGCCACACAGGTATGCACTCATACTCACCTCACACAAGCACATGGAGAAGAACAGATACGAGACCATTTTATTTACCTGGGTAGCATCCATAGTTTGTCTAAGGGTTGATAGATCTAGCATATTTTGGAAGGTAAAGGCTTGCATTTGATATGATGAAAAGTGTGACTGCTGGGGAAGGGAGTTAGAATTCAAATACGGGATGGCTTATCTATAGTGAATTAGACCAAAATGTCTGAAGCTCCCAGTGTGCATATTTAGTTACATTATGTAGTCAACTTTACCACACAGCGCTTCCTAAGGGTGACATTGGCTTCTCTTTCTCGTAAAATAAAGGTGGCCAGTTTATATGCCCTGTCCACACACATACAGGCATGTAATTAGGAAGTTCTACTAGTTTTATGCCATTTATAGTACTATTATAAACTGTAGTTTTTCATTAGAAAATGTCTTTTGTATGTTATGTGCTTTGCTTAAATCCTGTTTTGCGTAAAATTTGTGTTGTAAATTCTTTTCTAGTCTGCTTTTTTTCTAGAAATTAACTTTAATTATTTCAAAATTATTCCTTAACTGTTTTTTATGTATCAGTCATGGTCAAATCATTCTTTTTAAAATTTTACTCTTTTGTCTTTGAGACATGACTAAACATACTTTGTTTTCCCTACTAATTAACTCCTTTATTTTTTCGTATTGCTAAAAGTATCTCATTGTTTCATTATTGTTTAATATATTTTAATAGTAAAAGTATTGGCTATCAAAAGTTGTTATTTTTTACTTTGAAGTTCTAACATAGCTCTATTTTGAACAATTATACACATATATTAATTTGCTTTGGTATTGAACACTTTCCATATACTTCTAATTCTTTTACTTTAATTTCAGTAAATATCTAATATTTGAAAAAATATAAAAATGTTTCCTTTGAAAATTGCATGTAGACACTGTATATTGTCTGCCTTTCAATGCCTGTGAACATTTTATTGATGACATTTTATGTGAGCCAACACTTGGTTCACAATAAGTGTGAAATCATTTTTTTTGTATAAAATATACTAGGAATTGTTCTTTTGCCTTTACTGTTTCATACTGCAGATACATCTGAGGCTAGCCTGATTTTTTTCATTATATATAACCATTTGAAATATTTATAAGTTGTTTAAATATTTCATTATGTATAGCAATAGAAATATACAACCATATAATAAAATAATAATTCTATTAGTGGTAAATATATAATTAAGCTGATGGCTCTCCTAGCTGACACAGTTGGCCTTTTCTGCTCTTTCACCACTTCCTTGAGAAAGCAGCCTTCTTGATAATTGCCTTCTCAAAGAGCACAAATTGGTTTTTGCAGCTAATAATCATTTTAAAATAGACTTCATTGAGTCTGTTCCTTTGTTCCTTATATAGCATCCTCAGTAGGGCAGTACTATCTTTGGCATGGTTCATGGGGCCATTATAGCACCTTGACTTCCTGAATAGCAAAACAGTTTTCTTTGGTTTTGACTATTGAAATTGTCTCTGTGTCTGAGTGAACCAGTTTCCGGAAGGAAATCACTCTAGTTGTACACTGATCAGCCCCCAAGCTTTTAATGGACAATCTTGTGGAGTCTATGGAGAATGTTTTACTTCAGAACATTGAAAAATTTCATTAAAAATTAATACTTTAATTACAACTCCCCAGCCTTTCTAATGGTGGGCTTGGATTTGTAAAAAGAATTAATGTATGTTAAAGTGTATTGTAAACATGGGTAGTGGTCGATAATGAGATGTAGTGAGATGGACATGGGCTTTGATATCTGAAGGTTTGGATTTGTCACATAGGGTTGGAAAATGGCATCCTGCAAGCTGATAATGTTACTGTTTCTTTTATAAGTAGAAACAACATAAGGATCTTTTATGTATTTTTATTATAATGAGGTTAGGTTGCATATGATATACCTAACATAGTGCCTAGTGCAAAATAACTTGTTGCTCAAAGTTCCCTCTCTTAAGAACATAGATACCTGTTAGCTTCTACTGTGCTATAAAGAGAAGTCAATAGATAGAGAATAATAGGATTTTTTATTGAAAATTATATCCATCCAGGCATTTCTCTTATAAAACTGATGATTATGAGTTCATGAAACCAATTTGCTCTATGCTGGAAGACGATGATTGGAACACTTGGTCTCTTGGAAGATAAAGGATATAGCAGAAAAGGCCTGTGGTATAAACCAGAACCACTGTCAGTTGAACTAGGTGCTTCCATCTGTGTGGTGATAATGTTGAAGTGCAGAGCAGTTTTGATGGTTTCCAGCTCCTAATTAGCCAGACTGGCCTTGAGGAAGCTCAAAAGCGTGGTAGGAAGTGACCATAAGATGCCAGGGTATCAGGTGGGAGAAAGAGCACCGCTACTCTACAGGATGTGTAATAGGAGATCGTATGCAGAATAGTATCAGTGGTTAGAACGACTTCTAAATAGATTGCAGAAATGGACAGATAAATCAATTTATTTTTCCTCATCCCCTCCTAGTAGCTCAGATTTAGAAGAAAAGTGTCATTTCTGAACTAGATGACTATGTGAATTCATGATCTAAGCCCAAGCTTCAAACTATTGATGGTCTCATAACAAGCAACTTCTCAAAGGCTTCTGAAATATTTGAGATATAAAAAGGGTCAATTATTGACTGTAAAATATTGAAGAGAAGAACTGCAAAGTCTGAATGTCTATAAAGTATACAAAAAGGTTGTTTATTAAATGTTGACTTTGGCAGTCTTTGGAAATTTCATTACATTTGAAAACCTAGTTTGGATTCTCTCATTTTGCTAGAGTTCTCAAGAGTGCAGTATGATTTCTGAGATGTGCTCAGTGATAAATTGTGCACAGATAAATAATTTCAAAAGAAAATTATGAAAATCCCTAAAATATTATGTAGACAAACTGTATATTAACTTGGGAAATGAATGCATTCTAATACATTTGGTCTGATGTAGGGTAAAAACTCTGAGTTAGAAATATAGCTTAGAAACTATGGAGGTTTAAAATTACTACCAAATGATTTATATATTCTTTGTAAACCCAAACTCTAAAAGCTTAAACTATTTTGCTTTCTTTGTAGATAAAAACTCTGCAAAGTAGGAAACCTAAATATGATGGAGTTGACTTATTTTTGTGAGTATATTTAGGAACATTTCAATATATTTCCTAAGTTATCAGAGTCCATGTTCAGCAACATTTGCAGTATCTAAAAGTAGTTGACATTTCCAGAAATCTGAGAGTATGTAAATAATTAAATCTTTGAAATGAAATAATAACAAGGGAGTCATCAACTAATACAGCTCTAAGAGCCTTTCATCACAGGAATAAACCAAACTTTTGGCAGTGAGTTCGGTTATTAGAGTGAACATTTACCTAATTTGTCATCTTGTTTGTGATGGCATTAATTTGATGGGGGTCTGACATCTTGTCCAGGTTTTTAGAATATGTATTATGATCTGTTTTTCATAAATTGAAAAAAATCCACTGATTGTACTTTAGAATCTGTCTGTTTGTGTCCGTTTTGTCTTGGCAAAAAAGATTTTCAGAAGAGTTTGCTCAGCTGCTTCATTACTGAACCCGTGTTACTGAGTCTCAGTATTTAAACCAGTTATCAAAAGACATCTCACTGCTGTCAGGACTCCTTTTCAAACTGCCTGTGGCTATTGTTATTTCCTCTTAATTCTTGTCTTTGACTATGACTCTTAGATCATTTGCTATACCTTGGTCACTGATGCCACTCATAAAATATCTTTATTATAAAAATCAATTTTGAGCTGGGGATTTAGCTCAATGGTTCCACTGCCTACCTTGAAAGCACAAGAACCTAAGTTTGATCCCTGGTACAAAAAGAAAAAAAAAATCAGTTTTGAGTTGGAGCCACCTATCCTATGATTCATTAACATCAATACAGTTAATTAACCAATGATAATCCACTAGTAGACAATTTTAACACTTCAGGGAATTATTTTATTACATGTTACCTGATTTTATTGAAATAACTTCCCATGAATATGTTCTATAACATATTTTTGAAATGGAATAACATTGGCTAAGGAATCACAGTTGGGTGAATGTATTGCTTCTGAAGTGCTATTTTTATAGAAATAATAATAGAGCCTGAATATTCTGGGAAATTGTTTCAATGTTCTCTATTTAGAAAGAATGATAAGAATATATTTATTGTATCACAACGCCATTCTAAATAATGGATTTTCAATTAAGTAGCAGGGGTCTTAGAATCTTAGACTTGAAAGTGAGCCTAGGGGGTTAGGAGAACCAGCCATCTGATGCTTGATTCCCTTCCGTAGTATTGCTAATGAGAAGCTGTATGGGCCTAGTTTGAAAGCCTTGTGTTAATCCATTCTTTTAATTTGCAAATACTTTAGCAAGTGTAAATGTTCATAAACATATGTCATCTTTATCACTTTAAACAGAACTCTATCTTTTAATAATTTTGATCTGCTTGGGGAAATACACTCTGTAAAGCCATAATAAACAAACTTAACCCTCTTCCATATGCCAACCTTTCATATAGTTAAAGACAGTTACGCTTTCTGTCTTTCTAAATGATTGTGCTAATTATCAGTTAGGATTCTTCCTTTATCCTAAGCATTTTCTAGTTTCTCTGTTTTTTTTAAATTATTCCTTACAAATGTCTTGCTTATTAGTACCAACTAATTTTTATACATATTACTTTTGTTTATATTTACATATAGCTGCAGAGGAAGCTGGAAAATGCTTTTATTCAGGGCTTCATTGTGCCCAGATGAAACCCTGTTGCTTTTTAAAAAAAATGATAAATGTAAGTAACTGTATTGTATACCTAAAATTTGCCAGTAAAAATATGAAAAAAATAAATAAAATAAATTAATCAGAAACCCCGCTGCTTTTTATTATGGAAGAAGTAGAGTACATATGTAAAGATAACTATCTGTTATATGTGAGTATTTTACCCACAGTTATAAGTTGTATTTTACTTCTACTTATTATTTTTCCCTTTAGTCTCAATTTATTCAATATTCTGTTAGAGATGTCAATAATAATCCTTCGTGTCTTTATCCAATCTTTTATTTTAATAATTTCTCTATCTTTTATATATTTCTCAAATCAAAATGATAATTTGCATCTTGTATTTATAGAATTTAACACTTCAGAGGTTGTAGATGACTTGAGAGATACAAACTCTTCTTATGTAGTGTTAAAGGGAAACACTTGACTCATGACCTCCAAAAAGTTAATAAATTTATATTGAAGAGAAGGAAAGAAAAAGAAATAGAAAAGCATAGAGGGAAATATGGAAACAGAGCTTTTGTAAATAAGGAGGGGAAGAAAGTTTGAAGATAGGGGAGGGAATGGGAAAAAAAGAATCAAGATGTATTATGTATAGGCACAAATTCCCTTTGATGAATGTGATCTTATGTATATCTAAAATGTACAAACAAATTAATTTTTAAAAGATATCTGCTATATTTGGTTGTATTTTTCTATGTTATTTTATTTATCCTTTTATTTCTACTTCCTTTTCTCTATTTTTTCCTTTTGGATTGCTTGAGTTTCTCTTTCTTTTCATCATTCCATATTTTTCTCTCCTAGGTTGGAAATACATTTATAGATTTTAATGGCTATCTTGATCATTTTAAAGTGCTACTATCAGTGCCCTCCTAAAAAAGACCACCAGAAAGTTACTTGTAGTAAAAGTTGGGTTTCTAGTGGCAATGAAAAACTGAGTGGTCTCTGAGTAAGAAGGTGTTAGGTTTGGGTTTGTTGTAGGATCTGAGCTTGTCTTAGGTGATTTGCAGTGTGAGTGGCTCAAGCAATCAGTACTTTGCTCTGGTTTAGAGACTGTAAGAAAACAGAGCCAATTCTATGTCTGAGAAACAGTGTTTTATTCTGCAAGCAGGAGTAAAGGAGCTCGGCTAAAACTATAATTGGTAAAAGAAGCAGTAGCTATTTATGATAGCTACAACAGAGGGTATTTGGTCACTATTATGTTTTGGACAAAGGTCATGTATTTCCTGACTTGAGACATGATTACAAAGTGGTCATACCTTTGTCTTGATCCATCTTTATCCCACAGTGGCCTTGTCTGATGCTTATATTCTGTTAGATTGTTGAGTTAGGAGGTGAACATCATGTCCTCGCTATTACAGCCAGACCAACTCTGTGTGAAAATCTATCAGGAACTGCTTTTTATTCTTTCTCAACAATAGTAATATTCATCAGAGTTTAAAAATTATTTACAATTTGCTTATTTCGTGAAAAACATAGGGACTTTAGAAAATATCTATTTACTCCTTTTGTTACTTAAATGCTATTATTATTTTTACTTTTATCATTATTTGAAAAATTCTACCCAGTTACTTCTACTGATATTATTGTTTTTCATAGTCAGTGTTTATATAGTGTACCCACATGTTTACATTTTAAGTTATTATTTAGTTCTTACTTTTCAACACATCATTTTAGGACCATTTTATTTCTACTTGAAATTTATCATTTAATGGTACCATTAGAAAGGTTGTTTTCATAGGTGGCAGTCTGTGAGAATTAGTGTCATTTATCAATTATTGGTATGCTGTCATCCATTACTATTTCAAGTTATTATTGACATCTCTAACAGAATAGTAATGGATGACTCACTACAATTTTGGTTACTTGAAGTTTTAACAGGCTCTGATTCATACTTTTTTTGTGATTTTTATAATCTCATTTTGTGTTGTTATTCTTTTAGTCCTATGAATATGTCAAGCAAGTTTTTATACTATATCTGATTATCCTAAAATCCCCCACATGTGTGGGCTTTGTAGTTTACTTTGTTGTTTCCTTTAGCTTATGATTTTTTCTGTTTTGATCATGCATTTAATGATTTCTTTTTTATTGCAAGCTCACGTTTGTTTTACCTTTGACACCTATATTTAAAATGTATTATTCCCATGAGAATTTGTATTTGATTCTGTCAGGAACCCAGGGACATTATTAGCCTAGGATTATATAAACTAATTTTTCATTTTCGGCTTTTTGAATCATATAGATAGCATGAATTGAGACCCCCCCCACCAACGCACTTGGGTTCAGATAATTGTCAGGTATTTGCGGTTTTTGTTTTTCACCCCCTGTTTTAAGCAATGTCATGACCAAGATAGACATGTATCCTTACTACCTTTTACTAGTTACCTGCCTCAGGTATGCCCTTTTTTTTTCTTTAATTGAGTTTATTGGTACATTTTAGGTATACAGTAGAGTTACATTCATTATTGGGATATTATACCTTTATATGACAGGTCTACCCTCTCAGCATCTGTACCCATATGTGATATCTTTGTTCTGAATCCCCATCCTTCCTAGGTGTCAGGTTTTATCTACTGTCCTTACACATTGGAGCAGTAAACGCAGGCATTAAGTTACTCTCCCAGAGAACTTGTTATATTGGACTAGAATCTATGTTTTATGCAGTTGACAATTTTATTTTATGCTTTTAATATATATTTTAGTGTATTAGAGGATTTTTACTGGATCATATTTCTGTGTAACTTAGATCTCTTTTCATTTCATTAAAATGTAAACTTTGTGTGTGTTAAACAATATCCCTTTGTTTGAGAGGCTTTTATTGACTCTCTAATATAAAGCAGAATGACCTCTCATTCTCTTTTTACATGTCAGTTCGTTTTATGTGATTTATGTAAACAATACTTATCCTGTTTATACTTTTTATTTGTTTATTGTCTGCATTTGCCAGCATAGACTATCAGGTCTGTTAGTACAGAGACTGTCTTCGTTGTTTACCATTTTAGTCGTAGTACCCATCCCAATGGCAATTTCACAGCAGATGATCAGATCTTGTAGAATCTCTCCTGTTATTTATGAGTGTCTGTTTCCCAGCTACTCTGTGCTTTGCTTCCAACATCTAGGTATTGTCTGTACCTCTCTTTAGAGGGTAACCCTCTGACCTTTGGAACTGCTTTACTCATGCATGCAAAAAGCTAGAACCACAAGAAAGTTTACATAGCCACTCTAATTGAGCTCTAGCCAAAAATTTACTAATGTACAAATATTGAGGGTGCAATGTACACTTCAAGCTGATGCTCAGAGTTTCCTTCTCCCACTCCCTCATGGCTGTTTTCTGGAAGTCTGCAAGTAAAATCGCTTGAATAAAAATCCTTGTCTCAGAGTCAGCCAATTTAAGTATGCTTGATAAATATTTATTAAATGAATAAATAAATATTTCTCTGCAGTCAAGTATTCTTGTTCAGGCTGTTGTGCTACCTCATATTTTCTGTCATTTCAAAAATCTTTTTTTCTTGGAAGTTTATTAAAGTCACAAAATAATCCATTGTATAGTATACTTCAGGTAACAAATATTTTTTCTGATTACCAAGTGCTGTGCTTTAGTACAGAATGTTCTTGCATCCTGTGCTGAGGAGTTTTCTTGGCTGGTTTACCTGTCATTGAAAGAGAAACAATCAACATAGGCAATTAATTGCCGTTTTGTAAGACGGACTGTTGTTGATTACCCTCCATGTTTACTCGGTTGCCCTTCATGTACACCTTTTTGGTGTATACTGGCAGGCATTGGTATGTTCAAAGCTCCTACGTAAATTTCTCAATGCAAACAGTTTTTATTTAATGTTCATACTAAAAAGAAAAAGGATGTTCTGCCACCTAGGAAGTATTATATGTGATATATGTGAGTAGAGGGCACTAAATTATTTCTTGATTATATGATGGAAAATACCCTTCATCATTTACTTCATATTACATTCTCTCTCCTTGAAAACAATTTTGACTCATTATCCCAATTCAGTGTTAAAATTATTGTAAATTCCTTGACCTGCCCTTGGTTTCTCTCTATTTTAGTCACCCATCTTCAATGCTTGCAGAATTAACTTCTTTACATAAAATCCTATTACTTTCTGATTTTAAAGGCCTTTCTGGATCTAGATTTCTTTATAGGAAAAATTCTGTATTTCTTGTCCTATTTACAAGCTCTTTAAGAATTGCTTATCAACCCCTTTCTTTAGCACCATTATCTCCATACCTAACATGTATTCTAATTTCCACTGGATT
The DNA here is from genome assembly GCF_012274545.1 of Fukomys damarensis. Lineage (NCBI taxonomy): Eukaryota > Metazoa > Chordata > Mammalia > Rodentia > Bathyergidae > Fukomys > Fukomys damarensis. Next base: position 18,774,398 of record NW_022900951.1, on the reverse strand, counting down.
AAAATGTTATCATTCTCCAAGTATTCTTTGTTCTTTTCCCTCCATTAATATTTACATATTGTTCCCTGTGTCTGAAAAAAATTCCATAGTTTTGTTATGTGGAATAAGCCTGACTATAGTTCAAGTCATGTTTCAAATATCTCTTCAGTAACCTTTAACTCAACCTGTACTTTCTACCTACATCACACAAAGTAAGCCCACTCCCTTCAGCTCATTGCCAAAACACTCTGTCCATAGCACTGTGAATGCCATGCTTGTGGATCTGATTCCCTTCTAAGACTGAAGGGCTTATTCCTCTAGCTGTGAGAATGCTGCCACTGGCATCTCTCAGCTGTCTGTGAGAACATCCCATCTGCCAAGGGCTAATTCACCCAAACTCATTTCCACTTCTCAAGAGCAGACTGTACCCAATGACATTTTGATATATAGGAGTTATAAAACCTGACCTCTTGTCCCTGTTTGGGATACTCTGAAGGGCCATCTCAGCTTTAGAGTTCTCTGTGGGATCAACCAAGGATATTGTTAAGACTATATGGCAAACCAGACCTTTCCTCTGCCAAATCTCTCTAACTTCCTTCCCTCAGAGGTGTTGGTCCACAGTGGATTCCCTTAAAAATTCCCTAGAAAATTAGTCTTCTTAGAGCCTGCATCTCATGAAAATTATTGAATAATGCAACCATTATTTCTGCTACTTTAATGTGAAATCCTTTAGGATGGTATTGTGATGGTCATTTTTATTTCCTAAATATTTGACATAGTCCATGACACAGTTCAGTAAATGTTTCTCAGTTGAATGGGTGGATGGATATTTTCATTCTGATTAGTTAGGTAAGAAAATAAATTGTATCCATTTTTCTCCATATGAGCTTATGTACTATTATAAACTTGTGAATTTTTCTTAATATTGGTTTATGGTATCATTTGGTATATATCACATTGATTCTTATTTTCACTTAAATATAATTAATAACATTGAATTTATTCATCAAAGATTAAAATAACCAATCTACATGGGAGTAAAATTTCCTAAAATTTCCAAATTTATATGAACAAAAATCACCATTTTTCCAGAATAAAATATGCAAGGGATTCTTATATTTTCTGAAGTTATACTTATTATTTTTTAAAATAGGAAAGCTATCTTTATAATTATACAGATTACTCAAATTACTTAGAATTATTCTTTCTGTAAATTATTAATTCCCATTAGACCTTTCTGAAGGGCTATACAAGGCTTATTCTACAGTTGAATGGGCTTTTATATTTATATAAAATCCTTGTATGAGACTATATATATTTCCAATATTGATAGATATCATCCTTATCATACAAAATCATTGAGTCACTGGATGTTCAAGCAAGTTGCTTAAGATCGTAAAGGTGGAAGAAAAGGTATTCAATCCTGGGTAAAAATTATACTTAATATTTAATTTCCTTAGGGGAAAATATTAAATGGATAAAATTCTTATTTTAATCCCACTCCTGTTCCCATAACCAATCGTCCCATTAACTTTAACAGTTTGCTTAAAGCATGCTTATGTGTGACCTTAACTAGGGATATTAACATTTAAAAATGCAAAAATTGAGTAATTTAAAAAAGACTATTCTTCAGCTTGGGCTCTTGTCCACATCATATTCCATGCTACATAGCTCTACTGTAGCAATAAAATGCCCAGGATAATACTTCAGCTGCGTCTCCTCCATTCACTCCTCCTCTCTACCTTCCTATTCTTGCAACATGAAATGGTGAATAGGAGAGTCTTTCTGTAACATTGCTTTTTCAAAATCCGGTTTAGATTGTGTTTTTCCTCATAGTTAGAAAACACTAATGCTATGGTGGATGTGATTGATTGGAATTCCTTTTTGCATTCCCACTATTTTCTTTGCATTATCCTGTTCTGCCAAGGCCCAGATTCTTACAGCAAGGATTCTAAATGTGAATTAAGTTCTTACAATCAGATTCACTCATAAGAGATTTAGAAGGCTGACTCCAGGCAGAAACCAAATGACAGAGGCTATTTCTGCTGGCCTGTAAAATTCGTCCATTCAAGAATGTCTAGAAAAAGTTGTGTCATAAAAATCAAGGTTGCAGTATAAAGTGACCAACTTTGTGCATGTCTAGAGGAAGTGTCCTACTTCTTGGATCACATCTATGGTAGTGTATTTTTAAACTCAAGAGTTTCATTAATGGCCTGTGATTCCTGTTCCTCTAGGGTGTCCAATGATTTTATAAAATCTAAGCCTATGATTTAAATCTCTCTTTTCTTAAAATAACTAGAATGATTTGTGTTTCCTGCTAGGAATCCTGACTTATACAAACACAAATTATAAATACTTCATGGCAACACTGTTTTTCCTTGTTGTCTTTGAAGTTTAGAGGGTAAATCTTACACCAGTGAGTTATTTACACTGAATAACTGCAACCACCTAGTTATAAATTGTCAATATTGCCAGAGATGCTATTAAATAGAGCCTTTCTCTAAATCATGAGCTAAAAAGTGCTTTTGCCATCTAGCTTTCAATGCTAAAGCCTAGTCTAAGAAAAATTTCCTCTGATTTTTTAATCTTTATTTCTTTCTTTGTCATCATTTTTTGCCAGTGTTAAACTGGAGTGGAAAAGCACTTAAGGGACAAAGGACACAGGTTGGAAGACCAGTTTGAAATCTACAGCTCAGCTTCAAACCATATATGTGTATATATATATATATATATCTCCATAGATATATCTGCACACACACACACACACACACACACACACACACACACACACACATGACTCCAGGCCAATGCATTTGTACTTCCGAGGATTTTTTTACATGTAAAAAAATCCTCGGAAGTACAAATGCATTGGCCTGGAGTCATGTGTGTGTGTGTGTGCAGATATATCTATGGAGATATATATATATATATCTCCATAGATATATCTGCACACACACACACACATGACTCCAGGCCAATGCATTTGTACTTCCGAGGATTTTTTTACATGTAAAAAAATCCTCGGAAGTACAAATGCATTGGCCTGGAGTCATGTGTGTGTGTGTGTGCAGATATATCTATGGAGATATATATATATATATCTCCATAGATATATCTGCACACACACACACACATGACTCCAGGCCAATGCATTTGTACTTCCGAGGATTTTTTTACATGTAAAAAAATCCTCGGAAGTACAAATGCATTGGCCTGGAGTCATGTGTGTGTGTGTGTGCAGATATATCTATGGAGATATATATATATATATCTCCATAGATATATCTGCACACACACACACACATGACTCCAGGCCAATGCATTTGTACTTCCGAGGATTTTTTTACATGTAAAAAAATCCTCGGAAGTACAAATGCATTGGCCTGGAGTCATGTGTGTGTGTGTGTGCAGATATATCTATGGAGATATATATATATATATCTCCATAGATATATCTGCACACACACACACACACACACACACACACACACACACACACACATGACTCCAGGCCAATGCATTTGTACTTCCGAGGATTTTTTTACATGTAAAAAATGAGGCCACTGCTAATCTCTGAACACAAGTCACAGACTCCTATATGGAGCTAACAATGGTCATTGTTTGAGCTGACACGTGAATCCTAGCCACTTAGAGACCTCTGAGCATTCAAATGATTGATTTTCAGTCCTTTTCATGTGGCCATAGATACTTAAATAAAACGTTTGCTTTATCTGATATTCAGAGGCACTAGATTTAAATCTTACTCCCTCATGATTTGGAAATAAGACAGATCAAAGAATGCTTCAGTTTCTACTAATAAAGTTCATTAAAGCCATATGTTAAAAACGTTTGCCTATTATTGAGATACTGCCTGTACTCTCAATGCCAATGTTATTAGGGGCTCCACTGTATTTACAAAGAGGAAGCATCAGATAAGTAAACTTAATTATTGACAAAATCATGGCTTTTGCTAAAACTGCCTGAATGGGTATTTTTTACTTGCCTTACAGCAAAAATCACCAGTATGCAGGGAAGTATTGAAGAAAATTGCCTTAGAACTAGAATAGTCAGTCTATAGTCAGCTCTTGAATAGGCTGAATAATAATGTGCTGGATAAGATCATGAACTCTTGAAGTCAGATTGCCAGGGTTGGAACTTCAATAACACAAATTATGGAATCAGTTACTTAATCTCTTTTTTATTTAGTTTCATCATCTGTAAAGATCTTACCCATCTCATAGAGCGATTTTGAGAATGTGGGGGAAGTATATTTATCAGAAATCTAGAAAGTACTTGGCACACAATAGATTTAGAAAAATATCTAATTAAAACATGGTTAAAAGACATTTGTCTTCCATATTTTGCTGCAACAGATTTTCTAAAGGCTAAGAGTAAGTGCTCACTAGTCTACCTTATTCAACCTTTTCTTGAGCTTGCTAAAGTTTTTTCAGCTAGTAATCTTTCTCTGGTTAATGAACATTATGCTTTTGTTCCTAATATGTACATATTTTCCTTCTTGACCTGTTGGTAGGTCAACTGTGCTAATTTTTGTAAAATATCTGTTAAATGTAGAGTAATATTTATTTTTAGTATTTAATTTGTTGCTCGATGGAATACTTTAATAATTTTATAAATGTAGACTTCATTTATGAAAGATTTCTGTCAATTACCTTTTCATGGAAGATTCCGGCTCATTTGAGCTAATTAAATTTTCTGTAATGTGAAGGCTTCTACTCCTTGACATTTGAATAAGTACAGCCCAGGCTAAGAAAGCATTAGACACACCCACCTAATACTTGGTAGGAAAGCAATAGATAAGTCTCACAGTGGTCTTCAGCAACCTTGGGGAGGGAGGGATTTGGAATAAGAACTGAAATGACTAGAAAACAACAGTTCTCAGTGTTCCCAACACCGTAGTGAAAGTTTTGGGATCTAATCCTTTGGCTATCCGAAGAAGCCAGGGTCTCACCTATCTATCTTCTAGGGTCTCTTGGATTTCTATATCATGCGAGGACCAAACCCCTCTATCCTGGTATATTTTCAGGGCCTGATTTCTTTTGTCTTTAATAAACTATCTTTTTCTTTAATAAACCTAGAACTGGGTTGTTGGCTCCATATCTTCCTGCATTGACCTTAAATAAGTTTCCGTAGATGCAGCCCTAGTTCTCAATATGTGCTACTATCTTATCCAAGTCCATGCTATTGGTGCATTCTCCCAGATTATACCATCTGTTTGTTTTAGCATTTGTCAAAAATTACACTAGATTGTGATCCATTAAGTAGCAATGAAGTCAGGAAATTGCATTTTGTTTGAGGTCTACATTTTAGTTAATACTTGTTTATAATTTGGTATAGGTTATAATTATTCATTATTTCTAGGCTACTATTTTTGTCAGCGATTATGCTGCATGCCAAAGTACTTTATCTCTCTCAATATGTTATGTGCCTATTTAAGTATTCTAGAGTCCTCCTGTAAAACTTTCACAGACACTATATTCTTTGTATCACCTCTATATCCTTTGGAATTGTTTGGAGAAATGTGGCTGAGGTGGACAAAACATAATATTCAGGGACTGGGATCTCTAAAGCTTGACTCAATGTCTCCTTAAAAACCTGATCTGAATGTTTGCACATTTCCTATTTATTCATACCTGTATAAGCCAGACTTTTCTCTTGGCAAGATTGGAATGAAAATAGAAATAAAGTTCTATAATTTTGTGTACAGTAACTTGTCCTGTTTTCAAAAAATAACTAGAATATAGTCATTATAGTAACTGAAAGTGTGAATCATTTTTATCTATTAAACTACGTTATTAGGTAGTATTTGATAGTTTTAAAGTACTTTATAATAATTTCTTTAAATAGTTATTCCTCACAATGGTCCTATGATACAGATAATTACTATCATAACATCTTCTCTTTTTTCCTTTGGGGAAAAGTAAAAATCAGTTTATAACGTGTCAAATGTTACCAAATGAGTCCATGGCAAAATGAGATTTGAAATTCCAGTGCCTATGTCTCGAATCAATTATTGTTTCTATTCTACTCATATGACTCTACCATTTCTCTATTTATTGTTTAGTCTGTCATTTCTTAATCCAACAAAATCCAATTAAATTTCTCAGTGTTACATCTCCCTCCTCCCGTACTAATTATTTCATTTTGGTTTGCATAATTTCGTCACAAGCATTAGGTGCAGACTTATTGAAAAGTCAGATGGGTTAAGTCATTTTTTCATACCTTTCTAACTCTTTAGTGGCTTGATTTTGCTCATGAAAATATATCATCTTTGATGATTAAGTTAAATCATTATGCTAATCAGATGATCATGCCTTTATAATTACGTACATTAATTTTGTAAATATTAAGTATTTTTGATGGTGTGATGTGTCTATACATTTATGGAAGCCAGGGATTATGAATTCTAGTGACAGAGTGAATATGATACAAATAAAAAAAGATCTTTGGATTTAGCAGCTGCCTTTTCCCACATTAACTATGTGACCTTCAATAGTAATTTAACCTCTTTATCTTAGTATTACTATTCTATACAATGGTAATCATATTTGCCTCATAGAATTCAATAAAGATACACTAAGGAAACATACTTTGAAAGTAGTTGACTGCCATATAGACAACAAATATCAGTCTCATCTTCTAATTGCTTATATAGACCCAGACTGACAATATGAGGCTCATTACTCATTACAGGTATCCAACAAATATTTTCGACTGGAAAAATATTTGCATAATAAACAACAAATTTTATTACAGTGTCTTCTTTAAAAAGTTCCTTTCCATGCACCAAGTGCTTGCAATTAGTGAACAAGTACTGTTCAGTATGTGTTAATTGTTTTTTGCTTACACAGCCATTTTAGTAATTTGGTAAATTGCAGAAGTTCAGTGTCCCTACTTTTCCTACAAGCAAACATGCACAAAGTCTATTTGACTTATGTTTAATATTATCAAGAAGAAAAATGTCAAAAATGTTTTTAGAGGAAATTTTTGAGAAGTAGAAATTCCTTTTGGTGTATAAGGATCTAGTTAGCTAAACAGAAACCAACTAGAAGTTCATCAGTTGGAGTTTAAAATACAGAATTGAATATATAGGTGTTATAAAGAAAATGCCATGTGTGATTGTTAATTGTGATATGTCAACTTGACTTGAGCCTAACAATTTAGTAACGGTCTAGGTGTGTCTAGATGATTGACATGTAGGCCAAAAACTATGGAGGAAAGACCTACCCCAGACATGGGTGGCATCAACTAATAGGCTTGCAGCCTGGATGAAATAAAAACAGAAAGAAGAAAGAAGTGTCCCCTTTCTTCTTCAGAGAGTGCCTCTTTTCATTAATGTTTTTGGAGATTTGCCTCCAATTCTTTCAGGCTCCCACTACAGATTATTCATTCTTCCAATGCAGACCTGTCAGCTTTCTGACACAGACACACCAGATTCTGCAGTGAGGTCCAGGCAGCCACTTTGCACCTCTGATCTGGCAGATGGCTGTTAGGACTCTTACGCTTCTGATCCTGTAAGCCTACCTAGTAAATCCTTTGTGTGTGTGTGTGT
>NW_022900951.1:18718935-18766345 GCF_012274545.1 Fukomys damarensis | reverse complement strand
ATATATATAATCTGTTCAGTTAGTGAACTTTAACTGAATGTTACAGTTTTGCTCTAAAATAGTTCCCTTAAGCTCATGCATTTGGAAGGTGATTGGATTATGAGGGTGTGATAGCCCACTTACTGTTAGGAGGTAAAATCTGCTTGGAAGAGTTGGGTTACTGGGAACTGAGCTGGAAGGGTGTGTTTCCCTTTGTAACTCTTGCCTTCACTGTTTACTTCCTGATGACCATGATGTGAGGAGTTTTCCTTCACTATGCACTTCCACTGTGCCTTCCTGCCTTGGAGCTCACTAACTGTGGACTAAAAACATTAGCTAAAATATACCTCTCTTTCTTGATGTTTTGAGTATCTTCTATTTTGTCCCATCAATAAAAAAGTGTCTAAGACAACTGGAGTGACTCAAAGATAACTGCAAAAAGCCTTGACCATCTCTAAGTCTGAGAATCTAAAGGGAAGAAATTGGGGTAACAAGGCCTTCAAAATTAAGAAGAGGTACTGGTTGATTTGGTGGTCAGGCTGAAGTCACTTGTTGCTTCTGCTACTTTAGGCTCTCAGAGGAGAGGCTCTACATAGCTGGAGCTCACACCTTTGAAGAGGTTGAAACATCTAGATACTATTGGTACCTTTGAATAGGCACAATATGGTTGGTTGTTGGAATTTCAAAAGGAAATTAAACTGTACAAAACCACTGATGCTGAGGCTTGAAACAAAATGCAGCCCCCTCTCTTTTCACTTGCTTTCCAATTTCTCTCTAGTTTCTTCTATTGGTTGAAGTGAATGAGTTGCTAACTGTCTGAAGAGTAGGGGAAATATAATGTTCAGAGTTTCTGCTATAGCATCACTAAACACTTACACAAGGGCATATTTGGAGCTGAGAAACAAAAGAAATAAATGACTGATAAACATATATAACTAAAAGCAATGGTAACAATATACTCTAGTAATAAATTATGCTAGGCTCTAGATAATATTGAATTTCATCAAAATTGTGATACACTAAAATCCATGAGTATATCATAATTAAGTTGTATTCCTTGTACAATTTGTGGCTTTGAATAATAACTGGGAATTGGTTATAATATAATTCTTACACAGACCCACAGAAAAGCACATCCATATCCAGTGGCCACCTCCTGTTCCTCTTCTTGAAGTATGCTCCAGTATTACTATGCCCCTGGATGTGCAGATTGATTTTTCTTTGTGAAGCATGTACTTCATAAAGCCCAGTAAAAAGTAGAACAGCAGCAAATGGGTGTCTTGAAGCTCCCACAGAGATTGTTGAACAAGCAAGCCTTCATGTGAGGAGAACGGTTCTTAGATTTCTAGGGCTCTCATTTATTTGCTGGATAAGAATGATGGTGAGGCATTTAAATACTTCTGTTAAGAACTGCATAATAGGATCTAATGCTGTTTACCTTGTGTCTACTCTAGGGATTAGCCTAGTGGTGTTTTTTTTTTTGACAAATACAGTGCATAGAGTATAAAATTATTTCTAATATATGAACCTAAGCAGTGATACTTTCAAAATTACATTTATCCCAGGGAATATGTATTTGAATTACACTAAAAATTAAGTCAGAAAGAATTTAGTGCACTCTAAATTTTTTTCTTTTGTACTGAGTTGACAAAGACTGAGACTTAATAAGAGAATTTTTGACAAAAGAATCAGACCTGATGTAGCTCTGAATGGTACGATAGAAACAATTTGCTACTTTAGCAACATGTTTATATTTAAATAAATTCATGGGCTTATTCTTGTTTTTTCTCTATGGGATGGCTGATATTTTGAGAGACAAGAGGGCGATAAAAGAACTGAATAATGTACACTTCATTGATTTATTGGTATCTGAATGGCTATATCCTAAGTGCATTGAATAATGTATCATATCAATATTTGTGTGAAAGGAGCAGATTGATACACTGCATACTATTGCTACCTTTTCCTCCAATCTATTAAATGTAAAATACTCAAAGAGAGGTTTAAGAGACATGACATTTACTTCTTAGAGGTTAAATACCTGAGACAAGTAGCTAACACTGGAACACTGGATGTCAAACTGCTGTCTAAAACAATCTTGATAGGTTGAAATAATAAGATCTAATCAAGATGAATTTTAGTAGGTTAAATACAAAGGAAAATGGGGAAAATGTGATTTAACAATGGAACATTTGCAAAAAATGACTACAAGAACAAAATGTTCAAATGATGGACTGTGTCTACTAATAAATTCAGTTCCTCTCAAAATCAGTTCCTCATTCCATGAAATAGCATGAGAAAATACTAATGACTTAAAAAAGCTATTCAGAGAATTAATGACAGAAAACTTCCCAAACAGAGGGGAAGAATTTGACATAGAGATAGTTAAGTGAGGCATATAGGATGGCAACTAGCCATGATTGAAAAAAAATCTATACCTAGACATAAAATAATCAAGGTCCAAGAAACCCAACAGAAGAACAAAATACTACAAGCAGTAAGAGATAAGAAACAAATCACATGCAAAGGAATGACCATCAGAATCACAGCAGACTTTTCAATACAAACCCTTAGGTTAAGGAGAGCCTGGAATGAGACATTTCAAGTACCAAAGGAAAACAGCCTCCAACCTAGAATGATGTATCCTGCAAAAACTCTCTTTCAGAATGGATGGGGAAATAAGATACTTCCATGACAAAGAACACCTGAGAAACTTCATGAATACCAAACCAGCACTACAAGGAAATCTAAACAATATCCTAGAAAAAGATAATGAAGGTCACAAAACCATGAGGCCCAACAGAGCTAATCAAATAGACAAGGCAAGAAACTAAAAGAAGAGGGAGGGAAAAGTAAAAAGAGTGAAGAAACAGACAATAACATGATGATAATAAGTCAGTACATATCAGTTTTAACCATCAATGTCAATGGGCTCAATTCAACAATCAAGAGAAATAGACAGGGAGAATGGATTAAGAAGCAAAATCCAACAATATGTTGTATACAATAAATGCACCTAGCGCAAAACGAAGACCATAGACTGAAAGAGCAAGGATGGAAAACAATTGCCCATGTGACAGGAGCCCATAAAAAGCATGGGTAGCTATCTTATTCGCAGACAACGTAAATATCAAACCAAAAGTGATTGAGAGAGACAAAGAAGGTCACTACATCCTTGTAAAGGGAACTATTCAAAAGGAAGAGATGACAATCATAAACATATATGCACCAAATATTAATACCCCAACTATATAAAACAAATATTAAGTAACATTAAAAACCAAATAAGTACTAACACAATTATAGTGGGTGATCTAAATACCCCACTATCACAAATAGATCATCTAGGTAAAAAGTCAACAGGAAGATACTAGAACTCAACCAAGCTTTTGAATATATGGAGTTAATAGACCTATATAGAGTGTTCCAACCCACACAATCAGAATATACATTCTTTTCAGCTGCATATGGGTCATTCTCCAAGATAGATCACATAATAGCTCACAGAACAGATTTGAATAAATGCAAAAGAATCAAAGTTATTGCCTGTATATTATTAGACCATAGTGGGTCAAGCTGGAGATTGATAGCATAAGAAACTGTAGGAACTTCACAAACACATGGAAATAGAACAATACTCTCCTGAACAATCAGTGGGTCACAGAGGAAATTAGAAAAGAAATTACAGAGTTTTTACAAATAAATGATAATACCAACACAACTTACAGGAATCTATGGAACACAGTGAAAGCAATTCTATGTGAAAAATTCATAGCAGTGAATGCCTGCAATAGGAAAACAGAGTGAGCTCAAATAAACAACCTAATGATGAATCTTAGACTCCTAGAAAAAGAAGAGCAAGAAAAACTCAAAGCTCATACAAGAGAGGAAATTATAAAGATTAGAGCAGAAATCAATGCAATGGGAAAACTAAGAAAATGAAAAAAAATGAATCAAAGGGTTGGTTTTTTCAAAGAATAAATAAAATCGATAAACCCTTACCTAATCTTACCAAAAAAGTAAAGAAAAAGCTCAGATCCATGCAATTAGGAATGAAAAAGGTGATGCCACAACAGATCCAACAGAAATCCAGAGGATAGGCAGTAGCTACTTTGAGAACCTATACTCTAATAAAATGAAAAACACAGAAGAAATGGACAGATTTCTAGATACTTATGAATTACCAAAGTTGAACGAAGAATTTAAAAAACTTTTAAATACCCCAATTAAAATCAGTGAAATTGAAAATGTAATTAAAAATTTACCGACAAAGAAAAGCCCAGGCCTTGATGGATTCACTGCTGAATTTTACAAGACATTTAGAGAAGAACTACTGCCATTACTCTTCAAACTTTTCAATGAAATTGAAAGGGAAGAAATACTTCCAAATTCATTTCTGGAAGCAAATATCACTTTGATTCCCAAACCAGGGAAAGACGTAACTATAAAAGAGAACCACAGGCCAATCTCCTTAATGAATACAGATGCAAAAATCCTTAATAAGATACTAGCAAAGAGAATACAGAGGATCATCAAGAAGATCATACATCCTGACCAAGTCGGATTTATTCCAGGAATGCAAGGATGGTTCAACATATGTAAGTCAATAAATGTAATATATTAACAGAGTCAAGGACACAAACCACATGATCCTCTCAATAGTTGCAGAAAAAGCATTTGACAAAATTCAAAAGCCATTCATTATAAAAACCCTGCAAAAAATTGAAATAGTCTATATCTCATCTTAATAAATGTACCTATGAAAAACCAACAGCCAACATCATATTAAATGGCCAAAAACTGAAAACCTTCACGTTAAAATCAGGAACAAGATAAGGATGCCCACTATCACCACTCCTCTTTGATATAGTTCTGGAAACATTAGCCATAGCAATCAGACAAGAGAAAGAAATTAAAACAGCAAAGATAGGAAAGGAAGAAGTTAAATGGTCATTATTTGCTGATGACATGATACTCTATATTGAAGACCCAAAAAATTCCACCAAAAGACTTCTAGACTTAATTGACACTTTCAGCAGAGTAGCTGGAGAAAAGGTCAACAATCAAAAATCAATATCCTTCTTCAACACAAATAACAGACTCACTGAGAGATAAATTAGGGAAATAATTCCTTTCATAATAGCATCAAAAAATGAAGTATCTAGAAATCAATCTAATGAAAGAAACAAAAGACCTCTACACTGAAAACTACAGCTCTCTGAAAAATGAGATCAAAGATGATATAAGAAAATGGAAAGATATCCCCTGCTCCTGGGTAGGAAGAATCAACATAGTGAACATGGCCATACTACCAAAACTGGTAAACATATTCAATGAAATACCAATAGAAATTCCAACAGTATATTTTACCAAACTAGAGGAAACAATACAAAAATTCATTTGGAACCAGAAGAGACCTCTAATAGCAAAAGCCATCCTAGGCAACAGAGACATGCCAGCAGGTATAACAATTCCCAATTTGAAACTATACTATAAAGCCACTGTGATAAAAGCAGCATGGTACAGGCAAAAAAAACAGACCTGAGGATTAGTGGAAGATTGGAAGATTCAGAAACACCTCCAAATGTACTCAGCTACCTCATCTTTATGAAGGTGTCAACCATCCTCACTGGAGGAAAGATAGCTTCATTAATAAATGGTGTTGGAAAAACTGGATTTCAACCTGCCAAAGATTAAAACTAGGCCCTTATTTTTCACCATGCACTAAACTAAAATCCACTTTGAGTAAAGACCTAAATATAAAAAAGTGTTGCTAAATTTTCTGGAAGATAAGTTAGGTCGAACTCTTAAAGACATTGGCATAGGAAGAGACTACAAATCCTCAGTAGCATGGAAACTGGCAGAAAGAATCAACAAATGGGATCTCATCTTATTAAGAAGCTTCTGCACTGCAAAATAAACCATGAATTGAACTAAGAGACAACCCACAATGTGAGAAAAAAATTTTTACCAGCTGCTCCTCAGACAAAGGACTATTATCTAGAATATATAAAGAACTCAAAGAAGTCAGGCCCCCCAAATATGGGCATCTGAAATGAACAGACATTTCTCAGACAAAGAAGGAAAAGCAGCAAGTAAATATATAAAAAAATGTTCCACATCACTGGTCATTTGAGAGATGCAGATGAAAACAACACTGAGATTCCCCATCACCCCACAAAGAAATGGCTGCTATCAAGAAATCAACCAGGGGCTGGGGATTTAGCTTAGTGGTTTGAAGACCTGCCTTGCAAGCGCAAGGACTAAGAAATCAATCAATCACAAATGTTGGCAGGGTTGTGGGGACAAAAGAACCCTTCTCCATTTTTGGTGGGAGTGCAGATGAAGACTAGTGCAACCACTATGGAAATCAATATGGAGATACCTCAAAGAGCTGGGACTAGAGGTTCCATTTGACCCAGCCATCCCTCTGCTGGGTATCTTTCCAAAAGAATTAAAAGTATCATATCACAGAGATATATGCACACCTATGTTTATAGCGGCACAGTTTGTAATAGCTAAAATTTGGAAACAGCCCATCTGCCTATCAGTTGGAGACTGGATAAAGAAGATGTGGTTTTTCTATCAAATGGAATACTACTCAGCCATAAAGAATGAGAAATTAGAGTCATTAATAGGAAAATGGATACATATTGAGGATATACTCCTAAGTGAAATTGATAAGTCATGCATATATAAATACTGTATAGTTTCTCTGTTGTGAAAATCTATAATGGTACATAAGATCCCAATGATGTAATTGACAATGTGAAATAGCAAGAAAAGGGCTAAAGTTATAGGGGAAATGGGAAGGGTAAGGGAAAGGTAATAAAGGAAAAGGGAAAAAAAATCATGAGAAAATGAAAAAATGGAAATAAAGTGTTTGTAAATAGCGAAGGGAGGAGTGGGTGAAGGGAGGGCAGGAACAAGGGGAAAAAATGAGAGACCTGTCATGTTAAGGTACAAAATCCCAATGATGAATTTAACTGTACTGTATACCTAAAATGTACCAATGAACTCAATGAGGAAAAAAAAATAAAATCAGTTCATCTTCAGATACATTGTGTTGATATCCATATCAAGGGAGAACAAATGCAGAACTCTTCATATGAGAAGTGTCAAGTGAGAAGTACTCTTCATGGTAATCTGCTATACTCTATACAGTCCATTTATAAGCAATTTTTACTGTACCTCCCAGAGGTGCCTTTATGAGTTATTAGTCATAACTAATTACCTGTTGGTCAGTGAATGTTCTTCACTCCCCATATCTCCAAGAGAGGATGGTACCTAACAGCACTAAAATAATGCTACACGGAAGGCTAAGGATACTAATTTTTTTTTTCTTTCCCTCCAACAAAGGACTAGAACATGGATTTTGGAGAAACCTGTAATATGTCAGAAAAAATTCCAGACAATAAGTTTTGTGTGCTTCATGGCATCCTTAAGAGTTTCTTAAAATTCTTGATATCTTATATTTATAAGAATTTATACAGTGAAGCCACGTCTGGTTTTATTTTCTTGTAGCAGCAACAATAGCGGCAAAAACTCATTTTGTAAATCATACCTGTGTGCCAAGGCCTGTACTAAGTACTTTAACTGTTTTATCTCATTCAGTTGTCATAATAACTCATTATGAAGAAGAATAATCCAAGTCTTAGAGATCTGAGAAATTTGCCTAAACCCACCTTACTAGTCAGTGCTAAAACTGGAGCTTAATTTTAGATTTTCTCACTTGATAGATGCAGCTCTGCCTAGAGTTTAGAAAGAGTCATACCCTGGATTTGGGGGGACTGAAGTTCTAGGGCAGATCTAAGTTAACATTGTGCTGAAATACTTCGCTTTTCTAGGCCTTTACTTTCTTTTTTGTAGATTGGGTTTACTAAACTGAATGATAAATGTGGTGCCTTGCAGATCTATTCTCCTAACTGTAGTTTATTAAGAATTTGAATGTCTTTTTTTCTTTAACTAGGGAAAGTAGAATTTGACTAAAACTTGAAAATAATTGTTTGTAGAGAAAGTTTTTAGTGTTGATTCTCCCAGTTATCAAGGCAAAAATAATAAAATATGTGATAAATTACTGATAGGATTTTGAGAAATGATATCAAACATTAAAGGAAAAAATTAGAAGTATTTATCATTGATTTCAAAATTATTTTGATAGGATTGATTTTTTTTAACCTTATACGTATGTCAGAGGATGTCAAATGAGATTGTATTTAGTTTCTCAGAGAGCTGAAAACCTGAAAAATATCGGTGATATGAGCCCACACATTTTATCAAGAGCTGCCAGCTAAATGTGTGTCAGAAACGATCCATATGGTGGATAGAGTCAGTGACTGGGAGGAGGCTCAAGGGGAGCTTTTGTGCAGTATTTCGTGTGTTTTGAGTGCTTGCTATGTAAATATATTCACTCCATTCATTCATTGAGCTGTGTATTTGTGAGTTGAACACTTTTCTGTATTCATTCTATAATTTTTCCTAGAAATTGTCACCGAAAGGTCAAAGTACTAACAACTCTAGTCAGTTGCCTGTAGGATAAATAAGAGAGAACTGAGCATTTGAAAATGTTAACAAATACATTAAATTAGAGAATTGTTAAGCAAATAAGAAGTGTGCAAAACTTTCCATGACCCTCCCTTCAGGTATATTTGAGCCTTCTATCCTATCTTGTACATAGTTTTATTGTACTTATTAAGCCATTTAGAAGTTACTCCAAGATCATGTCAGTCTAGAATTTTAACAGAAAAATCCAATTAAAAAATGAAATAGCAAAATTTACACTAATAAATTATAGATTTTGAACATCCCCTCTCCAGAGAATCTGTATTCTAAAATAAATAAGACTATTGAGAAAAGGGATGCAGACAAATTAGGGGGAAATCATAAAATGATGGACTATTAGGCATCAGGAAGGCAGATAATTTGAGGTCTAAGATGTTTTCAGATAAATAGGTATTCTGCTTTGCTACAAATTAACTTTTTTTCTATCTTTGGTAGATTTAAAAACATAGATATGAAATCCAAATTTTCAAACAATATATGTATAAATTAGTATATTTTGTTTAAATCACTGAGTAAATAAAAGGCAATAAATTATGGTCATAGTCAAAATTATATTGAATAGAATATACTCTAACTCACTCATTCAACAAATTGCCTATTGTGGCCTTACAATTTCCCAGTCACTTGGAACAATTCCATGGACAAAATGAGAGGATCTTCCATTTATAGAATCTTTGATTTGGCAAGAGAAGAGGACATTTAAAAATTATTGCATCAATAATTAAGTATAAGCCTGAACAGTTCTGTAAACTAATGTTCAAGTATTCAATTTTCTCGAATCAGTGTTTATAAAATTATCAAAGTATATTTATATTCAGCATTAATATCATTTTCTGAATATGTGACTCTCAAAGTAAAAATGCTACATAAATAACATTTACTTACAATTGCACTCAATAGTTTTTATTCCATCTTGTATATTAAAGTAGTGTGTTGACACAGCATTTGTATTATTGTAACTTTATACTTGGAAGAAAATTCCTTCTCTTTGAAAACACATTTTTGTTTATCTTAATTGTCTTATGAAATTTATGTTGCTAATAGCTCCAAGAATATTTAGTTGGATCATTTGTTCTTAATTTTCAAAGAGGTTGCAATTCAACAATATTCAGTTGTTTTGGCAATTAATTAACTAACTAAAGTTTTAAATGAATCAGTACTTAAGCAATTTTTTGTTTTGTTTTGTTTTGTTTTTTGGTACCGGGGATTGAACTCCGGTCCTTGCGCTTGCAAGGCAGGCCACCGAACCACTGAGCTAAATCCCCGGGCCCAGTACTTACGCAATTTTTGAATAATCGTTTCCTGGCTTCAGGCTTCTTTACTACCTAAATGTAATGTATTACTGAAAAATACTTAAACATAAATGGAGAAGTTCTAGATTGTTCTGTTTTCAGTGTAAGGAAAACTAAAATTGTAAAAACTCATGGTATTTTCCAGCTACTCCAGAAATCTACAGTCTAGAGCACTGATCTAAAACAATTACAGATTTCTCAGAAATGCACAGTAGTGGGCTGGGGATTTAGCTCTATGGTGCCGCCACCTGCCTCACAAGCATAAGGTCCGAGTTCAATCCCCCAGAACAAAAAAATAAAGAAAAGAAAAAAGAAATACACAGTGTTAAGGGATTAATAAATGATGAAGATGGACCTAAATATCTAAATTTCAAACCCAGAACTATTTTGTCTTCAGATGTTTGATTCTAGGTTTATGCATTAAATACATGAGATTATTAATCAATATTCAAGTCCAATGCACGTGTTGTCTTGCCTGTTGCTGTATTTGTCATTTTTCCCACCACTGGGATGAAGTATCCAATCTAGCACATGCAACAGAAAGGAGCAGAGGTTTATTTTGACTCAGTTTCAGAAGGATCAGTTTATATGTAATTGGCTCTAACACAAAAAATGAGCTGCTCAACATGTGGCAGTCTGGAAGCAGAAAGAGAAGGGAAGACCTGGGGATAAGAATACAGCCTTCTAATTTATGCCCCCAGGCCCACGACCTCTAAAGTGTACATGCAGCTATGAACTCATCAATAGACTAATCCACTGATGAGTTTACTGCCCCCATGATCCAGTCACCTTCCAAAAACTGGGCCTCTGCCCACTGAGACTTTTGAGGGACATTTTACTTCTAAACAACAACAGTCATCATTCTTGCTGTTAAAATTGTGTGTAAATTTCAAACATTAAAATACTTTCTGGTAATCACAAACAACTTTATGAGGAGATATTTATTCAGCCATTCATTTCTATTTTAAAAATGTATTGTCTCAAATCCTTTTTTGAAGAGCATTTTACAACACAGAATTTAATAGTATATTCTCTTCCTACCCCACCCCCCTTGGTTCTGAGGATTGAATCCAGGGCCTTCACATTGAACTAAATCCGCAGCCTTTTTCTAAAATGTATTGGTAGGCCTGATCTCACTAAGTTGCTAATTTGCTTGGGCTGTGCTCAAACTTGAGATTCTCTTGCCTCAGCCTCCTAGAATGCTAGTATTACAGATGCGCGCCCAGTGTATGACATAGTCTATACCAGTGATGGGGACCTTTTAGAGCTTTCAATGATACAAACAGCCCTCTGCGGCATGTGTGCCATAGGTTTGCCACCACTCCTCTATATGTTTAAATTTGTCTCATTTCACATAATGTATTCTCATTTGACGGACTTTTTCATTGTTCATATTTCATTGTTCATTTGCCAGCATAACCAAATATTGTTTTGGCAAAGTAAGCAACAAAAACTATTTCCTTTTCTCTTGCTCTCTTCCAGATTATTCTAACATAGTACCATATATTTAGACCTTAGCTTCCCTAAATCTCACCATCCTGTGGCTCTAGGTGAGCAGTAATAAATCAGTTATCTGTAGCTTCCTCTATCAGTGATAATGTACCACTTTAGCCACAGGTCATCCATTCTACCTCACTGCCTCATAGTTTTGCTGAGATATTTTCTGGATGTCCTTCATACTTCTAGGGCAACTCAGAAGCTATGTGCTTGTCTTTGGCTCTCATCTTTCTGTTGCTATTTTCTTTCTTAATTTTAGTGGTTGTCTGTGAAACTACTTAAAAGTGGTACCAATTCACTGCCATTGTTTTCAGTGCCTTCTACAAAAACCCTGATATCTGAATCAAGAGGTTTGCCACCTAGATTCATAATCAGAAATCTTCAATGTGCCGAGGTTACAGGTTCCTGAGACTCCTCCAATGTGTCAAGTTTTCAGGTTCCTGAGAATCCTCCAGAAACTGAGATAGGAAGGATTATCATTATCCATTCTTTTTCACATTTTGTTACCTGGATATGAATGCAGTGTTTCTTATGACACCAATATCATTCAAAAATCCCTTATAAAATCAAAGTAAACCACTTCCTACATCTGTATCCCACTGTCATATTATCTGACATATCACTATGTGCCTTGGATAGGAAGTACTATTTTAGAAGAAGTACTATCTGACCTTTTTCATCTGAATTTTTTACCATCCCCCAGGATGAATACATTGCCACAGAACATGACAGTAAATTCAGCTAAATGTACCATACAAATCAGCTCAACTAATTCTTTCTTGGTGGTTCCACCCACAGTTTTATGAGGAATATTTTGACTTTAGTTTAATAATAAGGGAGTTCTTTTTACTATCATATCCACCTCTTATACTCAGTACATGTCTTTTCCTCTGGTACCCGGAATCGAACCTTGCACCTGTCAGGCAGGCACAGTGCCACTGAGCTAAATCCTGGGTCCTCAGTTCATGTTTTTTTAACCACATTGTTCTGTGCCTTATTCTCCACATCCAAGGCTATGTCAGAGTAGAGCTCTAAATCAGTATCAAAATTTGATGGACCCAAACTAGCCATGGCAGTAATAAAAATACCTAAAAGTATTTATAAGTTCAAAAAACTGGAAAGTTTTAAGGTTCCTAGAAAAATTATTGAACCCATGGTCCAGCCTAGAATCATAGGATTAGATAAAATTTTTTTCAAAGGAGTCATTTCTTATGAAAGCTTATAAAGGTTACATTTTTATATTAAAACATTTTCTCTAGTTTCCTCCAAGTTCAATGATTCCAAAGTTATTTAGTTACTCCCATCACGCTAGCTTTTATCATGCTCTTATCCCAATTGGATATCAAAAAAGGAAAAGTGAACCTGTAAACATGACCATCTTCCACAAAACAGGGGGTGCAGATGTCCTTTCAAAAGCATAGCCACTAATTGTGAACACTTTTAGGAGATATGAGAAAGGTAAAGAATTCTAACTAAGTTACAAAATCTTAACCACAAGAGGATATAACAGACAAGTGCAAGATATAAAATGGTATGTAGGAGGTTGTTATGATAGCAGGGTGATTTATAATACTAATATTTAGGAACCAAAAGGTTAGAACAAACAGAACCAAGTGAATTTAAAAGAGCTACTGACCATAGTTAAATGACCAGTACACTCTATATTAGTTCTGAATGAGTAATACCCTTTATAAACTTCCACACAGAGGGTACTGATGTAGAAACTTAGTCACCAATAAAAGATACTATACCACAGCAACTACTTTGAAGACAAAAACTCACAAAAAGAGTAAAACATTAGCTCTTAAAGTATAGTATGGGGCCTAGCAGCATTGGGATCACCAGGGAATTTGTAAGATATGCAAATTCTTCAATGCTTTCTGAGATCTAATAAATCAGAAATTCCAGTATGGGGCCAAGAAATTCATTTTTAATTCTTTAATATTCCTCTATGTAATTTTGATGCATTTTGAAGTTTTAGAAACACTGATTTAGGAATAACTTATGAATGACTTTACTTGCATGAACAAATATTGGCTAATTACTCAGGTTCAGGATTTCACAGGGCTAAAAGAAGCATACAACAAAATTTATGAAATTCGGGGTCTTAACACTTGGTTAAGACAAAAAACACAGTTTACAGATATTTTATCAATCCAAGTCAGGATCAAGAACAATGCCACGGAAAAACCAGGTTAAGATTAATTGCCAGTTTTGCAGACTTGAATGTTTTAAATGTAGTCCTTGGGGCTGAAAGGACTCCTTGCTTCCTGGGATTAAGGAAGATTGCTAATAAGGGTTAATGATTTGGAATATTAAGAAAGTTTTGAATAGAAGCTAGAATGACAGAGCAAAAGTGGGAGAGGACTTTCACAAAAATTTTTATTTTATAACATATTCAAAGAGAAATCAATACCAGTCCCTTGAAAATTCTTCCAAAAAACAAGAGAGTATACTTCCAAACCAAAGAAACTGTTATGAGGCCAGCATCATCCTTTTGGCATTATACAAAAGCTAAAGACACTATAAGAAAACTATAGATCAGTATCTCTAAGAAACAGGTGTATGGACTCAATAAAATAACAACAAACAAATTCAACAGCAGATTAAAAGCAATATACAACATGACCAGTGGGATATATCCCTGGAATATAAAGATGATTCAACAAATGTAAATCTATGTACTACATTTACAGAATGAAAATTTTAAAATAACATAATCATCTTAATAGATGCAGAAAAAGCATTTGACAGTGTTTATTCTTTCATGAAAATCTCTAAATAAACTAACTATAATTGTAACTTAGGGCATTATAAAAAAGGCCATTTATCAAATGCCCAAAAGCAACATTATACCATTCCATGGGGAAAATTGAAAGATTTTCTTTTAAGAACCACTGTAAGACAAAGATGCTCACTATTTCCACTTCTATTCCAAACAGTACTGTATTAGCCAGAAGGGTTATATAAGAAGATGTAAAGGAATCCAAATTTGAAAGATATGAGTAAAATGGTCCGTTTTCTTTGGGCTTGGTGAAGATCTTTGTAGAAAACCCAAAAGACTTCTTTAAAATATTAGAATAAAGATTTCAGTAATGTTGATAGAAAATCAACATACAAATATCAGTAGTATTTCTTTACATTCACAACAGATGATCCAAACACAAATTAAGAAAAAAAATCTCATTTAGAATATCACCTAATTTACTAGAATAATTAATAATAAATTTAGCCAAGGAAGTAAAGGATCTGTACACTGAAAATTTTAACATATTGATAGGAAATTGAAGAAGACACAAATAAGTGGAAAAATATATTGCATTTATTACTTGGGAAGATATATATTGCTAAAATCTTCATATGGTAACCAAGCATGTATAGATATATCAGTCTCTATTAAAATTCTAATGACATTTTTTCATAGAATTACAAAAAAGCAATCCTAAAATTCTTGTGGAACCATAAAAATCTTCAGAACCCAAGCCTTGAAAACGAACAAAATTGTAGGCATCATACTTCATGATTTTGAATTATGCTACAAAGCTTTTGAAACCTAAACAGGGACTTATGGGAAATTAGCAGAATGGTGAGCAGGAGCAAATCACCCTCTTGGAGACTGGGAGACCAGATGCTAGAGTATATCAACTTGCAGGAGAGCAGAAGGAGGGAGGTGGATCCTGGAGACCCAGGAAAGTTCTATGGGGAGAATTGGAGCCCATTGGGAGAGCAACAGTGATGGAGCCCAAGGCAAAAGAGGGAAGTAGCAAACTACTTTCTCCCTAACTTCTGGCTTGAGGTATGAGAGAGGAAGCTCAAGCCTACAGTAGTTCCTTGACAATGGGGACCATGGGGGACTCCATGAAAAAATGCACCAGTGGAGCTGAGCAGTGGATGTCGTGGGCTGCAGCAGGTGGCAAGTGACTCCTTTCCATATGTCCACAGGAGAGGGTGATTGGCTGCATGCCATTTTGGGGAGGGGCCAGCTGAACCCAGGATTTGGAAAAACCCTGAGTTAACACCATCTATGGGCTATTAGTGTCTGGGTGAGGCACAATCCTGAGAGAGACACCCATGGTCAGGGAGCTGAGATCAGCTGGCAAGAAGCACTCACAGCGTTGTGGGGTGAACAACTTGGGTCACAGGCCAACAGCCAGAGACTAGGATCAGCCTGAAATTCTGCAGAATTGAGTTAGCACCCACCCTATTTCTAATGTAGGCTTGCTGGGACTATACACCACCCTTCCCTAATACTACTGCAGGCTTGCTGGAATTATAACACTGATCTGGGCTCTGTTTGTCTCTTTTGTTTACTAGTGACAGTGGAGACATACACTGAAATGGACACTGCCACAAAACCATAGACCCCAGAAGATAACCATGTGTTTGAAATCACAGAGAAATCCCTCTTATTTTTGTTTGTTTGATATAAAAATATTTTACTCATTAAGTTTATTGATGCATTTTAGGTATACATTCTGATCACATTCATCATTGAGAATTTGTACCTGTACATTATATATCTTTATTTTAATTTTTCCCATTCCTCTTTTCTCCTCTTAACCCATCCATATCTCCCTATTTGTATATTCTTGTTTTTTCATGAGTGTGAACATTGTTTTTAGTTTTTGTGTTTCATTTAGTTCTTATTTTGGTTTCTTCCTTTGTTGTTTCCCTCTTGTCTTTTTCCCCAATCTCCAGATGCATAAGTAATCTTTTAGTCTATTTGTGACAGCGGGGTATTGAGGTCCCCCACTACTATTGTATTAGTGCTTATTTGATGTTTCATGTCTGTTAGTACTTGTTTTATATACTTGGGTGCACCAGTATTTGGTGCATATATATTTATGATTGCCATCTCTTCCTCTGGCATTGTTCCCTTTACAAAGATGTAGTGGCCTTCTTTGTTTCTCTTAATCAGTGTTGGTTTGAAATCCATTTGGTCTACAAATAGGATAGCTACTCCTGCTTTTATTCAGGTTCCTGTCACATGCAGTATTGTTTTCCACCCTTTAACTTTCACTCTATGAATTTCTTTTTGAATTAAGTGTGTTTCATGTATGTAGCATATTGTTGGATCTTGCTTCTTGACCTATTCTGTCAGTTTGTTTCTTTTGATTGGTGTATTGAGACCATTAACATTGATGATTATTACTGATATATATATTGACTTATCCATATCATGACATTTTCTTTTTGTTGGATTCTCCCACTTTGCATTTAATTTCTTGTCTGCCTGATGGATTAATTCTGCTGGGCTTCCTGGGGTTGTGGTCCTCACTGTCTTTTCCTAGGATATTGTTTAAATATTTTGGGTGTACTGGTTTGGTATTCATGAAGTTCCTCAGGTGCTCTTTGTCATGAAAGTATCTTATTTCTCCGTCAATTTTGACACATAGTTTTGCAGGGTACATCAATCTGGTTCAGAGGTTGCTTTCTTTTAGGGCTTGAAATGCTTCAATCTAGGCTCATCTTGCCTTGAAGGTTTTGTATTGAGAAGTCTGCTGGGATTTTGATGGTTTTTCTTTTGTATGTGATTTGTTTCTTTTCTCTAACTGCTAAGAGAATTTTATTTTTTTGTTGGGTTTCTGGAATCTTAACTATTATATGCCTAGGTGTAGATCTTTTTGATTACGGCTAGTTGGAGTCCCATATGCCTCACTTATCTATATATCAAGTTCTTTTCCCCTGCTTGGGAAGTTTTCTGCCATTACTTCTGTGAACATGTTTTTATGTCATTTGCACTTTCTCTTGTTTCTTCATTGACTCTAATTAGTCTTATATTTTTCTTCTTTGCATCATCTAGCAGCTGTTGGATTGATTTTTCATGGTCCCTTAATATTTTTAAGAATTTTTTCTTTTCCTAGTCACTAATTTCAATCCTGTCTTCTATATCTGATATTCCATCCTCCCATTGGCTCATTCTGCTGTTTAAACTATCAGTGGAGTTTTTGATTTCCTGGATATCTGTTTGCATGTTTTATGGATTCTATTTATTTCCTGTGTAGGATTCCATCATGTGCCTCAGGTTCTCAATTTTTAAAAATCTGTGTCTGCTCTAAAAACATAACCCCCAAATTTCTGAGGATTAAGAAAATATGAAGAATCTTGAGTATCTTTTAAGGAAGATAAAAATAATTTAGTCTTTTTCTTAAAGTGATGCAATTAATGTTTTTAACATCTCTTTATAGTCACAGCCAAAAGTAAAAGCATTTTATTGAATAAATTTCTTAATTAAGAATTGCACATTAGTACATTTTCCCATTTTTTCTTAAGTATGCCTTGGATTAAGAAAGTGTAACTTGACATAAAAACAATTTTAATAAAACCCTAATTCACATGTAGCAAAAAGTAGCCTAGATTATGAAGCTTATTAATAAGATCACTGAAATCAGTCTAAAAGCATAATTACCTGAATTTCTGAATGATATACAGTTAAAATTTTCTGATAGAGTTTACTTAAAACAAAATATTTCCATGTTTTTATTAGATGGCACTTTTTTCACAGATCTTAACTGAAAAGCACAAATATTTAATCACTAATGTATTGACTATAATTCTGGTTTAACTTAATGAATAAAAATGTTCTTTAGCTTTCTCTCTCTCTCTTTTTTTTTGAGGGAGTAGGAGATTGCAGATTGAACCTGTGAGTTTTCTATTAAGCTATGCCTTTAACCTTGTTTAATTTATCTTTTTGTGTGTGTGATTATAATTTTGTGTCTTGCTAAGTTACTAAGTTGGCCAGGCTTGACTTGAACTTAAGTTACTAAGTTTCCCAGGCTTGACTTGTCTCAGCTTCCTAGAGTGTGGACATTGTCTCTCTTAAAAGACAATGTCTGGAATAGTTTTGTACAGGCTCAGTGATAAATGAATGAAACATAATTCCACATTTGAATAGAAAAATTGATATATGACAGGCATTGCAAATAGAATGACTAATTGTTTTCTATATGTAAAAAGTATAGAAGTACACAGATATCCACTTCATCCATACACAAAAATCAATTAATTCCAGATTGATCAAGATCTTACTATGGAAAACAATACTTTGAAATTTTTGAAGAGATAAAATAAATCTTACTGAACTTTGGCTAAGGGAGAATTTCTCAAACAAGATATGAAAGCCAAAATCACTTAATAAAACTAATGATAGTTTTACATACCAATTTAAGAACTTATTTTCATCAAAAAATACAATAGAGAGCTGGGGATTTAGCGCAGTGGTTAAACCACCTGACTCAGAAGCGCAAGGTACTGAGTTTGATCCCCAATACCAAAAAATACAATACAGTGAAAAGACAAGACATGGTTGGAAATGATATTTGCAATACTGATTAATGAAAGAAGTCCTATCTTAATCCAAACATAAAAATTCTATCAGAAATGAGAAAGGAAAAGAACGACAACAAAAAGATGAACATAGCAGTACTTTCATAGGAGACAGAATCAAAATGAAATGGCCACGAAACATTAAAATGTTATGGTAAAATTGCCCACTATATAAATGACTAAAACCAGAATACTAAGCAAAGGTACAAGAAAACAGGAAACCATTTGGGTCCAATTACTTTTTAAAAATGCTATTACCTAATAGATTTGAAACTGTGCAGTCTCAATCACACAGTGACTCCATCTTTGATATATTCCCTACTAAATCTTGCAGATAAAAAGGAGACATGCAAAAGAATACTCTTAAGATTACTATTTGTAATGACAGAAAGACTAAACAAGACAAGTATTAAAAATAATTTGTGAAGGGAGGGCACGGACAAGGGGAAAAATGAGAACCAAGACCTGTCATGTAAAGGTACAAGATCCCAATAATGAATGTAATTGTACTGTATACCTAAAATGTAGTAATAAACTCAATAAAAGAAAAAAATTTTGGTGTACTTATAAATGAGTATTATTCAGCACTGAAAAAAAGAAAAAGCTACAGGCATCTGGGTGGATTAATTTCAATAACATACCAAAATACTACAGTGAAATGAAAAAAGATCTCAACAGAATAGTGTGGTACCACTAATTTAAATTTCAGAACAAGAAAAACCAAAGAAAATATTGCTTAAATTGTTTTTTATTTAGTGTTTGTTTTGTTTATAACTCTGCTATATTATAAAACTATAAATAAAAATAAAGATATTTAAAACCAAGTCCAGGGTATTAAATAGTTTTATAGGGAGAAAGGATTTAGAGTTGTGGAGGGAAAGCATGATTTCAAAATTATGTCTGTGTCTTAAGAGTGATGTTTATATTGGTGCTCATGCTGATTTGTTTTCTGTCTATTCTTATTCCCTGAAATGTACATTTTTCACACTATTTTGCATAAATGATTTAAAATAGAAATTCAAGCAAATTATGAATGATGAGTTGGAAAGGGAGCAGAGTGGAGGTAAGAAGTATTATAGACAGCTGTCAGACAGAAATTAATATACAGTCAGAGAGGGACCGGGATCTGAAGTAATCAGATAGAAAAAAGATATCAGAATTGTGGCTAGAGGTGCTTCTGAAGAAGACCAAGGCTTCAAGATATAGAATGGCAAGACCTCAGTTCTTTCCTGAGGGATAAGCAATAACTTGAGATTATACTATAATTGGTATCACCTAGGCCAGTAAAGTCCAGATAGACATCAGTTACCCAGATGGATGACCAGATCCCTTCCAAATAATACTTTGGGCTTTCCATGCACCCTTGCTATGTAACTCTCTTCCCTATTGGACCAATAATAGCTAAGCAACTTCACTTGTAATCCTACAGATTGATTGTAGTTTGACCCACATTGTGACCTTGCTGTGTAAATTACCCCTGACAAAGGCCTATGTGGCAACCCACATCCGGGACCCATATCCCCCAATAA
Organism: Fukomys damarensis; assembly: GCF_012274545.1. NCBI lineage: Eukaryota > Metazoa > Chordata > Mammalia > Rodentia > Bathyergidae > Fukomys > Fukomys damarensis. The sequence goes on along the minus strand of NW_022900951.1, from coordinate 18,746,160 downwards.
ACCTTTCCTACTCTTAAGCTACTTTGTCCTTTGGAATTCATTCTTCAATTTCAGGGGACCCGAACTTGGCTTAATTGATATCTAGCAGGTTGGGAGTTATATTTTTCCCTGTACCAGAATGATTGGCTGGGATACAGGCTACTGCAAGGAGAGAAGTGGTGATGGCCTGAGCCATATAAAGGGAAATTAGGGATCTTAGACAAGATAGGAAAAAGGATATAAAGAATTCATCTAGTGACCTATAGGTTTTTTTAAAAAGTTATTTTATAATGGCCTTTCACACTGTACTTTCTTTTAAATAAACTTTTAAATAACAAACATAGAAAATAATGACATAAAAATGCTCAACTCAGTGAGTTTTAGAGCGAACACACCTGCGTAATTATATAATCAAGGTCAAGAAGACCATGAAAAGCACCCCAAAGCCTCCTGTGTTGCCTCCTATGATCACTGTTACTCCTTTCTGTCCCAAAATAACCACCGTCCTGACTTTGACTATCATGAAATAGTTTTGCCTTTTTGGACTTTATATGAATGGACTGATAAGTATGTATTTTGGGGGGACTATCTTTGTCCACATCATTGTGTTGTGAACTTCCTATATTTTGCTGTGCATAACATTACTCATATTCATTTCTGTGTAATATTCCATTGTTCTTCCTATAACACTACATACTGTGATTGTATAACATTTAGGTTTTTTTATACAGGGCTGTTGTGAAGAAATATGCTATTATATCTCTTAATACATGAATTTGCAGATATGCTTTATTTGAGAATACACTTATATATGCTGGTATTCCACTTTCATGAACAGTCACAAAGTGTCAGTTTTACAAACAATTTGAGTCCATTTACTATCGTACCAGGAATTTATGAATGTCCTACTTGATCCATATCCTCATAATATTTTATACTGTAAACCTTTTAAAAATGTATTCTTCTACTTGGTATATACTGTAATGTTATTGTAGTTTCAACTTGTTTATCTGTGAAAACTAGTGAGACATAACATCTTAACTTACCTTTGTTAGGTAGTTAGATATCACATTTTCTGTATGTTTAAAATTTTGCATTTGAGTGATATATCTTTTCTTGGTGATTCATGGAGGTAAGAAATTGGAAATACTTTTAGTGAAATAATAAAAGAGGTAAATTATAAAATCCAACATGACAAAAAAACAGAAGGGGCAAAATAGCTTTATTTTAGGGTGTTTTGTGCCGTCCATGGAAAAGTAGCAGTCTTCCTGTATAAAATACCATTGTTTCTGAAATCAAAAGCAATATTATTTTCTGGACTCTAGCTTTAAATAGACTTATGGTCCATTTTAAAAAATCTTCCTAGTACACGAGAGAAACTCATCTGTCTGTTATTTCTGTTGGCTCTTTTTGTAGATTGGTTGGACAGAGAACAAAAGGGGTCTCATTTAGCCCTGTCTTCTGGGCATCATTGCTGATTTCAGATATCACAGTGGCCAGGTCATGATAAATTTAACAGTCTTATTCAAATTGCTTTTCTCAAGTGAAATTCTCATTGTAGAAATATTCTTTCTTGAAAGTGATTAGGAAAATGTGAGTGGCCATTTTTGATCCTCATACAAATATTGTGTATTTTTTAGTGATAGAAGAACCTGTTTTAATTTATTTCTTTTAAATAACATCTGTTTTTACAATATGAAGTACTGTTTAATCAATAGATATGTTACTCTATAAATATAAATCTTTCCTTATCTCTTTACTTAACTAGATATCTTTCATGGTTCTTGATAAATCAGCCCGATTATAGCACCTTTACAGAGACCTTACAGAATCCCTGAAATATATATATAGCCAAAAGGTTTCTTCTTCACTAGAACTGAAATTCAGCATGGTATCTATATTACCTGTTACCCTCTTCAACTTGCTTTTCTCTAATTTATTCCTTTTTTAATACTCTTTTTTCTCATTCTAATCTCTCATATAAAAAGTGTTTATACCCGGGACTTGTAGCAAGCAGCTTGCCCTTCTTTACTAAATCAGAGAAAGAAAAAATAGGAGTTGAGGCTATGGAAATTGAAATTCATAGAAAAATGACAACATTTATTTCAAATATGGCTTATTAAAAATATTCTACTTCTGAATTTATGAATTTCCAAGGCAAATTTTCTCCTTGAAGAACATTTGAGGGCAGTTATGGAAAGGGAGATCCTATATTAATATTTAAACTGTTTGTCCTACAAATGCGTTCTACCAAAATAGTCTGCAGAATGTCACTGTCTTCCTGAGAAGAGGAGGAAGCATACTAGCTTTCAAATTAATGCATTTCACTTGGTATAAAATATTGAAAATAATGAGAGGCATGCAAGAAAAGGGATGAATGAATAAAGGAAAAATGTAGTATGATTTAATATTAATTTGAATAAGGTCTGATAACAGGAGGTTTGTATATTATGTGATAATAATGATAATAATGCTGACGACAATTTTAGTAGATATCCACTAATGACAGATATCTTTTTCTCTTAATTTTCGTTGGAGTAATGCAGTTTCTTGAGAAGAATTTTCTTTCTTACATAATTCTTAAAGAATGATAGCAAATTCTTCCAGTTTCTTTGAGTGGAGTGGACATGTTGACTATTAATCATGATGATTTTTGACATAACCTTAGAGAAGAGAAAAGAATGTTTGAAGGGTGGGAAATGGTTTAATTTATTTAGGGAGATAGATAGGTCTGACTCAAGCTGTCATTTATATGAATATGTGCTATACAGGGTTTAATTTTAATGCTAGTTGAAAGAACCTGACCAGAATAATTACCCATCACCAGTCCTCTTGGACATCGCACATAGTTTAGGTCTAGAAGGTGAAATGAGCAGAGAGGAAACAGTGTCTCTGCATCGAAAGTGGTTGTATTGTTCAGCACAGGGAAAGAAAATTGAACAAGCCCAAACTGATGTAATTTAAGATTTTTTAAAATCTTAATATTTAAACCAAATTTTTTACAAATTTTGAAATTATTAAGTATCAGGAAATCATGCTTGGAATGGGTTCCACTCTCAAGGAGAACTAGAAATGTAAATGCAAAGAAGGACATTAAGAAACCAGTGTGAAAACTATAGCTAATAGTACTAGATATATACAAGCTCATCACTGAAAATTTGATTAATTGCCCAGGAGAAAGTAGATTAATAAGGCATTATCTCTGTTAGGTTTTGAAATATCTTTAGGTTTGCTAGATGGACAAGACAGTAATATGTGTTCTAGACAAAGGAGATAATATGTGAAAGAGATTGGTGCATTAGAAAACTATAAGCAGCTCAGTACTATTCTTAGAGGGTGAAGTGAAGTGTCAGGGATAATTAAGTGCAGTGGATGGCCTGTTTCTGGAGCCCCAAGAAATCCAGTTAATGTTGGTTTGAAAAAAATAAAAAGGAGGGATTCCCTTTCCAGTCAGTTTCCTTTTCCAGTGCATTTGTGCTTATGAGTAGTTACCGAATGGTGTTCCCTAATGAAATGTAATGGCAGTGAGTGTAAAGATTTGAAAAGAACACATGTAGAGATGATAATCTTGAGACCAAAAGAAAAGTACATTCAATGTTTTCTGTTCAAACTGTTTTCTGACATTCAATAAATAATTAAATATCATTTGAGAAATCTGTAGGAGTAAAAAACAAAAACAATAACACACTCTGAGTCTCCCATAGTAAGAATTTGTCTATGAAGATTCATTGTTCTTATGGAAATAAGAGGAGAAGAAAAAGTACAGTATAAAATTTTCCAGATTCCTAAATTATTTTCTTTAGCAAAATAAAACTCTTGGAGGCTGAGCTGCACTATGTACCTAACACCATGTCATGTCTATTTTTTAAACACTGCTTTTGGATACCAGACAGAGAACAGGACGCGAGCACTCATGGACTGAAGGCACACCCGGAAAGGCAGTTTACTTCTGGCAGAAACTTTGCTTCACTGAGGCCAACAGGTTGGAAAGAATCAGACCCTGTCTGGCATAACTTGAAGAAGAGTGAGTGGAGACATTTGGTACTCAAATTTGCAAAATTTCAACAAGTTCTACTGCTTCAAATCAGTGAGGAGACACGGGTGTTTATTTCACCTGTAGAAGAAAAAGTCCAGTGAAAATGTATACTTGATTGAAAATCTACTTTCCTGGGTTTTTATAAGGATTTAATGAGATAATGTATTTCAAATCTTTAGGACAATATCTGGTACAAAGCAAGTGTTCCATATGGGAACAGTAGATATTCTTCATCTTACCATTATTTGTCTTGCTGTTTCCAAGAGTTTAGGCTCAAAATATGATACAATATGTACAGATGATATTGGTGCAAATTTTTTAAATGTACCAAAAATTTAAAAAAAGAAATAAAAATGGACAATTGAAATAGGCACTTCTCAAAAAAGAAAGTATAAATCACGAATAAATACATGAAAAATGTTCAACATTGCTGGCCATAAGAGAATTGCAAATTAAAACAGCACCGAGATTCTGCCTTACTCAGAAAGAGTGGCTGTCATCGAGAAATAAAATAATAAATGCTGCTGAAGGTGTGTGGGAAAAAGGAACCCTTCTACATTGCTGGTGGGAATGTAAACTAGTACAACCATTATGGAAATCAGTATGGAGATTCCTCAGAAAACTGAAATTAGAAATTTCATTTGACTGTAGCTATTCCTCTTCTAAGTGTCTTCCCCAAAGAATTAAAGACATCATATCACAGTGATACACATAAACTCATGTCAGTAGCAGCATAATTCACAATAGCTAAATCTTGGAAATGACATATATGTTCATCAGTAGTTGAATGCATAAAGAAAATGTATTTATGTATAGTAGAGTACTACTCTGCTATAGAGAAGGATAAATTTGAATTATTTTTAGGAAAATAAATGCACCTTGAGAAAATAATACTAAGTGAAATAAATCAGATACACAAGCTTAAATATCTCGTGATTTCTCTTATACAAGGAAACCAAAGTACAAATTATTTAAAGCGAAAAATAGAAGATGGATGATAGGAAACTGGAGATGGATCATTTGCAAATGGGAAGGGGACCAAGAGATCAAGGGAGAGGACAGGGAAGGAAGGGGAAAAGGAAGTAAAAAGATGTCTTTTGCACATGTACCAAGTCCCCCAGATGAATGGAATCATTATGTACTGCACAAATGTACTACCAAAAATTTAAAAAAATTTAGTACCAAGATCTTTCATGTAAGGGTACAAGATCCCAATGATAAGTGTAACTGCACTGTATACTTAAAAAGTACCAATAAACTAAATGAACAAAGTTTTAAAGTTAAAATATTATGTTAATTTATAAAGTTTAAGTAATAATGCAGTAAAATAACCTATCCATTAATTCTGAAGTTACATTTAATGAAAATATTAAGATGTTCTCTAAAAGCAAAGTAATGATATAGTGGCAACATTTCTAGGTAATGGATGTGCCTTGAGAACATGCTCTTAAGTGAAATAAATCAGACGTACATGTGTAGATATCACATTGTTTCTCTGGTGTGAGAAACTGAAAATGTAAATAAGAACCAAAATGTACAATAGATACTGTGAAATAGGAAAAAATGTTCAAATGGGAAGGGGAACTAGAGAGGGGGGAAAGAGAAGGGAAGGAAAGGAAAAGGAAAAAATGAGAAAAGATAAAATGGAGACAAAGCTTTTGTGAATAAGGAGGGGAAGAGAGATTGACAGAACAGGAGGGGAATGGGAAAAATAATCAAGATATATCATGTATAGGTACAAATTCCACATGACGAATGTGATCATTATGTACATCTAAATTGTACCAATAAACTTCTTTTAAAAACAAAATTAATAACAATATTGGGGCTGAAAATTTCTGAGATTGGGAATCACATCAATAAATGTAAAACAAAACCTGTAGGCACCTGCTACAACTGTCAGAATAAAAAAAAGGGAGATTTTTTTTCATTAAGTTTATTGGTACTTTTTATTTATACAGTTACACTTACATTCATCATTGGGATCTTGTACCTTTACATGATGTATCTTGGTTCTTATAGTTTTCTCATTCTCCGGGCCTCCCTTCACCCCCTCCACCCTTCCCTGTTTACAAAGACTTTGTTTCCATTTTTCCTTTTCTCATATTTTTTTCTTTTCCCTTCTTTCCTTTCCCCTACCCTTCCCACTTTCCCTACTCTCTTAGCCCCTTTCTTCCTGTTTTACATTGTCAGTTACACAATTTGAACCTTGTTTACAGTGTTAGCTTTTCACACTAGAGAAACTATTTGGTATTTACACAGGTGTGTCCTATTTATTTCACTTAAGCGTGTGCCCTCAATATGCATACATTTAGCTATAAATGTCTCTAATTTCTCATTCTTTATGGATGAGTAGTATTCCATTGTATAGAAAAACCACATCTTCTTTCTCCAGTCTCCAGTTGATGGGCAGTTGGGCTCCTTCCAAGTTTTAGTTTCTACAAACTGTGCCACTATAAACATGGGTAAGCATATATCGCTCTGGCATGATTCTTTTAATTCTGAAAGAGGGAGAATTTGATAGATGGCTTAGAAGCAGAAGAGACAGGATTTGAGGACAAAAAGTAGATATAAATTTTGGAAAATGAGGCAATCTAGATGAACCCTAGCTTGCTCCTGTGTAAGAAAGGGGATAGTGAAGGGTGAAGATCGCTTGGATGCGACGGACACACTGGGAGATGCCCTGTAGAAACACACATCAAGGCTCGATGTGCAGATTTTGGTGTCATTGTCTAGAAAGAAATTCTATGACACTGTGTTTTGTCTTTTAAAGAACACATAAATCTGAAATTATGTTGTTATAATTTTTATTATATCATGAAAAAGCTTTAATTGTGAATCAATGCAACCAAACTTATGACAGCACTCTCCATGTAATGCAATATTTGAATGAAAAAGAAGGCAAAATAGCCAAGTAAAATCAAGTATAGTAGGTGATGTCTCTTAAAATAATTAAAAATGTTAATAGAATCTGATGGGGCTTTTTGTGTAAGGTATCCTTCCCCTAAGAATTAATTTATTGTAAAAACAAATTTCAACATATCTGTTTCAGGGAATATTTGATATTAAGAAAAGAAACCCATTTATAGAAACTCAGGTAAAAATGAGAGAACTACAAGCATACAAAGAGTCTCCTACAATCTAATTGCTGGAAGACAGCATGTCTTCACAGATGTAAATCCAGTTTTGTAACCTGTTTTAGCTTAAAGTTTCAATAAAGGCATATGCACCAAAGCCTCCTTCTTAAGGGATACATTTAGATTTAATAAATGTTAATACTATACCTGCAGTACTACAGGCTGTTGGAACCACACCGTTGGCACATGTGAAATGTCTCCTCACCTGATTAAAATTGCACAATATTTATAGGAGTCATCCATAATAGCCATCTTATTTATTAATACTTTCTATTAGTATTTCCCATTAGTCCTTTGTTAAAATCATATCTGTCTTCCAATCCAAAAATGGGCATCTGAAATGAACAGACATTTCTCAAAGAAGTCAAAGCAGCAAATAAATATATTAAAAAATGTTCAACATCACTGGTCATTCAAGAAATGCAAATGAAAACAATGCTGAGATTCTACCCAACTCCAGAAAGAATGGTTGCTATCAAGAAATCAACCAATCGCAAGTGCTGGCAGGGTTGTTGGAAAAAAGGAACACTTTGCCACTTTTGCTGGGAGTGTAGATCGGTGCAAACACTGTGGAAATCAATGTGGAGATTCCTCAAAAAAACAGGATTAGAAGTCCCATTTGACCCAGCTATTCCCCTGCCGGGTATCTTCCCCAAAGAATTAAGAACGTCATACCACAGTGATATATATTGTAATAGCTAAATCTTGGAAATAACCCAAATGCTGGTCAACTTGTCACTGGATTGAGAAGATGTATTTATATAAAATGAACTACTACTTAGCCATAAAGAATGAAACACTAGAGGCAGTTATAGCTAAATGGATGCATATTAAGGCCAAACTCTTAAGTGAAATAAATAGGACACACATGGGTAAACACCAAATTGTTTCTCTGGTGTGAGAAACTAAAAGTGTAAATGAGGACCAAAATGTATAATAGAAAATGTGAAATAGGAAGGAAAAGTTCAAAAGGGAAGGGGAATATGTGGGTGGCGGAAAAGAAAGAAGGGAAAGAAAAAATAGGAGAAAAGCAAAACAACAGAAACAAAGCTTTTATAAGTAGTGAATATTGGAGGGGTGGAAGGGAGGGAAGGGGAATGGGGAAAAACTGAGCACTCAAATTCCATATGTCCTATACAGGTACAAATTCCCAATATGAATGTGATCATAATGTATACCTAAAATATATCAATGAAGTTAATTTAAAAAATCATAGCTGTCTTCAATTTTCACACTTATGGCTTTTCATAGACAGACTGATTAGTCACCAAGTTGTGTTAACTGATATTAACATTGCTGCTAATTTAAGGTTTTCATCATTTACAGCTGAAGTGTGTAAAGTATACCTAGTCACAGACCTGTCAGCAAAGTGGCCAGAAGACAACAAATCTAGCTATTTTCCTTGTTATTTAAATATCTTTAATTTTTGCCTCTGATGGCTTCCCCTGTCACCTCATGAGTAAGTAGAGCTAATACTGGATACAGTAAAATCAAGCTTCCCATTTATCATGCTAATTGCAGCTTAATGAGGAGAGGCCTGAGGCTGGAAGACTTGTCTACCTAGAGTCCTATTGGAGTGGAGTTTATTATGGTAATTAATACAGCCTGCAATAATTAAATTGCTCTCTTAGATGGGTACTGTATTCATCATAAAGATTCAATGTCCTAAAACTTTTGAGAGTATTTAAAGAGCAGTTTTGAACATCACATTTTTAGAGTCTTATCTAGGAGAAATTATAGTTTAGATCTCATTGTCAGGTATTTCTACTTAGAGAACAACTGGCTAAATCTTTTGTGGATCCCCATTAAAACTGAAATTGTGGGGCCTCTTGTTCAAACAGCACAAAGAATGTGTCATAAATATACAAATAAATAAAGCTTTGTCTTTTCTTTCACATATTGTATCCTCCTTTGCTCACCTACGTGCTTCATCATTCCCTTGGGTTTACTTACAAAACACAAGTTCCAAGCTCCTCTCATTGTGTAATTATGTGACTGCAAGGATTCTTTCATTACTTGTGCTTCTGTCACATTAGTCCTGACACTGAGAGGCTAAGTGTAAAATCTAAACCATTTTTAGAGTTGAAGCTGAGCTAATCTCAAGCCAGACCTTAAAATGCAATAAAGTATGAAGGGCCCAAATTTGAAACAACAGACAAATGATGCTGAGGAAAACCTCAGGAGGGCAACCAGACAGAGAAAATGAGCCAGCGATGAGGAAAAGGAATTACTGTCTCCGATATGAAGTTCTTTATATGTTTCTCTCAAAGGGAGGAAATCATTCCAAGACATGGTCACATCAGAGCCCTTAGGAGGGAAGAGTGGAGCTAAAATAAGAAAATGACATGTACTTTAGATTTACCTGTGAAGGTAGCTACCACATTCCACAAACATATTTGCACAATGCAACTGAATATGGGCATAGTATTCTGGATTTTCCATTCTTCCCCTTTACAAAAGTATTTGAGATATTGCAGGATGCCCTTGAACAAACACATTCCCAGATATATGGAAGAAGGTGGAGTGATTTAGGTTATGGCAAAATTGGGTTTCATTTTCTTTGCTTATTTTGTTCACTAATCTGTTTCTTTTCTGGTCAATAGGCAAGTTCAGTAAGACCTACTACATTATTATAAGCGGTGATCAGTAAGTGCTTAGGGAAATAATTATATGTAATTTACATTTTACAATGCTTGACCAGTAGTTTTCTTGGGAGTCTGTTCTCAGGTTATGAACATTTATTGAAATCTGAGTACTAACAATCCTCCACCTCATAGTCCCAAGTGTAGAACACTAATAATAATGGCAACTTAATCGCTCAGAATCATTTGTGATTGTCCTATTCCCCATAATTTAATGTAGAACATCATTTCATTTTAAGTGTGTTCTTTGTTAGTTTTGTTGAAAAGTGAATAGTAAAGGCAAACAATATTTCCAGTAATTTTTTGATGACTAAATGAGAAAGACAGTTACTCATCAAATACATATGAAATGCCTGAACAGTATTACACCCTAGGAATACAGCAGTGGATAAGGTAGTGTTACTGGGTTTGGGGTGCTGGAGTTTCCTTCTGGAGGTGATTTCTAGATCTTTCTGTCCTGAGCAAAGAATTGGTCAAGACAAGCAATGTTTTATTAAAGAAAGGAAAGAAACAGGCTCCGCAGAGCAAATCTGGGCCAAGGAAATGTAGGAAAAGAAGTACAACCTACAGAGGGGAGGCCACTGTGCAAGAGAGAATACAGTGGCCAAAAACTCAATGTGGACTGTCCTTTCTGTATTAACCACTCCTCAGGCTGATGGTAGGTCTAGGCCATCCTATCAAAAACCTGCTTGAGTTCTCATGAGAATTCTAAATGCGGGACTTTGGAGAGCTGCTCTGCGCATGTGTTCCAGAATCTTGCCAGGCCCCCTTCCCCAGCCAGTTTTAGCCATGCTCTACTCTCTTGTCTCAATAGGGATAGACCTTCCTTGTGGAATTTGCAGACTTTTAGAATACTGCTCATTTCGATCAGATCCATATGCCTGAACTTTTATAATAATCATTGATTTGAAGGTAGAATTGAACTGAAACTTAGGCTTAGAGCAACTTTCATAGTCTTAACCCATTTCCCACAGTTTATAATTTTAAGTGAATTCTTCATTAGTTAAAAGGAAAATGAGATAATAGGAGGAAAAATATATTGATAAATTTCTAAGTTGGACTAAGTTTGGTAAGGTTAAAAATGAAGCATAGTTAATAAAGCACAAAGTGAAAGATTTCCTCTTAACTCATAGTTATTATACATCATAATTAGAGAAGAGACTCGCTGATTCCTGTACTAAGTTAATAGCTTGGGCATCCTCCCACTTACCTCAGCTGAAGTAAAAACACCAGGCAACAGAAGCAGAGAGTGGAGTAAAAGGAAGTACTATCAACTATTTCATCTGGGGAGGGGAATTAAAAAGAGGAAGCACTTAAATTGTAGCAGAGAAAGTGAAAGGGAAGGACGTTGCTCTTTTCTTTCCCTTGACAGTTCTACCCTTTGAGAACCAGCTGGCATCTCCTGGGTCACTGGGCTTAGCGATTCCTTTTTTCATTTATTGCATCCCATTAACAGGGAGATGGAGTGGGAAGACTGAGAAGAAAAAAGAAAGGGAATACTTTTCACATGGGGAAAAGGAATAATTTCAAGAACTAGGGAGTGATATTCATGGTACTATTTTCCTGCCCCTATTATTTTTATTTTAAACATTGTGAAAGCAAACTTTATAAGAGGTTTTAAAAATAATGAAGTACAAACTTTGGAATATACAACTCTAATCTGATAATTTATATTCTGTTTTGGGACACCTAAGTGTATTGGGATATTTGAGAGTTATATAAGTAAATATTTGAAATGTTTAAAAGAATAAATATGCCTAGTACTGTTGTCAGAAAAATTTGGACTGATGATACTATGGGTTTTCATATGATTTTCTCTGAATTCTATTCACTATTTATGGTTTTAGAATATATACATATATATATATTCATATTCATAGAATATAAATACATCTCAAATTATTATAGCATTCATATAGCCATGAGGGATTGAACACTATTATCCTAAAATTTCTCAGAAGTTCCAAGTCTGTAATTTCATTAGTTTACTGATATTTTCATTAACTTTTGGCTATATTGTCTTGTATCAAAATAAAAAGGGAAACAAAACTCAAATTTGTTTTCAAATGTAATCAGATGATGTGATATAATACAAAAATATATTTAGTTTTTGATCCTAGTTCCTGACATGAGTTTTGATAACTCTTACACAGTAATTTTCTGTGTCATAGGGACAGTAGCAGACTTTTTATTGTAATATTGGCCTTTGCTTCAAATTCCTGGCATAGAGCTTCTAAATCCCTTGGAATTTCCTGAATGATAAATCTTTTGTTCTAATGAAACCACTCTTAATAGAAACCTAAATAGTTTCCGGAGAAGCTTTGGTGCCCAGAAAGATCAAGTCACAATTAGAGGATTGGAACTTTTGGCTCCAACCCCAACTTCTTTCAGTGGCCAATGACTTAATCAACTTGTCCCTGATAATGAAATCTTCATGAAAACCCTAAGGTACCTCAGGGCTTCTGAGCTGGTGAACTTTTGGAGGTGTTGGGAAGGTGGGACTACCCTCTCTTGCCATGTCACTCTGTTCTGCTTGGCTGTTTGTGAGTTGCATCCTGTATATCAAACCAGTAATAATAAGTAAAGGGCTTTTATGACATTTGTGAGCAATTCTAGCAAATTATTAGGCCTAAGGGTAAGGTAACAGCAACCCTTAAATTATAGCTGGTTGGTTGGAAGCATGGATGACCACGTAGGACTTCTTCTTGGCCTCTGAAATAGAGTAAGTCTCAAGTAGTGCCAGAATTGAATTGAATTATAAGACACCTTGTTAGTGCCTGTGGTGCTGGAGAACTAGCTGTTGATGTGGAAAATCCGTATACATTTAGTGTCAGAGTATTGTGGTTAAAAACCGTTCTGATGGTTCTTTTAGGAGTTTCTTTCTCTGTTATAAAATGCCAATCACTATCAGATGCTATTAATAATCTTAATGTGAAAACAATGGATTTTAGTAATTTGCCAGATAGCTTACTGTGGGTGAAACAGGAGGAAAACTTAGTTCAAATAATTTGCCTTAGATCACTGGATTCTCTATTTTTTGTAAGAGAATGTTAAAAACAGAAAGTTCAACAAATTTAGCAGAGACAATTTTAATGTCATGATAACACAATATAAAGCTTCTTGGATTTTCACTACATACATTTCCAACAAAGTCTCTTTGGAGATTCTCCTTTCCTGATTCTACCGCTAACACCAGAAATAAATTATATACACTGCTACTATTTTTAAATGTATCTTAGAGTGGATTTTATGTTCCATGGATAAAAATATGAGAAAAGCTTTGTGATACTAGTCAGGAGCCAACATGTATGAATTTTCATTGATTCAGCTCTAAAATTTCCATCTCTCCTATTGAAAGAGTTAACAATAAATCTAGTCATAGCATAGATTTATTGTTTTTTGGCAAAAAAATTCAGAAGGAATTTGAAAATGTGATCTTGAATATTTGATAGTGTTAAAGTTAGTAATAAACAAACTATAGTATCAGTGTTTATTTCTTCCTCTAACAAAAGTGTTTATGAAGAGTTGTGTTTATTTTAAAATTGAATTATATTGTAATTGAACTAGGAAATTTGGAAATGTGATTCTTTTAATTGGTTGACTTTTAAATTATTATGAATTAAAAATTAAAGATAGCACCTTTGCTTAGCTCAAATCTGATATGTGTCTGCATTATGTAGACTGTGGCAAAATGGAATTGTTATAATCCTTCTCCCTGTAAATTTATGGTTCTTAGCTCTACATAAAATAGTAAACCAGTGGTGGTGCTGGTTACACCACCTGTATTACACCTGTACTATCAGCATTCTGGGAGGATGAGGCAAGAGAAACAAAGTGGAGCGCAGCCTGGTTAATGTAATGGCTTAGCAAGTCCCTGTTTAAAAAAAAAAATTGGGGGATATAGCTCATTGCGAAGGTCCAGGGGTCAGTCCCCAGTATCATCACAGAAAAAACTAAATGTTAGAAAGCTCTTATTTTTTTGATGATGATAATAATTACTCTAGTGTTTTCATTGAAATGTAGTTTATATTTATGTATATACAAATTTGCTAGGATTTTCTTTCCTGATACCCTAAGCACATGGAGGTATCCACATCAAAACTGCTGAATTTTAATAAAATTAACCATATACAGTAAATGCCTCAACATTTTGGGCAAAGCTTTAGAGCACATCTTCTAAGCTACTTGCTTTTCTGCTTGTTTTTAACCTAATTTATCCTTTTAGTCTCAGTAGGAAAGAGAAAATTTCAGTGAAATATGTGCTCAGTTTCTTGTTTGGTCCCTAATGAAATTTGTACACAAAAATGCTTAGTCTTCTGGAAAATTTTAGCATTAAAAAGAAATATTTGACTCCAGTTATTTTTAAAACCAAAATAAAATGCTTCTGCTGAAAAATTCCAAGCCATAGAGTTGAAGTACATTCCAGTAATAATCCCTAAAGATAAATTAAAATACTTTGTTTTCTCTGTAATTATTTTTTTGGATAATCTCATAGTGTCTAAAATGGCGAGACTATGATGAGTTTTTCCATTACATTTGTTCTAACTCTACATTAATGCCTAGTGCTTTATAGGCTTGCAGTTGTCTTTCTGGGAAGGTTTATACACAGTTTCCAGCTGACATGTTAGTGATCAGAAACTAATGAACTAAAGTTAATGCACAACAGCGTGACTGCACTTATTGATTTACTCCTCTTTTCTGCATTTTGTCTTTCAAGGCAACTAAAAGCCAATTTTGAGGATTGCTTGTGTTAATTCTTTAAATTTAAAGTTATCACAATTATGGTCCCTGACTACAGCTGTTAAAACAAATAGTAGAAAAGAAGATGGTCCTCACAGTCATAGAGCAAAGTAAAAGACCAGAAAAAAGCATTTGAGAACACCTGAGGGATTAATGTAAAGCAGAGCCTAAAACTGGGGAACAGCCTAGGACGGACCCTTGGAATGGGACATAGTAACAACAACCCTATAATGGCTGAAAGAATTTAGGAAAAGCTACAGAACCCACATGTGTATAGTGGTACCTCAGTTCACAAACTTAATTTGTTCTACAGTTCTGGAAAAGATGGCCATGTTCATGTTCCCATGGGAAAGATGGCCATGGTCATGCTTGTCACGGGATACAGTTTGCAAACAAAAGCAAAATTTTGCCACACACTTCAAAAGCATTCATGAACTGAGGTTCTTCACCACTTCACTGTATCACAAAAGTGGAAGAAGCAGGAAGACAAAGCGATGTTAACAAAGCAAGTGAAGTATAAGGTTAGAGATAAGCCTATAGGATAGAAGGCTGTGAGAAAAACAGAGAAAGTAGTAATTCAGTACCAGAAGGAAGAATAAAATAGCGGAGTTGAGAGAGAGTAGGCGAGGTCTGTTGGTTTCTTTCCCATGGCAAAACTAAGGACAATTAGCATTGTTAAAATGTGACAGCTCTGGAATGCATTTACTCATTTGTACTGTATTTCTATTGTTCTATTTCTAAAATAAACTAGATTCACACAAAAAATCAAGATATTTGAGGGATTACAACTTCTTTGGTTTGTGATTATAATATCTGTATCTCAATGAGTTTGAAGGAGACTCCACATCCCAAAACCCGGTAACAGTATTCCAAGAGGTGGGCAATGATTGGCTCTAATCAGTGAGCACATGCCATCTGTCTGACTACGGTGCTTGATTTATGATTTGGGCACAGGACCTAGTCAGGACAAAAAAAAAATATGAAGAGAGATGTTTTTGGAAGCTCCATGAGATATATTCATTTTATGCGACACACACACGAGAATGCATAGAATTCCTGGAAGCCACAGACTGATATTGTCATAAGGAAAACTAACCTTAAGAGGAAATAGATACAGGGAAAGGCAGAGAATAATAAAGTAATTGAAAATTTTCTAGACAGTGCACCTTCTGAAACTTACTCCATCTCTGTTCTTAATTTTAGAAGCTCTCATTATATAACCCACTTTAAAAGGTTTTATATTATTTTTCAGTGAAAAATTCTAAATATATGAGTCATATGTGTATACATATAGAGAGGTGAGGGAATTTGAAGAAATGTTTTCAAATAGTAGAAATATTTCTTAAGCTTTTAGTTAAATTAATGTCTGTTCATGGTAGATATTTCTGACAAGTACCTAAATGATAGGGATTATACTCATGTCCTATAATTGATTGATAAACTAGTGGCAGAAGTGACACTCTCTGAGAAAAACTCAATATATTCTCCCTTAAAGAGCCATTTCACTTTGTAGAAAGAAGTGCTTCAAAGAGTATTGAAAACTATTAAAAAGAAAAGATCTTTATCAGAGTTTTCATTGAATAATAATGATTTTACCTGTTTGTGCAAATGAAGTGCAGCAGGGAGCTCGGGGAAAATAAGGTTGTCGTGGTAACCAATAACACTTTTTCTCTACTGGAAGTCAAGATAGCCAGAGAGGCTGCACAAGGCCATATTTTTTTACATGTCTCCCAAGTAAAGGAAATAAGAGAAAGAAAAATTTAAAAACTATGGCATTTGGCTGAATTTTGTTCTGTCACAAGATAAACATTTTTAAAGAAGTATTGTTTTTGCATAATTAATTGAACCAGGTGTGTTAAAGTGCCATCTTTTTTTTCCTCATTGAGCTTATTGGTACATTTTAGGTATACAGTACAGTTACATTCATCATTGGGATCTTGTACCTTTACATGACAGGTCTTGGTTCTCATATTTTCCCCTCACCCCTGCCCTCCCTTCGCCCCTCCTCCTTTCCCCATTTACAAAAACTCTATTTCCATTTTTTCATTTTCTCCTATTTTTTCTTTTCCCTTATTTACCCTCCCTTACCCTTTCCATTTCCCCCACACCTTTAGCCCTTTTCTTCCTATTTCACATAGTCCATTATACCATTAGGATCTTTAAAGAATCATTTAAAACCATCATTAAAAGTGGACAGATGATTATTCTATAACCTAAATCTGAGACAGTACTGTCCAGAAAAACATTTCAGATTTCCTTTATAATAAAAATCATTTGCTTATCTAAGGACTTCATTTAATGTCTAATATGAAGAAGAATTGATTTTCAGCTGATTTTGTTGTTTTTACAGAATTTAAGAGATCAGAGAGACCAACAGTTGAAACAGGAGGATTTCTTTAGTTGTACACTAGCTCAGCAGATTCAAATCCAAAGGCTGTTTCTCTGGTGTGAAAAACTATAATGGTACATATGATCCTAATGATATAATTGACAATGTGACATAGGAATAAAAGGGTTAAAGGAGTAGGGGAAGTGGGAAGGGTAGGAGAAAGGTAATAAGGGAAAATGAAAAAAAATGAGAAAATGAAAAAATGGAAATAAAGTGTTTGTAAATAGGGAAGGGAGGAGGGTGTAAAGGGAGGGCAAGGGACAAGGGGAAAAATGAGAATGAAGACCTGTCATGTAAAGGTACAAGATCCCAATGAAGAATGTAACTGTACTGTATACCTAAAATGTACCAATAAACTCAATGAGAAAAAAAATCCAAAGGCTAAGCCCAGAATAAAGGAAGGACTCTAGTTTTATATATGTTGCTGAAGGGGGTTTGGCCTGCCTAAGGACACCAGACTTGTGGGTAGGCAAACCAGTTTACAGAAGCAGAGTAAATGCAGTTACTCAAACAGTGACAGTTTGCAATTTAGCACATCTTGGTGGTCTTGGCCTGGTGAAGTGAAACATGCTCTTATAAAAACAGGTTGTTGTGAAACCATTACTTCTAGGAACAAAGTTGGCAGGACAAAGAACAGTAGCCACAGGGAGGAGAAGACTAAAGGGGAATTGTGTAGGTTGGGGAAAATTCTTTTCCTGTCTTTTTTAAGTCCTACTTCATTGTAACTGAAAACTGAAAAGAATGTGGACTGTTTTTTGAAAGGCATACAGTCTTTCTGAAACTAAAGAGCCTTACCTGTAAAATGAGCAGTTTGGATGAGGTTCCTAATTTTCAAACATTTTTCTCAATTAAAGCTTATAAGAAAATCAAACGTAAAGAAATAAAATTGCAGTTTGCAGATCTCAGATGGAGTCTTAGCGGGAGGTTAAGAAACAGAGCTACTGGGCTTCCCTTCTCTCTAATGGTCCTCAAAATATGTTCTAGAAAATAATTGAAAGTCATATGTGTTTTAAAGTGTTGCCTTCTTAAATAACCACACATAAAATGCTTCGATTGTGCTTAGCAAGAACTATTCTCCACCTGGTATCAGTTTCCCAAACAGCTCAGGGCAGAGGAAGGAAGCAGTGAGTAGATCAGAGTAATCTACCCTCGGATTGAATCTCTAACATAAACCAACAACACTGCCTTCCAGTTTCTGGGAGGAAATAAAATTGTAAAGTCTTTGCACTATACCTTCACACGTATTAAGAAAAAGCAAGTGTTCTGAAAACCTATGCATATTCCTACACCACAACCCAATAGGTCTGTTTTATGTTTAGGTACCAGGGATCAAACTGACAACCTCATGCTTGTGAGGCAAGCTCAGTGCCACTGAGCTAAATCCCCACCCCTTGATAGGACTTTCGTTAAGTTAACTAAGTTAAAAATCGGATGCTGGATTAGAGCTCTTTAAAGAACTCCAAAGAAATTTCAGATATATACTGATGGCTGTTATGGAGCACATTTGGCTAAAATAATTCTCCAAATCTGGCTGTGGGTAACTCTAAAACATGTATTGGCCTGACTTAAGATCATGCTACAAATTGTGTAAAATTAAATTAAAATGTGTAGAAATGATCATGAATTATTTAAATATGTATTCTACTGTATTGTCCAAACTAGAACATTTTTAAGAATGAAAGGGAGAGCTAAAATAAATAACAGGCAGGGCCGGGGATTTAGCTCAGAGGTTCGGTGGCCTGCCTTGCAAGCACAAGGACCCGAGTTCAATCCCCGGTACCAAAAAAAAAATTAAAAAAAAAAAAAATAAATAAATAACAAGCATTATTTGATCTACAACACATATAAATAGAGATAATACTGAAAAAGACAGACATCTTGGCACCCTACTAGTCATAGTATCTTTAATAATGCCAGATCAATTGACCCCTGTAACAATTTGATATATCCCTAATTTTTAAAAAATATCCCCTGGTCTCTGGGTCTAAAAGATACATATTTTAGAACTTGGTACAACTAATTATGCTTCAGTTATTTAAAAACCTTTCCACGTACTTATAGCATTCTGAGTATTTAATAATTATAGAATGAATCATTGTTTAATATATGTTCAGTTGATATCCTATGGAAAAATTACTTAACTAAAACCATCTCATTGGCCTATTATGTCATGAATACAAGTGCCTCTCATCAAGATTTGTATACTCTCCTTTTTAGATCTTTATGTCCTCAATAAGTTTTTACAGTTATAAAAGCTTTAACTGGTACCTTTTCATGTGCCTCTTCCAGAAAGTTTTTCTAATTTTACAGCTTGCTATATTGTGCTTCTAAAGTAAGTACAAGCATAAATTTGTGTTCCATTCATTAATGTCATTGTTATCATTTTCTAGTACAGGTCAATGTCATGATAGAGTACTTTTGGAGGACACTCATTTTCAAATACCTTATGAAAACGTTTGATATTAGTCTTGCAAAAATGTTTTTCATCTGTATGTGTGCACTCCCCCTTGCATACTTGGGTACTTGCTCTCTCACACTCCTTCTCTTCTCCCTCTCAATAGCACCACTCTGGCAACCCAGATACTCCTTGAAAATAATAAATGGCTCTTTTTAGAAAAGCAAGTTAGTTACTGATTGATTTATTTTTATATGATATGTTTAAAGTGTGCAACATATTTTGACATGCATGAGTTTTGAGATGACTTGTTATACAGCGTTAGTGTGGCAACATAACTGATGTAAACAGTTATGCCTTTAGATGTGTTTGCAGTTAAGATGCGATTATGATTGAGTGACCAATGTCTTTAATGTACTGCAAATTTATTTAGGTTTGAATGAAAGGGGTAAAGATTTTCCTTATGTCTCTTGTAATAAGTAGTTTCATAGTTATGACTTCCATGTGTCAGTCCTGTATACCTACCTGTTCCCAAAACAAGTCTTTTTAGGCTTGTTCCAGTAACACAGAAATCAACACATCTAAATGACGGTACCTTTATTTACCATTTGTGAACAGTCAGTGAATGGACTGCACAAATTCTTCTAAATCATGCAAAAACTTAAGTCCCTCAGTCCCCTTTGTTCTAAATATTCCTAATAGATCCTTTGTAATCATTCTGTAATCTGTCCTGTAATATATACTGGAAGAGTTTACACAATATGCAATGCAACCAGAAGAAAGAAAAGGTTTGTCTTAGCAAGAGTTTGGGAAATACATACAGATTTAATGGTTCCTTTCTTTCTAAAACTTTCATGTAATTCTGAGTTCTATTTTAGTGTGGAATTAATTATGTCTCCTGATTCCACCTAAAGTTCTGTCTTCTCTTGTAGCCATGAATTTAAGCTGACAAAATGCAAAGTAAATATGTTTTTTTCTTGTGTTGCCTTCTATTTCCTTAGTACTTGTTATTAACATTTTATAATCTTATAGTCCTGTGGTGAGGTCTACCGTGGTTCAAAACATGCATATATGTAATGGGTTTATTTTGATATTTCCTTAGAAAGTTATGTGAGCCTTCAGTATGTATGTATGTATGTATGTATGTATGTATGTATGTATGTGTGAACTTATTTATTCATTTGTTTGGTGGTGGAAGTTAAACTCAGGATCCCTCAGAGACAAAGCATTTGTTCTATCATTGAGCTACGTCTCTAGTCTGTTTTATTTATTTTTTTTAATGAACACAGATGTTTTGTTTTATCATTCCATTTTTATTGTTGTCATCACACATTTATTTAATTTATTCTTTCAGTAAATATTTATTGAGCTTTGGCATCAAACTTCGTTTATGTGTAGCAGAAAAATATGACTGTGAACTAAGTTTTATTTCTTATATTTAATCTGCATTAGCCAACATGGGTACTTATAAGCCCTTTTTTCTCAGTATTCAAATTTTTCTCAGTGTGTTTCTCAAGTTGGGATTCTTTTAATAAACTTTAACTGGGATGTAGTAAGTTCTTTAAATGATGTGCACTTTTTGTCTCAGTATTTTTATTAGGACTTTGATCATTGCTTCTGTTTCAGTTTCCTGTTTTCCTGAAAAGGACTTTATAATTTTTAAAATTGGCTCTTCATTTCCTATTCTGTATGTTGTCACTAGTTTAAACTTTTTCTCTTTTTTTTTCCCTGTTCTCTCTGAGAAGTTCTGAAATGTTATTTCTACTCTAATAATTTGATATTATTCCAAGTAAATTCTGTCTCTAGTGGGATTTAATTTGGTTTTATTTTTAATGTCATTGTAATTCTTCTTATCCCATTAAATTCCTTGTTATGTAGCCCCACTATCTTTTCTTCTATGCATATACTTGTATTTCATTGACATGGTGTCTTCTGATCTTTTAAGGATTTGAATTTAGCCTTCCTGAATTTTATAGATGGCTTGCCTTTCCCTGTAGAATGTTGTGTGCTGCAGAAAACTTCCTATCCATTTTCAGTCCTGTGGTTTTCTGAAAATTTAGTCTCTACATAATTTTATCAAAATGCATACTAATGGGTGAACGGGATGGGGTTTAATGTTAGTCCATCTAGTAGAAGAATCTATGCCCAACTCTTTGGATGATATATTCTTTCAGTTTGAGAATAAAGAATTCAAAGGAAGTAGGGTACTTCCAAATGACATTGAGGGAAGCTTAGCATCATGAACTCCCAACACTGTTTTCAATTTCTTTCTATCGGCTTTGTCTTTGTTGAAATTTCTTTCAGATTCTAAAAATAGATTGACTTTAAGGCTAGATTTTACTGTTTTGAATTGTCTTTTTCATATCATCAAAGTTATTTTTGTTGCTGGTTAAAAAAAGTTTCAACAGAGGCTGCTAGCAAGACTCTATAAGGTAAAAGAATACAGACACAAGCTAAATATCAGAATATTTCTTATTTATACATGTGACTTGGAAACTCTAGAGATGTTTTGTATAATTTAAGCACAGATTAAGTTTTAAAACCCTCTTCCTTTCCTGCCAATAAGTTTCATCCACCTGCCTGTGCACACTTTTGCATCCTCCACTTTTACTTGTCACACAGAGGCGTTCCTTGGTATGCCCGCTTCAAAAATGTGATGAGTCATTGCTTCTCATCACTAGGCCTCGTGTCATGTAATATGTGGTTTCTCTCTTTTCCTTGTTATATCAGAGGCTGCTGCATTTTAGTCATTTTTCTTCTGCTCACCTAACGCCTTATCTTTGAGGATGCGATATAGGAGAGATGGCAAGCAGAAGAGACAAAAAAAGAGCCGTCTTAGTGTTGTTTTTGTTCTTTGTGACGTGATGAAATCCATGGCCTCATCTTGAGATGAAATAAGCTTCTGAAGTTTATATAACTTTGGGAAATTATGAAACTTTAAGTCACTATATTTTTGGAACATTTATGCGAAGAAACATTTTTAACTCAAGTGCCCTAAATTTCAAATCAATAGTAAATTCATGCTATTCAGGCATTCTTAAACTATAGTACATTAGTTCTAAGCACAAAAGGAAGCAATCTATTTAAACCTACTTTGTATTCTGCATGATATTAAAGTCTGCCAGGAACACTGAAAAAGGGTTCCTGTCTTATGCCCTTAAGGATCAGAAGCACTATTTGAGAAACTAATGTTGCAGATCAATCAACAAAACGATGATTAAGACCTAAAATACAAGGTACACACTAAGTGTATTATAAGAACAAATGACAAAATCCATGAAGATATTAACACGTGGAATCAATGAAGTCTTGATCACTTATTATAATTTAGTATAGCACAGTGAATGAGTGAATATAGCAGAATGATCCTGAAAACAGAAATAGGAATTTTCCCCTTTCTATTATTTTGACAACCTCACCAATTTGATTTTTTTACAAAGTCCCAGTCACAATTATAAATAGGGAATCTCAGCTGTGAAACTTCCCAAGATTTACATAATACCTTAAATGGTAGACTTCACCACTGAAGTCTTCTGATCCTGAAGGTTTTGTGGAAAATTTTTAAATTATAATTTCAATTTTAGGTATACTGTATATTTAGCCTATGGTAAAAATTTCAAATTATAATTCAAACATTTTAGTTTTCAGGTTATTTCTTCTATAGTGAACTCTGGTAGTATTTGAAAGTCTGCCCTATTTTGCAGTTGTTTAATTTATTGACATAATTTCTCATAAGAGTTCACTATCCTTGTAAATTTTCTAATATCTGTAGTGATGTGTTCTTGTCACTCTTAATTTTCATTATTTGTATAGTGTTTTTTTGCTATCCTAGGTAAAATTTTTATCAATTTAATAGATTTTTTTCAAAGAA
This sequence comes from Fukomys damarensis, assembly GCF_012274545.1. Taxonomy (NCBI): domain Eukaryota; kingdom Metazoa; phylum Chordata; class Mammalia; order Rodentia; family Bathyergidae; genus Fukomys; species Fukomys damarensis. The sequence goes on along the minus strand of NW_022900951.1, from coordinate 18,722,971 downwards.
CTAGTTTTCAGTTTCATTGATTATTCTCAATTGTTTTTATTTTACTGATTCATACTATGATCTTTATTTTTTGCTTTCTTCTGTCTACTGAAAGTTTGATGCTATCTTCTAGTTTCTTAAGATAAACTCTCAAGTCATTAGCTTGATAACCGTCTTTTCTTTTTTTGGTACCAGGGATCGAACTCTGGTTCTTGAGCTTGCAAGGCAGGTGGCAGAACCACTGAGCTAAATATCCCTGGCCTGAGAACTTTCTTTTCTAATATAGGCGTTTTGCACTTTAATGTCTTTTTAGAAGCATCCCATAGACTTTATTTATTTATTTTTAGACTTTAATATTCACTCTCATTCATGTCAAAGAACTTCAAATTTTGCATTTGATTTACCTCTTAGAAATACAATATGTAGTTTCCAACTATTTGGAGATCTTGCAGAGATCTTTTGGCTATTGATCTCTAATTTCACTGTGGTTGGAAACTACATTTAATAAGATTTGAGTCCTTTTAATGTTAGACTTATTTCATGGCCCAGAATATGATATATCTTTGGAAATGTCCCCTGTGCACTTAGAATGAATATGAGTTCTGCTATTGTGTAGAGAAGAGGCTCGCTATATCTTAACCACATTGGTAGGGATCTCAGTCTTCGTGATTGGCCTTGTAGTGGCAGTGCACCATAGTAGTAGCACAGCTAGAGGGGTATGGGAGTAGCCTCAGGTAAATATGCCATAGAGTACTCTTAAAATTCAAAAGTGTTTCAAACATAATCCTTTCTTACATTGTTGTTTGCCTTTGGTCAAATGCCACAAAGGTCAAATCGTGGGTTTTGTTTTGTTCAGATTTATAGTTACTTTTTTTGTATCAGGAATCAAACTCAGAACCTTGGGCTTGTGAAGCAGGGACGTTGCCACTGAGCTAAATCCCCGGCCCTATAGTTACTTTCTTTTGAAGAAGAATTGCTAACATCCTCAGTCACCCATATGCAGAACTGAGTTTTGGGCTATGGTATTTGAAAGCCATGCATGGAAATGTTCTGAAATACTGCACATTTAAACATATATTCTTCCTTTAAAAGCAGGGTAGATTCTTCATGTTTTGTTTCAAAGGCTGAGAGGAAAAGGAATCTATGTATGCATAAAATGTAACTTCAGTACCCTATTTTGCAGTGTACATTGGAAAAGATGTACCCTTTTTGCAAGAATATTTACATCTGAAGTAGTAATTAGCAAGTTGAGCTACAGAACTGTTGAAAATATGAAGGGGATAGTTTCCATGATTTACATGTGCCTCTGACAACTGGGATGTCAGTGGGTTTTTCTCTGAGGCAACTAAAGAAATCTGTTGCCTGTAGAATGCCATGGATGGTAAATGAAACTGTGATATATAAAAGGGTTACCAGATAATAAAGAACCAGAAGAAGAATAGAAGTAGAAGCAAATTAGAACTTAGTATTTCTTCCAGGTACTTGGAATTGAAGCATTTTCTTAATCTGACAAGTCTGGATTGTACTTAGTATCATTTATAATACAATAATAATTAGTAATAACTGTACCTCATATATGTGTATATCTTATTTACAAATATACTATCAAGGTTATTTCATTATTAAAGATCCTGAAAACAATGAGATTACATGTTATACAGCAAATTTTTATCCAGTAAAGAGGCAAACAGTTTCTTTCACAGAAACAATAACTCTACAATTTACATTTTATTGCTTGTGATAATTAATGGTTTTGTATTTAATCCAGCAATGTTGCACTAATGTTTTTTATTGAATTGCCCATAAGTAACTTGTTTTTCAAATGTTCTTTGAATCAGTCTTACTATTTTACTGGTTCATTCATTAATTAAGTTTTTGAACAGAATTTTTGACGTGAGAATTACAAATTTTTAAAAATTTCACTTTAGGTTACTAAAGCATATGTGTGCATATATGTTTGGAGAGAAAGTGTTCACTCATTTTAGTACGCTGTGTATATTTTTTTCCGTGTGGTTGTGTGCCATGTTTTTTCTTCATTATAAGACCTTCAGTTAAAAGGAATTATTCAGATACAGTCGGGAAGAGTTCTCTGAAGTGAATGGGCATTGTATATAATAACGATTAACATTTTTGTTTACTTTGGTATCTGGTTCCTTGTGATTTAGTTTGTTCCAGGGAGAAATATCAGCAGCAGCATCTGGAAACTTGCTAAAATTGTACAATCCTAGGCCCCACTCCAGACTATCTAGATCTGAATCTGCATTGTTACAGGAAACTCATTTGTTTGCATTTATTTTGCAAAGTCTTGGTCTAGATGACAAGCAGTAGATGAATAGCAACGCTTTATAGAACAAAAGATGTTCTTATTGGAATTCCCTAGGGTACAGTTTCAAAATTTAAATATTCATGTTCCCTTTCTCTCCTTCTAGCCACTGTTAGGATTCCATAGAGCTTCACACAAGAGAAAGCAAATTATGTGACTTGCCAAAGTATGAGTTTACCTATTTTCTCACTAAGTTCAGAGATAGACAGCCCATAGGAAGTGCAGCAACTCAAGAAAATCTTTGCCGGGGAGGCTCGTTTTTGCTTCCTGATACTCCAGTCTTAGGAGCTTTGCTCTTTGTGGTGGGAAGACCTTGATATTGCCTGTAGCTATCATTCACCATTTCCAAGGAGGAGAGAGTGGTTTAGGGAAAAATAAAGCATGCCAGCTAGATTTTTCTCCCCTTTGGGGGAAACAGTACATGTCCTAGATGCTAACACAGTAAATTTCTACTTTCATCTCATTAGCTACATTGGGTTACATGGTCAACTTTAGCTGTGGAAATCAGGAGAGGTGAGCATTAAAAACTCAGGGTACTCTCAGTAAAATCTGTGTTCTCGTAAGAGAATTCATTTTGGATAAGCAATTAGCTATCATCACCAACAAAAAGTTAATTAAACATGGAGGATGAGATATCTCTATGTATTTTGAACAATTTCTCCAGTTGATTCTGATAAGTCCTCATCCTACCAAATAGAGCCTTGCTCAAATAATATAGTGTAAACTGTACCTGTTCTTACCTGTCGAGTTGCCTATTTCTTAAGAGCATTCAACACATATCAGTACCTCTACTTTTATAATTACAAATACAAATGTTGGTGCTTTTCTAGTATCTTAAAATTCTACTTGTCCATTTAAATTTAAATTTTTCATTCTTTGCCTTTCCTAATTAGCATTTTTGTCTGATGGATTGTTTTTGATATTGTTTTCTGAATTGCAAAAATTTTAAATGACAAAAAATTATGATTCTTTTGTCAAGGTAAGAACAGTCTTTTATCAAATCATCAGGATTTAAAAAAAATAAACTTTAAGTTCTTCAATTCTTTTTTAGAGTTTATTAAAGTTCACTTACTAAGCTTTGCCATGCAGTTTTTTATTTGTTTGTTCTTCATACAAATGAGGACTAGAAACAACCTCACAAAAGTAAGGCTCCAGTTTGTTGTTTTCACTGGTGTCATCTTAGTTTAACACATATGTAGAGCCAATAAGTCTTTGATAAGAGAATGAATTCATAACAATAGCCAAGTTGCATTAGAAGGATCATTTTATATAGTTATTACATGAATAGTATTGTCTGTGTCGCTATTGAGTAGATTTTATCACTGCTGAAGTTTTGCAGCTAAGATCATTTCTCATTCATTTTTCATTTAAAATCAAATTTATATGGTTCTGGTATAGTTTTCTGATTGGTAGGACAATTCCTTGAGAAATGCACTCATATTTTAGAAGTATAGAATTGTATATCTTGATCTTTTTTAGAGAGAGTGGAGCTCAGCAGGGGGATACTGCTACTGACCTTGTTTATGAACAACTTTGGCCTTGTTATTTGATTGAAAGGTTTGTTATATTATCTTTTCTAGAATTGAATGTTGTTCTGTAATTGAAAAAGCCACAGGGCTAAAAATAACATTTCCAACCCGTGCCTATGATTATGATATGCAGTCTTAAATATCACAATACCTCCTGAATACAAATAGTACTCTTAAAAAAACCTACTAATGCTAAACTGAATAT
>NW_022900951.1:18705418-18718191 GCF_012274545.1 Fukomys damarensis | reverse complement strand
ACTTAAAGAAATAATCTGTAATTCCCAATATAACTTTGTAATGATTTTTTTTGCTTTAAATTAGTTACTTGTGTTCCATTAGAAAATTATTCAAATCTTGGAAACAGGTAAAGAAGAGTGCTAGCTGTTCTTTTAGTACAGTTCTGGACCTGACTGTCTATTTTCTGAGTTATCTTAAATCTCTGGAGGGGCAGAGGTTAATTCGTCCAAAAGAAATTCAAATAATTCTCAAACAGAGCAGATAATTCCATTGCAGAATTGTCAGATTTGGCAATAAAAATTCATGCAATAATCAAGACATACTAAAAATTATTCATTGCCCATCTGAAAATAACACTTTACTTGGTGTCCTATATTTTATCTAGCAACACAATCCCAGAAGTTCCAGACTATACCCCTGTAGATCTTTAAATATTTTGTATCCATTTCATAAATCTCATTGTAACATTGCTTATTAATACCTAATATATATTTTTGGAATGCTTATGTAATGTTACTGGTCTCCTTATGTAATTAATGAGCTACATGAAATATTTGAAACATTTATTTTATGCATTTGTAAGAGTTCTTTGGAAAATCATGTGAAAGTTTTGGAAGTCATCTGCCTAGATGTGTATATAGCCTTACTTCATGAAACCAAGTAAATTGCAGTGCTGAGGAAGTATACCTCAGGGACAATTCCAGCCCAATTAGATCTTTCTTGACTCTCAGAATAACATTCCAGCAGCCATAGAACTTTAACTTTGCCTACATGTTTTTTTTTTTTTTTGCTACCGGAGATCGAACTCAGGTCCTTGCAGGCGGCATGCCTACCTGCTCTTGTTTTTGCTTTTTTCCTACTTATTTTCATTTCTGTTTCTGATTAATACATGACCAGTAGTTTATTCTCCATGGAGACAGCCGTAATTGGCACTTTGGTTTTATTGTCTGACCACTTGGCCATCTCTGTGGGGTGAAGGGTATCTAGTTTGTGTTGCATGAAAGACAACATAAAATCTCAAAAGTTGGTCTTTATTATCTGTTGCTATGTTTGTGAACTCAACTCATTTAGGAAGTTTTTGTTGTCATGGAAGGAGGAAAGGCTGTTGAAATTGGTATAAGTAAGTATTTGTGTTCTAGGTTTACTTTTGACTTGCAGCTTAAGTTGTAGAACTATAGCAGCATGTTCTCCATGTATTTCTCTGTTCTGGGAAGGTAATTAGACAATAATAGTATGAATCATTTCCTTGAGTTTATTGGAATGCAGTAAAATGCAAAGTTACATTCTATATTCTAATAAGCCTTTGATTTATTTTTCTTTCATAATGATAATAGTCATTCTGAACTTCCTAAACTTTTAATATTAGTTTAATAATCAAATAAGCTCACATTTATGCCTACATAATATTTAAAGTATGGAAAATATAAATCTGTGTTCAACTAAGTTGATTCATTTTTCAGGCAAACTTTTCATATTAATAATAATTATGTTTTATAGTTTGGCAGTGTTAAGCATCATTTTAAGTAAACTCATTTAATTTAAAATTTTGGACTCATTTTGAATTAATTTATGGATACTTGTTGAATACTAAGATTATTTTTAAAAATAATCAAGTGCTGAAAACTGGTTACTAAACTTACACATGCATTTAGATGTTTCCTTCTAATATGCTAAAGAATGGCCTTATTTTTGAAACATGTTAATACATGTTTTTTTGTCATTTTAATTAGGTATAAAAGGGATGAGAGTGGCTATAGAAAGTTGTCTTACTTGAATTTATAACCTCTTCTAGTCTGCTTAGATGCTCATATATGATACTTCTCAAGTATATAACTCGTTTTATATTTTTCTGTGAAAAAACAAGTTCAATCTATATATCAGTCTATATGTGGTTCAATCTTTACAAGGAACAATACTTACCAAGAAACATAACGTGTTATACATTTACAAATGAAATGTTTCTTTGTGCAAGGGGAAAGAAAGTAGACTTATTGTATCTTCATTGGTAGGATAAGTTGGGAAAGGTTGTAAAAAGCTAATAATTCCTTATCTTTCTTTCATAATGCTGCAAACAGTGAATATTTAAATTTTGACATGGACTCAGTTTTAATAGGTTTAATAACTAAATATATTAATGGCAAACTAGCATTTGTCTTTCTCTCTGTAAAAATTATAAATTTACCTTCTTTCCTTGAAATCCTCTCAAACAGCAGACTTTCCAAATATTGCAAGGATAATATTTTGTTTTTGTTGACTTGGTTCTATTCTTGCATAATATTCCCTATAAGATGAAGGAAGGAAGAAAGAAGGGAGGAAAGAAGGAAGGAGGAAAAGAAAGGAGGTAGGGAGGAAGCGAAGGAGGAGGGGGAGAGAGAGAGAGAGAGAGAGAGAGAGAGAGAGAGAGAGAGAGAGAGAGAGAGAGGAATAATAAAAGAATGGATGAATGAATGAATTTGTTTTCCAACAAAAAATACCTGGCTTTCCCCATGTAAATTGTTGAACATTTTGCATTAATTATACCTGGCTTTCCCCATGTAAATTGTAGAACATTTTGCATTAATTATACCTGGCTTTCCCCATGTAAATTGTAGAACATTTTACATAAATTATTGGGCTCAGGGGAGTGGTTTGTGGCCCTAGAAATGGTTAAGATTTTTTAAACAATAAAAAATTTTCTGATTGTAAAAAAGTTAAAGGTTATTTATAATGATGTTATCTTTCTTTCTCTATTTTTATTTTATTTTGCCTCTTTAATTAATAGACATTTTTCCTCAGGCACCCATGATTCAGTCTTTTTGTATGTAATGTAGTTCAAACTAAGGTTTGATCCCAGGGGTTCTCAACCACTGAGGGACATGCCCAGCCCTTTTTATTTTGAGACAGGGTCTTTCTAAGTTGATCAGGCTGGGTGCGAACTTGTAATCCTCCTGTCTCATCCTCCCAGATAGCAGGAATTGCAGGCATGCACCACTATATCTGGCCTCATGACTCAATCTTAATATAACAACCAAATCTCCCATGGAATCCCTTTCAGTTTTCCCTTTCCATGATCAAATATTACATTAAAATAAACTTAAAAAACAAGTTATCTTTAACACCCAAAATGATCTTTGAGATCTTCCAGAGAGCCCCCGGAGAAGCACAAAATGTTGCTGCTTCAACTTATCAGAGCAGGATTCCAGAAATAGTTTGTTTTTGATTGTCTAGTATTTTCTATTAGCTCAACATTATTGAGAGTTTCATGGAAAGAATTGCGAATGGAAACAGCTATTTAGCCTCCTAAGGTTAAGTTTGTGTAGGTAAATTTTTATTAGTATAAATATTTTAGAGTGTTGTAAGCATTTTGGTGAGGCCCTAGAGAATTGTCAGTGCCTTCACACTTCATAATATAATAGTACCTTCAGGGGAATCATTGATCTAACTCTTACAAAGTAGTTACTACAGCACAATGAAGAATTTTACCCTTCTGTATTTGTATCCTATTTTCTACTGTAATAAATTAACCACAACCATCAGTTTTATTAACAAACATATTTTTTCCAACTGATGTTGGTATAAAGGCTGTGCTATTACATATTGCCTGAAATTTGTAAAGAAAACAGCCACAGAGCCTTGTGGGAAGAACTTTACCACATACTGCGAAATGTTGATGTTTCTGGAAATAGAGTTTTAGGTAGGACTAAGAGCTAATAGTGCTGTCAGGTTGCACTGTTGGCTGGTTGAAATTTCAGAAACCTTTTCAGTATAGAAGCAGATGATTTTCATGATAGCAAATTGCTTATTGGCAGAAAAATGAATAGCAGAATTAAATAAAATTATGAGGAAAATATTACTGTTGGTTTAGAAATAATGTTGACCACACTTTAAATATTCTTTTCTATAGATGTATGAAGAAGCTCTTTTGTCCTAAGCTACTCTTAACTCTCAACTGAGTGTAATATAGTGCTGTAATTGAAAACATTTTTAAATTAATGAATTAATTTATTTATTTTTCCTCATTGAGTTTATCGGTACATTTTAGGTATACAGTATAGTTACATTCATCATTGGGATCTTGTGCCTTTACATGACAGATCTTGGTTCTCATTTTTTCCCCTTACCCCTGCCCTCCCTTCACCCCCTCCTCCCTTCCCTATTTGCAAATACTTCATTTCCATTTTTTCATTTTCTAATGTTTTTTTTCTTTTCCCTTATTACCTTTACCCTACCCTTCCACACTTGTGATGCCTCGTGATAAGCAGAGGGAAATATACTTTCTAGATCAAAGAAGGTATAGCATTTGTTCAGATTAGACATTGTGATCAAGTATATGAGACTTCTTGAACTTGAATACTTGAATGTCCTTTATTTTAATAAAGCATAGAATAATTAATTTTATTGAAAGGAAGGTTAAAATATTCTCTAGTACTTTCCCCAGGAGCTGGTTGCAGTATAACATGCATAAATAAGTCACATGTCATGATCAGCCAGTAATAAGCTTTATTAAAATGCTATTCACCAACAAATTGATGATTCATTTGAAACTTTAGAATTTACCACATGGCAGGAATTCTAGAACCATCATTGAAACATTGAAACAAAGGTTTGTTCTTCAAATTGAGCGTCTGCTCTGGCTGTTACATTCTTGAAGATAGTGATCAATAGAGGCATTCAGTTTGAATATCTACCCGTTACCTCCTGTAGCCGTTATTTATTAACATATGATTGAGTAAGGACAATAGAAAGAATTAATTGAAACCGACAATATCTACACTATGGAATGAGAATGTGACAGCCCATGAAATAGTGACTTTTACAGCGTATGTGAATATAATAATGATGTAATTATAATAAGTATATTACAAACTATGTAAAACATACCTTTTGGTTCTGATATTCCCTTTAAATAATTCCCACTACACTCTCAGTGAAATCCTTAATGAAATAGTTGGAGAGAAATATGTGTGATCTGGTCCTATATAGGCTCTCTTTTCTTTTTCCGCAGTGGTCTATATCAGATTGCCATTACCTTTTAGCAGGTTTTAGTACTAAATGCAAAAGTTCTAAAAATTCAAACCCAATTTTTCTGAAAGCTTATTTTTTAGTCTACATCTTCAACTGATTCTCTACAGCTCTAGCTATTGCATTTCTGTGTTTTCTAGTCCACAGTTCTTTCCTCCATTGCTGGACCTTCCCTTATATCCCTGACAGAACATCTATCATTTATTACCGTGGGAAGAACTCTTTCCTTTCTTTATTTCTTATCTGTTGCTTGTTCTCTGTTTTAGTGCTTTACATGTTCTCATCTGGGCTATAGTAGGTGGGAAAGGTTATGGCCTGCCCTCAATTTGACAAAAATAAAACAGCCTGCAAGTTGAATAATATATTTTTTAAAAGCCTTCCCTTCCTATTTATTGCTCACTCTTTGCACCAAATCTCCTCCTCCAGGCCACCTCCTGTGACTAGTCAAGGTCCTTTTCCTCTTGTCCTACTTTCTTACTAACACATATTAAGATACATTAACTTGTCTCTGAACATTATGATGTTTCTAAAAGTATTTCTTTTAGGATACATTTTGAGTAACCACACACTGTTCTTGGAAACTTTTTACTATTCTCTCCATCTAATACAGAATTTTTCTTCTGTTAACTCCCTTAAGCCATTTTCTTAATTCCAGTTCATTGTAGTTGGTAGCTTTGCACAGAAATTACTTATGTAACCCTAAATATTAGTTATATAACTCTGAGAGTAAATGGCAGGTCCTTTTAATACTGGGATTTCTCAATGACTTGTATAACTGGGTAATATATTTGCTGTCATGGTAGGTGCAGTAACCACAAGCAATCTAGATTAAAAGGTTTCTTTTTTCTCAAAGAATCTGTTTTCTAATTTATCAATTATATTAAAGTTCTGCATATTGAATTGATTTAGAAGAATTGATTCTTGCATGTCAAAAACAAATTGATTAGTATTGGTTAGAAATTATGCTCAAATATATAATATGGGCCCAAATGTGTTTATTTAAGACAGTAGCTTTCAATTTTAGTAGTTTAATAGCCAACCATTATACTTAGGCAAATTTCTATTTTTAAAGCTTTCTTGATTCATTTACCTGAATCAGATTTACAAGCTCTCAGAATGTATTCTTCACAATTCTACCATAATTATATTCTAAATTCAAATCTGAATAAATTGAATCCTGTTTAAACTCCAATGAATTTCCTCCATGTACAGGGTAAAGATCAAAATCTTTTAATATAAACCCCAAAGACTCCCATGATAAGGCCGTCACCTCCATCTACAGAGTCAAGTTGAGCCACTTCTCCTCAACTCATACTTAATGTCCAGACATATTATTATTCTATTTCCTTTGCATTCCTTGTCCCATCTACTCGTTAAACAACTTTATGCCTCTCAACAATGTAGTTTGGTTAGCCATGATGTTTGTAAATAACGAACTTGGTATCAATTGGTAAGTATTCTCAAACACTTAAATTCTAGAGAAAATCTAAGGTCTCATCGATCCTATTATTTTTCTTTCTATGACCAGCTAATGCTCAATCTGGAAAGAATTTTATTATTACATCCCAAATAGTAGGTGTCTTGTCATGCTTAGAAATATTGCTCTGGAGGTCAGATTCTAGGATTCAATCTTTTGCTAGTATCAAGCTCAGTGACTACTTGAAAATCTATCATGTCATACAACGCATGTTTCAAGTTCTTTAAAAAATATAAACAATTCCAACAAATTTAATATTTTGAAATAGAATTGCCCTGTGCTTCAACACTGCTTACCCATACCTTTAACTGAAAAATACAGATAGTAAGATTTCCCAAGTATCTACAATTAACATGTCTGTTATCACTTATCCAGAAAGGGTTTCCTTCCTCTTGACTTTGGTTTAGTTAAATATTACCAAGGTTCACTATGAAAATTGATAATTTCCTCAATAGTAACATGTTTAGATTTTTTTTTTTTTTGGTTTTTTGAGACAGGGTCTCATTATGTAGTTGAGACTGACCTGGAACTCACTATGTAGCCCAGGCTGGTCTGGAACTCTCAGTGATCATCCTGCCGCAGCCTCCTGATTGCTGGGATTACAGGCATGCGCCACCACACCCAGCTAACATATTTAGATTTTATAAATGCTTTTCAATTCTACAGAGCTAGTACTTCACCTTTGACATTGTTATTTTCTTTTAAATTGGAATATGCTTTTCTTACCACCTCATCATCTTTTCACCGCCACCAAGAAATGTTAACATTTTCCTCTTTGTCAAACTCTTTGTGGATTTCCATTGCTAATTTTGCACTTATTCAATGGAAGTTCAAGTAAAAAGTGTGGGATACAGAAACAGAGCAGAGATCAGAGAGAGAACTTCATGTCTAAGTTATCCCTTCCTTTCAAGCCAGAGTAATATAAATAGATATCCTTCATCCAGAAACAACATCACTTGGGATCAGAAAGAACAACTTCTTTCCCATTTGATGCTAGAGAATATTTTTAGGTAGAATTGGTCTATTTAGAATGTCAGAGTACCCAGTGTTTCCCAGATTTTTATTCACCAGAAAAGACTAAGGAAAACTTCCCTTTCTTGTGACAAGACACATATTTTATCATTGCTTTTTTTGTATATGTTGGATGACTGGAAATCCCTAATAATGCTGAAATTCTAAGAGCCAGTGTAGTCTAATGATTGAAAATACGAACTCTAGTCTAACTCCCAACCCCACAATTTCCTAGCTCTGTATGTAAGCCAATCGCTTAATCTCTCCATGCCTCAGTTTTCTCAATTGTATAATGTAACAAAATAATAGCACATAATTTATAAGTTTGCAACGAGGTTTAAAATAGTTCAATCAAGACGCTTAGAAGACTGGCTGAAATAGTGCCATGCAAATACATGGTTTTATTAGTAATGTGTTTAACTGATTGACTGCCTATTTTAGTGCCCCCCATAAGAATTTAAAGTAGTCCTCTTCATTCCAAGCCTTTAAAAGTGATACTATATTTATCCTTCTAATAGTTGAATATAATTAAATTCACAAACCAAATTTAGCCTCTAGAAGGAAAAAGTAGTACAGTCAATATAGGATCTGGGTTTGGGATGTCCACGAGGGTAATTGCTAGGTAAATGTGGCAGTTCAAATTGAGATTCGCTAACATTAGAATGCTCCTTAGTTGTGCTTGTCATACTAGCCACATTGCAAATATAGAGTTGTTCCATAGACAGGTAAAAAATCTAGGGTATTTATATACAAAATCCTGCCCCTTAATCATCGATAGTAATTCTTGAGGCATTACCTTGTACACAGTACTGACTGCTCAGTACTTACATGTGTAAGTGGTTAATGCAATGTGCAGCTCAGAGACAGAACATTTCCATCATCAGAAAGTTATTTCCGACAAGTCTAGTCATCAGAACCCGATACCACTGATTGTGTTCTTTCCTCCTGAATAACAAATAGTACTCCTTATTTTTATCTAGCTTATTATATAAATCTGTCTGGAAGACCATCTTTAGTCTTACCATTTTTCTCCTTAGCAATTCCCTTTTCAATTCATAAGTGTATTAGTTACCTAGGAATTAACCACATGCTAAAGAAGTAGGTTTGTTGACTATAGCCAAGGCACCTACTCTTTGAGTTGGACTCTTAATCCCTCTCCTAAACAAGGAAAAGTTTTTAAGATCTTTCTTAAGATAATCTAGATAATCATGTTGTTAGAGTATTATTTTCTGAAAAAAAATAAAGAATTATGTAAATATTTGAATTCAATTTTAGCATTGTGGAAAGGGCAATTTTAAAAAATTCAGGATAATTAAAATTTATTTTAACTATCCTATTTATTCACATAAATATTCTCCTGTTCCAACCACTATAGAATTCATAGACTTTTACCTTAAAGATGTTTTTTTCTGCTCCGGAGATAGTACCCACAACCTTTGCGCTAAATAATGTCCCCAGTCATTTTGAATTTTTTTTTTAATTTTGAGAGGGGGTTTCCTTGAGTCACCATGTTGCCAAAGCTGGGCTCCAATTTTGTGATCTTCCAGCATCACCTTCCCAAAGTACTGAGATTGTGGGCATGTACCAGTAAACCCAGCTTCATAAATTTATACTTAAGTCTTTACATATATTCTGTTCATTATCAGTCCTATGTTAATGTTTCTCTAGTCCCAAAATAAACCTGATACCAAAAGTAAGGAAAAATGGGAGGCTATTCTAGTTGGAATTCCTTGAAAGCAGACTCTTACAGATTTGGATATAGGTATTTTATTTGAGAATTGATCACTAGGTAGCACTCTGAGAGAAGAAGAATATGATACAGGAAAGGAAATAAAACCAATACAGCGAACACTAACAAGTATCTTGCTGTAGGCATCCAGGACTCAAACCTATTGTAGCCTTTCAAGAGATTGCAGGGATGCAATTTAGAGTCGTTCCACCAACAGATAAGAAATCTGTTTATATACAAATTCCTGTCTCTTAATTGTTGAGAATAATTCTTAGAGCATTAACCCCTGCACACTTCCTGACTGCCTCACAATTGGACTGAATAGGATGCTGAGGCAAGAAGAAGACCCAGAGAAACATTTGCAAGAAATTCTTCAGGGAAACTGGGAAAAGGCAGGTATTATGGGTAGAGTAGCAGCAGCATCCACTGCAAATGACCCCACTACACACAGTTTGATTGGCAACCTAAATATGTCTTTAAGGGGAAAGATAGAAATATGTGTCAAAATCTTCTTGACAAGTGGTACCCTTTTAAACTTATGTTACTAGAAATTTACTTAAAAATATAGATATGCAAAATGCTAAGCTGCAGTATCATTCATCATTGTAGAACATAGAAAACAACCTATTTCCAAAATATAGTATCTTTAAATTATTTTGTGTTCTTATTATATAATATTTTGTAGCCAATCTTAAGCACGATTATGAATAATTCAGGGCATATGTATGTAACATATAGGATAGTTTATGATGTACTGATAGGCATAAAAACAGTTGTAAAAGAATATCTATACAACATAAACCTAATAAGATAGATACATACCTGGACAAGGAAAACTGAACTAGTATATGAAATGATTAACAGTGATTGTCACTGGCTTATAGGATTACTGGTACTTTAAATTTTTTATTGATGACTTTTAGAATTTTCTGTAATAAATGTTATTTTTATAACCAAAAAAATCATTAAGAGCAATTTTAAAGCAAAATTAACCTTTTTTAGTATTGACATTTTGAAACCTGAAAGCCCTATGATTTTTTATGTATAATTGCAAGTTAGATTCTAAATCTAGCAATTACATTCAAGAGCATCTCAGATTTCTTTTTCTCAGACAGAGTAGAAATATGGATAATCTTTGAGAAAACTTGATTGCAAACAGGTATGTGCAATGAATGCAATAAGACAGATTGCAGTTGAAGTTATTTTCTTTGCCTAACTGGACTAATGTTATGATTTAGCCTGAAGGATTCCCCAGAAAATGGATTTTTGTAGGCAGGTAAACTATGTCCCTGGATAAAATAGGCTTCTGACATATATCAAAATGAGCTGGTTATTGACCTTTTTGTATGCAGCATATAGTCTTTTTCAGGGTAACGTCATTTTCTCAATACTGAAAACACAATAGATGGTGATATATTACTAAGAATGAGTAAAAAGAAGGCTAGACTGCTGAGATTTGTGGAATTTGGTATGAAAAATAAGGAACAACAGTTCTATAACCACAGCATAGCTCTTTAACTTTATATTCTTAAAATATACATATGAAAAGAGGGCATCAACCTTCTTATTGCTGGTAGCAAAATAACTCAGATAATGGATTAATCATTTGTTATTACCATTATCATCTTTGCACAATATTTTTTTAAAATGAACTGAAAAATATTACTCTGTGTTATAAGTGTGGGTTTGCCAGTACCAATTGAAGAAAGTCACTCATATAATTGTTTTTGATCCCTCCTCTGTATATGAAATGTTTGAACACATAAACTCAGTTTTGATATATTTTTACAAGCAAGATAGAGAATTAAGAAGATGGGCATGACGCTGCACAACTGTAATCTCAGTACTCTGGGAGGATGAGGCAGGATGTAATTCTCTAATATCAGATACACATACACACATGTGCACACGCGCACACACACACACACACACACACATGCACACACTTAATCTTCAGTGAACTATTAATTCAACTTCTCAGAGTTGGGTCTAGGGGAATGTCCAGAATCTTTAGCAAGACACTTATGAACAAATTTATAGAATTATACCAGTGAAAATGTCACAAACCTAAATAACTGAAAATAGCAAGATAGTTTAAATGACATCACATGTAATGTGAGTTATTATTCAGATTTTAAATTATTTTTGATGGATATTTAGTAACAGACTAGTACGTATTATACACTATCAAATAAAACAATACATACAAGATTCATGTGCATTTTAAACTCTTATTTTGAAAAACATATTTTTATGGGCATAAAAATAAGAAAATGAAATTAAATACTAATCCTGAATAGGTTTATTAGTTTTTAGTGTTTTTGTTTCAGTTTTGCATTATACACATTATTTATAGTGAACATATTTTATTTTACTAGAAAAAAATATAAACTAAAAAAATAGATAATACAGTTCAAATTTTACATAAATTCCTCTTTAATCCTGTTTCAGTGCATTCAGATTTGACTATTTGCATCATCAGGTAAGAAGCAGGTGCCTAAATATGAAAGTAATTGGATTTCACACAACATTTTCCATGGGGCAATTGAATCATGAATGCTTAAAAATGTGCATTTGGAGAAGTTGTTCCAAAGAGTTCTTACGTTTGTGTATTAATATTTGCTTTTCAAAAAAATATGTATTCATTGTCCAACATATATCCTACACTCTGCTATCTCTTGTTTAAAAAATCCAACACACAATTGGTCTCTACCTTCAAGGATGTTTAAATTCTAGAGAAGGAGAAAAGCTGATAAGTAATACAACTTACAGATAATACCAAAATTGTAGTAGTTTGGGGCTAAGTAACATAGAATATTCACTGAATACTGAGGTTCAGCAAAGAAAATTGTGTAATTCTGAAAGTTAAAGTGTACATTATAATTTCTTAAAGGTACAGATTTTAATCATTTCCCTTCTAGTACTTACAGGAAATCTTTCAGATTCTATCCTCCAGGTAGATAGAGATAACGGTTTAGGGGACTTTTAGATAGAGTCTATGTAACCTAAGTGAGAGCTATATTTAGGCAAAAGGATTAGATGAAGTGTTGTGGTATAGTCTATACCTTCCAAAACAGAGTTAGACCAGAAGTTCAGAGACTTGGGTTTCTCCACCTAGTTCAGTAGGTGACCTGGCTGCTTTGGACTTGCTGCTTAACTTCTTTGTAACCCTTTTCTTACCTATCACTGAAAAGGGTAAGATGATTGGCAAGGATCTTTCAGCTTTAAGATTTTCATTCAGGCATGAAATTTCAAAATTACCGGAATAACTAGTATAAGGAGTACAGTGACAGATGACATCCTCAGATTAGGTATCTCCTGCCTTTATTATCTGTCTCCTCTTTCGCCTTACCATCACTATATAGATTTCTCAGAGAGTAGTTTCTGATACATTGTCCAAATTTTATGCCCTGATCAGCCCTACCTGCTCAAAATCTTAGTCCCATTCCCAATACTTCTCCAAATCTTCCAACTTCCAAATCCTGTAATATTTTGGCTTGACAATACAGCAGTGTTTAATCACTAGTGATTATTTTTTCCTTTCCTTTTCTTTTTTTTTTTTTTTTTTTTTTTTT
>NW_022900951.1:18699633-18705342 GCF_012274545.1 Fukomys damarensis | reverse complement strand
GTGCATTGCTGAATGGGTTATAATTTCCTTTCTGAACTTGTTTTTTTCTTTTTTTTTTTTTTTCTGTACCAGGGATCAAACTTGGGACCTTATACTTGTGAAGCAGGCGGCAGAACCACTGAATTTGGTTTTTATGTCTAAAAATTTTTGAATAACAAACCACATGAATATAATGAGCTTTGTTAGAACTGAATGTTAATGTTAACAAATAGATGAAATGCCTGGCACATGTGGATACTCCAAAAACAACAATTCTCTCCTTCCTGTCTTGGTTTCTATGCTAAACATGTTTTTAATATATCTCTGTCTGCTTCACCACTCTTCCTCTGGTTGATTCTTTTACTTCCTCTCTTTGTCTAAAATTAGTAATTCACAGATATTCTTTTGATTCTCAACTCCAAAGTCCCTGCCAGAGTTTATGTGCATTTGTACAGCCATATTGATTCACTCTACATCTCTACAGTGCCAGGCCTGATACTCCAATACCCTACCTTCCCCAATCCCTGGTGGAAGCACCATTTGGATGCCCAACCCCATGTTAACATCAATATAACCCAGGCTAAATATTTTGTTTATCTCCTAGTTGCATCCCCAACACTGTAACAATTCCTTCTCTCTGAATTTTTCCTTCATATTGTCACTACAAAACTTTGCTTGTGATTCGATTTTTCCCTTGGCCTCTAATCCATGTATAATAATCAGCCTTCTGCTTTTCAGTATTTTTTCTTTTCTATTTGTTTGACTTTTATTAATTAATATATGCTTGCAGTAAATAATGACTACATTCACTGCAGGGAACTGGAACATCTACATAACACATTTAAGTTCTTTTTTCCCCTTCCCTTCATCCCCATCTTATTTTTCCAGTATCAGTTTCACTTATTTATCTTATAAGACCTTATAAAGACAATTATTTTTTTGGAGGGGAGTTTGAGCCAGGGTCTCACTATGTAGTTGAGATTGACCTGGAACTCACTATGTAGCCCAGACTGGTCTCAAACTCGCAGCAATCCTCCTCCCTCAGCCTCCTGAGTTCTGGGATTACAGGTGTGCGCCACCATGCCTGGCCATAAAGTCAATTATTATATATGCAGATTGAGAACCACACTAAAACCAGACCAAAGAACATATAAAACATGTAAGACAATTTGTACTAAGACAAGTGACTTAGATGCATTGTGCATGCTGGGTTACAATATATTTTTCTCTCTCTCCCTTTTTTCCTAGTATGTCTTTTATTTTGTAAAATAAATATTTCATTTTCATATAAGATAAAGCTTGCAATATTTAAGCTTGTGTGCCTAAGTTACTTCACTTAATATTGTAGTGTCAATGTAAATTGTACTATAGGAATAAATATGGGTAACTTTGATCTTTAAACTGAATTTAACTCTAATTATTTGCATAGCCCTTGGGGAAAAATGTATGACATCTTTGAGCATCACTTTTCTCATATATAATGACAAGTAATCAAATCCTGTGGTGAATATTCAGTTTTTTTAAAAATCCACTAAGACGCATTGCCATTAAGTCCTCAAAGTCCTTCCCCCTCACTTTGAACATACTTATCCTATCATTTTTGCCAATTTTTGAAGCAGTTCTGGAAGTCCTCCTTTTGTGAGTGGCTTTACAAGATGTGTTAAAAAATATATGGCGAGTTCTGTTGAGAGATATCATCCAGTGGAAAGGCAGGCACATAAAAATATGATGGTGCATCCTCATCGACCTTATTCACTGGTTGTGGCACTCTTCATCTCTGGGCTCTTTGCCAAAGTAAAAATGGCCATGAAAGTTAAACATTGGAATCCATTGTGGATGTAGAGCCATGATAACACAACTAAAGACACTCATGAAAGAGGGCTACCAGAAATGCTTCAGAAAATGACAAGAATGATGGACATGTATGTTCGAAATGAGGGGAGTACTCTGAGGTAGATTAGTGACAATGGGTCTCTCACTGTAACACATTTTTATTAGTTATTTGTTTATTTATTTGGTACCAGAGATCAAACTCAGGACCTTGCATTTGCAAGGCAGGCATGGTGCCACTGAGCTAAATCCATAGCCCAATATGTTTTTAAAAGTATAAATATTCACTCTATTTTCCATCATGGCTTTTATTTTATTCACTCTATTTTCCTATTGTGCCTTTTATTTTATATACTTGTTTTTGGTGTTGTGAGTACTCTTTCTACAGCAACGATTATGGCCAAATATGTAAATTAGCAGTCTGATAGATAACGTAGAATGCTTCCCTGCCTCCATCATAGTTCAGATCTTATCAGTTTCCTTACTTCTACTCCTTATCAATTATCCAAAATACCATATTAATTTCCCAAAATTAAAAAAATATTTAATAGCTTCTCATTTTCTGTATAATGATGTCAAAACTCATTCTCCTAGTTGACTTTAGAGACAACCAATGAGAAAGAAAGAGATGTTTATTGAGCATCTACTGTATGTGAGGCTTTTTGGAGAGTAGCATTGGAAGTAAGATTCAAACCTGGATGCTTAACTAAAAAACTCATAGATAATACATTGTTTTCCAACAGTGTCGAGTTATAATATTTCCAGTACTCTTTTGTATTATCTGGAGATTTATTTGAACCAAATTTGAGTTTGTGAGTATTGGGAATAAAGTAAGATGTCTTCAAGTGCTCTCTGCAAATATGGTTATTTGTCTGCAGAGCATAACAGTCCCTCCGAAACTTCATAGTTCAAAGAATATGAGTATTTCACTTTGACACTTGAAAGTGTCAATAACTTGAATCAGAGGGAGGATTTAGCTATCAATCAGAAAACCAATTATAGTGGACATTATTGTGTGTTCTTGCCTCTCTTTGTTAAAATCAGTGATGCTTACTCAAAAATCTGCATAGTATGTCTCTAAACTAATTACATTTCAATTTGAAATGTACACAAACATTAAACAAAAACAAAAATTAAATTATAGGGTTGTTTGAATTGCCTTTGTATAATCTTTGGCAGCGTTGGACTGGTCCTGCTGACTACTGGTTCTGGGCAGAGCCTTCTGTTAAGTTTGCATATTGAGACAAGCCACAAATTTGTATCTGTCATTGTTTTTTGCTGTTGAGAGGCTGCAAGAAAAAAAGTATTTAAATTGAATGCACATCCCAGCTTTTGTGCCCTCAGAAGGGTGGCAAACAAAGCTACTTCATAACTCAATGTCTATCAGTATGTTTTAGTTACAATTGAGGTGCAAAATTTATCAGCTGTAAGAAAACAACTGAGACTAACTTAACTACAAGGCATAACCTTGTGGGAAATGGTTTTTAAGAGGTGACCCTAGAAATGAAGATGAATGACCTCCAAGAGTGGAGTTGAGAAACTGAGAAGGAACTGTTAGGAAACTATTTCCTAACAATAATAATATATATGATATATTGTATACAATAATATAATATACTAATATATCATATATATTATTTTTAGATTTTTTCTCAAGATTGATTATGAATTTACTTGGCCACTGGGGCTTTAAAAGTAAATTATTGTAAAATTTTATACTTAAAAACTACTCTTCTCTATAACTCTCTATACACAAACTCATACATTCTCACACTCAAGGGATTGAAGTGGGGACATTGGAGTTTGTTTTGTTTTTTGAGAATCTGGTGCTTGTAAAATTACCAGTTGCTTGGCAGTAGACAGACTAGAAAATTCTAGAATAATCATCAGTCGAGTCATTCCCACCCCATTTACTCTTTATAAAATAACATGGAACATTTTGTTTCATTATTTTTGTCTGTAAAAGTTGAATCATAGTTTATATAACCAGAGCAAATTCTATCATCCAATGTGATAATTTTACATGTAAGTGAACTGACAGGATAATAGACTGATGGGGCCATTTCACTTTTTAAAAATAGAACCAGACATGGGTTACAGACGGCAAATTCACAGTCAATCGGGCTTTTTTATGATTTTTTTTTTTGCCTCTTCAAATAAGGCTCTTGTTTAGAGTACCATACAGACTCATATCACATTTTAGAGTGTGTCAATGAGGAATGTAATTGTCAATTAAATTAAAAGTTGTCCAGATGTAACTGAGTCTAGAAAAAGATCTTTATGGTGATTGTGCCCATCATTTTAGTTTCCAGGCACAGTAGTATGCATTTCTTAATTAAGGAACCTGGGATATAAGATCTGTCTTTTCTCATAGACAATTCTCAGGAGAAATCAATTAATCACACTCTTCATTTGTAAGGTGCTGGTAGGAAACATCATCTCATGCCTCTGCTGAATTCAGCTCCTTTCTTTGTTCTCCAGAGTCATTGATTTTTAAGGTGGATCTCTTTGGAGAAGTGGAGCTTTGACTAAAGGTTGAAATGGATGAATTGATGTTCATCCACTTCAAGCCATGGTTACTGCAGTCAGTGGTGTCCTCTGCAATTGAGTGGCACTTTTGGAAGCACAATTTGAAATGGAGGACTCTAATGCTTCAAGGAGTAGGTGGAGAGCCTGTGTTCAATTTCTGATCAGTGTTGGAGAGAAGGAACTCTCAGCCTGCCTTGCTTTCCCCATCTCTTTCCCCCAGAGCATTTGCCAGTGTGTGTGTGTGTGTGTGTGTGTGTGTGTGTGTGTGTGTATGCACACTAGCAGGCTCACACATCTCTGTCCTTACTCTTTTGGTGTTTCACTGTGTTTTTCTTTATGTCCCTTTCTTTCTGTAAGTCTTCTTCAGGGTTAAAGTGTCAATTCTCTCATTCACTGGGTTTGCCCAAGATCATGTTGCCTGCTCCTTGCATAGCCAGAAAAACTCAAGGACTAGAAGTTCTCGAGAAAGGCAGCATTTCCTAGAATGTCCACAGCTTTAGCTTCTTTTGTTTTTGATTTCTTGCTTTAATCTTAGAGTTTAGCTAAGCATTTAAAAGGCTATAGCAATTTATGTAGCATCAAAGACTACACTGTCTAATATGGTAGTTCCTAGTTACATGTGCCTACTAAGCCTGTGAAATGTGGCAAGTGAAATATATTAAAGTAGGATTTGGATATACTGGTTTAAAAGTACTATTCAGTTGCTGGCAAAATATATTACTAAAATTATTTTCGCATATTGAACATTCTTATATGGCTATTAAGAAAACACAAAATTATGTGGTTCACATTATATTTAGACTTAAAGTGCTGAACAGAGTGTTTTCTTTCTTCAAATAAATCATACATTTAAACATCTGCTTCTGGTCATTTATACAGAATATAGTGCATTTTTAACTAGAAAGCTTTGCAAATTTTTATTGTGCTGTGTTTTCTTTATTGAGTCCTAATCCTTTCTCCTGTTATTTCTAACACTTAGTTTTATTTGTGCATTGACTTCTTTAAAAAAAAAACTCAGTGATCATATTTTTCTCCCATGAACAAGTTCATGTTTCAGATATTACCTTATTGGTTGGACTTTTGTTGATGAACTGATATAGACTAATATCCTCATGATCTCTTATACTGCACATACAGGCATCAGTACTCTGCATTGGTATTCTTTAGCTTTATTTTTCTCTATTTCCCTTATCACTGTTTATCAAAAGTATGTTTTCTAGTTAATTATTTGTTTTACCATGTCCCCTCCTCTTCCTCCATATTCATTTGTGCTTAAAACCAAAGAAAAGCAGTGGCATTGTTCATTTAAAGCACTGTAGTTTTTCTAGTATCTAGCATATGGTGCTCAATGAAGCAAGGCTAAATGAATTA
>NW_022900951.1:18693208-18699528 GCF_012274545.1 Fukomys damarensis | reverse complement strand
TACTGGGGATTGAACACTGATCCTTGTGCTTGCAAGGCAGGCCACCGAACCGCTGAGCTAAATCCCCGGGCCCATGGTAATTGAGAACTTGAAATATGGCTAACCAAAATTAAGATGTGCTGTGAGTATAAGATATGCTCTGAATTTCAAAAACTTAGTATGAAACAAGGTGTTAAATGAAATAAAAATAAACATATAAAATCAACTGAGAGTTTTGTGTATTTCTTTTGCATTTTAACATGGAATTTTAATTGCATTTAACATTACATAGGAGACTACATGTGTCTTGCATTATGTTTTTACTGAACAGTGTTGTTACAGACTCATAACAAATGTTTATAGGCTTTTTGTCAAATTAAGGGAGTACTAATTCTCTTGTTAGTGGTGTCTGCTAGTTTTGCAGTGTTTGGCAATTCCATGTATATTTTTTTAACATTAGCATTAGCTCATCTTAATGAGAGTTTGGTTTTTAGGAAGAATCCCTTGTGGCCTAGGTTATTTCTCCACAAAGTTTGCATTTTGTTACTGTTTCTGTTTAGGATCTCAAGGCCCCAGTACAAATATTTATGCTTCTTTATCATCTTGGTTTGTTCTAGACTCTGCTATGGATGAGCATAAATATACTCTACCTATGTGGCATCCAGTTTTAGAGGATTTATTGTCATCTCATTGGATAGGTGTGTGGAGCATTTCATTGTAGTTATTGAGTTCATAGTATTTTAATGATCTCAGCTTTAATCCTACATCTCAAATCCTATGTCCAGCATTGAGTGAGTAAATCTATTGTCACTCATTCCTTTGTGTGAATTAAAATCAAGATGCTGCTAGTATAGGGCTAGTAACTTATCTAGGGCTATAGCATATATTCTTAGAATTCAAGACCTCAGGAACCACTTCAATTCTATTTCCGGAGACTTCAGTTTTTGAGTTGAAATGCAATGTGTATTAAATGTATTATGTTTATCCAGTATCATTTATTTTTTTAGAGAAAGAATTTTGGCATGAGCTAAGTGAGCCATTTTGCTAGAATCTAAAATCTTTAGTCAGTTTCCTATTAGAATTTAGATTGTTTCCAATTTTCCACAATATAAAACACTCTCCAGTAAATATATTTACATGTATATTTTTCATACATGCCTTTTTCTCATGGAGAATTCTATGTTTTCAGGATAAATTTCTGGAAATAAAATTATTAGATCAATACATATGAATATAAGACAATGCCTTACAGAAGAATGAGTGGGCACATAGATCAGTGCACAGAATAGAGTCTATAAATTAACCCATACAAATAAACTCAACTTAATTTTATCATAAATGAAGAAATATAATAGATGAAAGATGATCTTTACAATAAATCATGCTGAGCAACTAACTGGATATCCATTGACCAAAAAGTAAATGTCAACCGGAACTTCACATTGCATACAAAGATAACTCAAAATCTATCAGAGATCTAAATGTAAACTATAGAACTATAAAAGTTTTTTAAAAATCTTATAAAAGCTTAATTGTATTGGTACACTTTAGATATACATAATGATCACATTCATCATAGGGAACTTGTACCTGTATACAATACATCTTGATTCTTCTTTTTCCCTCAATCCCTTCCCCTCCCTTCAACCCCCCTTCCCATCCTTATTTATAAAAGCTTTGTTTCTATTTTTTTTCCTCCTATTGTCTTCTTTTGCTCTTATCTTTCTTCCTTTCCCCTTTCCCCTTCCTTGTTCCTTTTCCTATTTGAACTTTTTCTTCCTATTTTCCAATATCTACTATACGTTTTGGATCTTATTTACCCTTTTAATTTCTCACAACAGAGAAACAATGCTATATTTAAATATGTGTTTCTGACTTATTTTACCCAATAGTATGGTCTCAAGGTGTATTCATTTACCTAGAAATGTCTCAAGTTTATCCTTCTTTAGGGCAGAATAGAGCTCCATTGTATAAAAAAACCCACATCATTTTAAATCTATTGTTGATGGGCATTTGTGGTATTTCTAAGATTTAACTATTACAAATTGTGCTGCTATAAACACGGATGTGCATAGATTGCTATGGTGTGATGTTTTTAATTCTTTTGGAAAGATAGCAAGAAGGGGAATAGCTGACTGAATCAAATGAAAACGCAAATTTTAGTTTTTGTGAGATCGCCATATGATTTCCACCTTGGTTGCACCAGTCTATACTCCCACCAACAGTAGAGAAGGGTTCCTTTTTTCCAACAGCCCCTGCAACATTTGTTATTGGTTGATTACTTCTTACTAAGCAGAAAACTCAAGATAAAACCTTCATAACTTGGGTTAGGCAGAGTTCTTGCATATGTTATACAAAAGACAATCTAGAGAAGAGAAAATAAGTTGGTCTTTATCAAAAATTTTAGAGCTAGTGATACAGCTCAGGAACAGAGCTCTTGCCTAGCATGTGTGAGAACCTGGGTCTAATTTCTAGTTCTACACAAAAAAGTACTGTTACTCTGTGAAAGAATAAATTAAAGGAATGAACATAGAAGCCATTGACTCCAGGAAATATAAATCGCATATCTTACATAGAGTTTTTGTATTGACTATGTAAATAACTCTCAAAATTTAAAGATAATAATGTCATTATAAAGGAGGCAAAAAGCTTGAGCAGACACTTAACCAAAGAGGATATAAAAAGGTAAATCCCATAAAACTGTGTTCAACATAATTGGTCATTAGATACATGCAAATTAAAGCTATGAAATGAATACATATCTATCACAATGGCTCAATTAAAAGATAGTGGCAAGACCAGATACTGTAGGGATAAGAAACAATTGAATCTGTTATATATTTCTGGTGGAAATGTGAAAGGGCACAACCCTCTGAGAACAATTTCACTGTTTCTTATAAACTTATAGGATTCAGGAATCACAGTCTTGATTTTAACCTTACTGAAATTGAAACAAATATCCATAAAAAACAATGCACAAATGTTTATATCACCTTCATTTTTAACTGCTCAAACCTAGAAACAAAGCAAATGTCCTTCAATGAGTGAAAGGACAAAGAAAATTATTCATCCATGTAAAGGAAATATGCCTCAACTGCAAAAAATGAATTATTGATACCTGCAAACATGTGTATGTATTTCCAGAGTATTGTGCTGAGTGAGAAAAAAATCAATCTCTTAAGGTTAAATACTTTGTAATTCTATTTATGTATCTTTTCAGAGTAACAAAATCATTGTGATGGGGAAGAGATCAGTGGTTGTCAGGGGCTAGACTTGAGAAAGATGGACTATGAAGTGGTTTAATGGTGGAAATCTTGGTGGTGATAATACACTTTTGTATCCTGATTGTGGTGGCTGTTTCATGAATCTTGTGTGATTAAACTTCATAGTAATGCACACCAAAACACAGAATATTTCATGTAAAATTAGAAATTAAAATAAAGTCTGTCTTTAATATTAGACGTGTCATTTTCCTGGTTTTGATATTTCACTATGACTATGTAACATGTTATCATTGGGGACAGACAGATAAATCAATTATAGGTATGCTCTACTATGTGTGCAACTGCTCATGTTTTAAAAATAAGTGCCTTTTGGTAAGAAAGTAAACATTCTTAACATATTTTGAACTGGGCCTATACATTATTCTTTTTTTTCAGCTTTAATTGAGTTAACTGCTACATTTTAGGGATACAGTACAGTTACATTCATTATTGGGAACTTGTACTTCTACATGACAGGTCTTGGTTCTCATTATTTCCCCTTGTCCGTGCCCTCCCTTCACCCCCTCCTCCCCTCCCCATCTACAAATACTTTATTTCCATCTTTTCATTATCTCACATTTTTTCTTTTCCCTTATTACCCTTCCCCTACCCATCCCAACTTCCCTACCCCTTTAGCCCCTTTCTTCCCATTTCACAATGTCAGTAATCTTATTAGGATCTTATGTATTATTGCAGTTTATTCACACCAAAGATGCTATTCGGTATTTACACATGTGTGACTCATATATTTCACTTAGGAGTATATCCACAATATGTATCCATTTTCCAATGAATGAATCTATTTTCTCGTTCTTTATGGCTGAGTAATATTCCATTTTATATGAAAACCACATCTTCTTTATCGAGTTTCCAACAGATGGGCAAATGGGCTGTTTCCAACTTTTAGTAACTACAAACTGTGCTGCTATAAACATGGGTGCGTATACATCACTGTGATATGATTCTTTTAGTTCTTTTGGAAAGATACCCAGCAGAGGGATGGCTGGATCAAATGAAACCTCCAGTCCAAGTTCTTTGAGGTATCTCCATATTGATTTACACAGTGGTTGCACCAGTCTGCAATTCTCCAACAATGGAGAAGGGTTCCTTTCTCCCCACAACCCTGCCAACATTTGTTATTGTGTGATTTCTTCATACTAGCCATTCTTTGTGGGGTGAGGTGGAATCTCAGTGTTGTTTTCATCTGCATCTCTTGAATGACCAGTGATGTGGAGCATTTTTTCATATATTTACTTGCTGCTTTTTCTTCTTTGTCTGAGAAATGTCTGTTCATTTCAGATGCCATTTTTGAATCGGGTATTTATATTTGGGTGGGGCTGATTATTTTGAGTTCTTTATATAGTCTAGATAATAGTCCTTTGTCTGAGGAGCAGCTGGTAAAAATTTTTTCCGACATTGTAGGTTGTCTCTTAGTTCTGCTGATGGTTTTTTTGCAGTACAGAAACTTTTTAATAAGATGAGATCACCGCTGTTGATTCTTTCTGCTAGTTCCCATGCTACTGAGGATTTGTTCATACAGTCTTTTCCTATGCCACTGTCTTCCAGAGTTCTGCCTAACTTACCTTCCAGCAAGTTTAGTGTTTCTGTTTTAATATTTAAATCTTTAATCCACTTGGATTTTAAGTTAGTGCATGGTGAAATATAAGGGGCCAGTTTTAATCTTTGGCAGGTTGACATCCAGCTTTTCCAACACCGTTTATTAAAGAGGCTATCTTTCCTCCACTGAGGATGGTCTGCTCCTTTGTCAAAGAGAGGTAGCTGAGTACATCTGGATTTTTTTTGTGTCTTCCAATCTGTTCCACTGATCCTTAGGCCTGTTTCTTTGCCAGTACCATGCTGTTTGTAGTATAGTTTCAAATTGGGAATTGTTATACCCGCTGCCATGTGTCTGTTGCCTAGGATGGCTTTTGCTATTCTAGGTCTCATGGCTCCGGTTGAATTTTTGGATTCTTTTTTCTAGTTTTGTGAAATATAGTGTTGGAATTTCAATTGACATTGCATTGAATCTGTATAGCAGTTTTGGTAGTATGGCCATTTTCACTATGTTGATTCTTCCTACCCAGGAGCAGGGGATATCTTTTCAATTTTTTATATCCTCTTCAATTTCTTTTTTCAGAGTGCTATAGTGTTCAGTGTAGAGATCTTTGGCTTCTTTTTTTGTTGTTGTTAGATTGATTCCTAGATACTCCATTTTTTTGGATGCTACTGTGAAGGGAATTGTTTCCCTAATTTTCTCTCAGTGAGTCTGTTATTTGTGTACAAGAATGCTATTGATTTTGGGGTGTTCACCTTGTATCCAGCTGCACTACTGAATCTGTCAATTAAGTCTAGATGTCTTATGGTGGAGTTTTTTGGGTCTTCAATGCAGAGTATCATATCAGCAAATAATGACAGTTTAACTTCTTCCTTTCCTATCTTTATTGCTTTAATTTCTTTCTCTTGTCTAATTGCTGTGGCTAATGCTTCCATAACTATATTGAAGAGGAGTGGTGATAGTGGGCATCCTTGTCTTATTCCTCATTTTAACGTGAAGGTTTTCAGTTTTTGGCCATTTAATATGATGTTGTCTGTTGGTTTTTCATAGATAGCCTTAATAAGTTGAGATACAGACCATCTATTCCAATTTTTTGCAGCGTTTTTATCATGAATAGGTGTTGAATTTTGTCAAATGCTTTTTCTGCAACTATTGAGAGGATCATATGGTTTTTGTCCTTGACTTTGTTAATATAATGTATTACATTTATTGACTTACATATGTTGAACCACCCTTGCATCCCTGGAATAAATCCGACTTGGTCAGCATGTATGATCTTCTTGATAATCCTCTGTATTCTGTTTGCTAGTATCTTATTAAGGATTTTTGCATCTATATTCATTAAGGAGATTGGCCTGTAGTTCTCTTTTTTAGTTACATCTTTCCCTGGTTTGGGAATCAAAGTGATACTTGCTTCCAGGAATGAATTTGGAAAGCTTCCCTTTCAATTTCATTGAAAAGTTTCAAGAGTAATGGCAGTAGTTCTTCTCTAAATGTCTTGTAAAATTCAGCAGTGAATCCAT
>NW_022900951.1:18644457-18693042 GCF_012274545.1 Fukomys damarensis | reverse complement strand
CTCTGTTTTCCTAGTGTGGGCATTCAATGTTATGAACTGTTTTCATTGTGTCCCATAGATTCCTGTATTTTGTATTGGCATTTTCATTTATTTGTAAAAACTGTCTAATTTCTTCTTTAATTCCCTCTGTGATCCATTGATTGTTCAGGAGAGTGTTGTTCAGTTTCCATGTGCTTGTGAAGTTCCTACAGTTTCTTGTGCTATTGATCTCCAGTTTGATTGCACTATGATCTGATAATATACAGGGGATGATTTCAGTTCTTTTGCATTTATTCAGACCTGTTCTGTGAGCCAATATGTGGTCTATCTTGGAGAATAATCCATGTGCAGCCGAAAAGAATGTATATTCTGATTATGTGGGGTGGAATACTCTGTAGAAATCTATTAAGTCCATGTGTTCCAAAGCTTAGTTCAGTTCTATTATTTCATTGTTGATTTTCTGCCTAGATGATCTGTTTTCCTCATTTTAACGTGAAGGTTTTCAGTTTTTGGCCATTTAATATGATGTTGTCTGTTGGTTTTTCATAGATAGCCTTAATAAGTTGAGATACAGACCATCTATTCCAATTTTTTGCAGCGTTTTTATCATGAATATTATTTGGTGCATATATGTTTATGATTGTCATCTCTTCCTCTTGAATTGTTCCCTTTACAAGGACGTAGTGGACTTCTTTGTCTCTCGTAATGAGTTTTTGTTCGAAATTTACTTTGTCTGCAAATAATATTACTACCCATGCTTTTTTCTGTGCTCCTGACACGTGGAGACTTGTTTTCCATCCTGTCACTTTCAGTGTGTGGGCTTCCTTTAGCACTAGATGTGTTTCTTGTACACAACATATTGTTCGATTTTCCTTCTTTATTTTTTCTTTTATTGAATTTATTGGTACATTTTAGTTATACAGTACAATTACATTCATTATTGGGATCTTGAACCTTTACATGACATGTCTTAGTTCTCATTTTTTTCCCCTTGTCCGTGCCCTCCCTTCAACCCCTCCTCCTCTCCCCATTTACAAACACTTTATTCCCATTTTTTTATTTTCTCATATTTTTTCCTTTTCCCTTATTACCTTTCCCCTACCCTTCCCATTTCCCCTCCATCTTTAGCCCTTTCCTTCCTATTTCACATGGTCCATTTTCTCATTAGGATCTTCTGTACTATTATAGCTTTTCACACCAGAAAATCTGTTTGGTATTTACATATATGTGACTTATTTAGGAGTATATCCTCAATATGTATCCATATTCCTATGAATGAATCTAATTTCTCATTCTTTATGGATGAGTAATATTCCATTTTATAGAAAAACCACGTCTTCTTTATCCAATTTCCAACGCATGGGCAAATGGGCTGTTTCCAAGATTAATTTGTACTTCTTTTTTGTTGTAGTTGTAGTTGTTGTTTTGTTTTGTACTGGGAATTGAACTCAGGGCTTTGCACTTACCAAGCAGGCATGGTGCTACTGAGCTAAATTCCCAGCCCTTCTTTTGTTTTTTTTAGACAGGATCTTACTATGTAGTTTAGGCTGGCCTTGCATTCACAGTAATCTTCCTGCCTCATCCTCCCAGGACCAGGAGTAGATGTGTGCACCACCATGGCGCTTGGTTATTCATTACAGGAGTCTTTGGTGGAAGTTTTTGGATCTTCTATGGAGAAGATTGTGTTGCCTGTGAATAATGATATTTTGGCTTTCATTGCAAGATGTATCCCTTTACTTTATCTTACCTGATTGCCTTGGCTAATATTTTGAGCACTTTATTAAGCAGTAGTAGATACTGGATATTGCTGTCTTTTTCCTGATTTTAGAGGGAAAGCTTTCATCCTGTCTCCCATTTACTATCCTGTTGGTGGTAGGTTTGTCATAGATGACTATTACAGATTGCTATATGGTACTCTATACCTATTTTCTTCACTTTTTTTTTACCTTGAATGGATGTTGAATTTTGTGAAAGGCTTTTTGTACATCTATTGTAATGATCCTGTGATTTCTGTCCTTGTTTCTGTTTATGTGATTTTTTTCAGCTTTAATTGAGTTTATTGGTACATCTTAGGGATACAGTATAGTTACATTCATTGTTGGGATCTTGTACCTCTACATGACAGGTCTTGGTTCTTATTTTTTCCCCTTGTCCCTGCCCTCCCTTCACCCCCTCCTCCCCTCCCCATCTACAAGCACTTTATTTCCATCTTTTCTTTATCTCACATTTTTTTTCTTTTCCCTTATTACCCTTCCCCTACCCATCCCACCTTCCCTACACCTTTAGCCCTTTTCTTCCCATTTTACAATGTGGATTTTGCTTCTTAATCCATTCTGGCAGTCTATTTGTCTTGATTGGTGAATTGAGGCCACTTTAACATTGATGGTTATAACTGATATGTTCTGACTTATTATTGTCATGTTATTGTCCTTTTGTTGACTCTTTTTACTTTTTCTCTCCTCTCCTTTTAGTTTCTTGCCTTTCCTATTTGATTTGGTATGTTGGGCCTCATGGTATTGTGACCTTCATTGTCCTTTTCTAGGATATTGTTTAGAATTCCTTGTAGTGCTGGTTTGGTGTTCGTAAAGTTTCTCAGGTGTTCTTTGTCGTGGAAGTATCTTATTTCCCTGTCTATTTTGAAAGAGAGTTTTGCATGATTCTGCGCCACACATATCTGTATGCCTAATTCTTCCCTTCTGTTTGGGAAGTTTTCTGTCATTAATTCTGTGAACAGCTTTTTTAAGTCATTTGTGCTTTCTCCTGCTATTTCATGGATTCCTATCAGTCTTACATCATTTTTCTTTGCATCATTTAGCAGTTGTTGGATCGATTTCTCATGATCCCTTACTGTTTTTGAAAGACCTCTTTTTTCAGGGTCACTCATTGCAATTCCCTTCTGTTTGGGAAGTTTTCTGTCATTAATTCTGTGAACAGCTTTTTTAAGTCATTTGTGCTTTCTCCTGCTATTTCATGGATTCCTATCAGTCTTACATCATTTTTCTTTGCATCATTTAGCAGTTGTTGGATCGATTTCTCATGATCCCTTACTGTTTTTGAAAGACCTCTTTTTTCAGGGTCACTCATTGCAATCCTATCTTCTATATCTGAAATTCTATCTTCACAATCTTTTATTCTGTGGCATACACTTTCAATAGTGTTTTAATCTCCTGGATATCTGTTTGAATCTGTTTTATGGATTCCATTTATTGCCTCTGTTGTGCATTGTTTCCATTTGTTTGTTATGCTGAGTCTTCACAGCTTCTATCATAGTCTTGAGCTCATTCTTTTTTTTTGTCAGTTTCTGTTCTAGAATCTCGAATCATGACTTCTATTTTGCTCACCATCTCTATGGTTAACTGGGATATTACTTCTGATTTGAATTTTTCTAGAGCCTGATTGATCTGTTTTGTTACCTCCTGTGCTATGGGTCCAGGGTGTCCTGCTGGTTCACTATCAGACTTTTCAACCTCATTTGCCCTTCTGTTTGCAATTGGTGAACTGGAAATCTGTCTTTGTGTCTTGCTTAAGTGTTTTCTCCTTTTTATTTTTGTTGTTGGGTTGTCCTTGGTTTAATTTCTGGGTCATTACTTAAATCTTCCTGATATAGTTGCATTTTAGCTTTTGAGTCTCTAATAACTCATAGACATCTTCATTTTCATAATATCAGAGAAAACAACTCATTAAATCAATCACAACCCTTTTTCCAAATTGATACATTCAGCGGCCCCAATAGGATCAAGCACAGCTTGCAAATTGACCACTTGTGGAGTCATTAATCTATCACCTTTAAACCATGTGAATTAAATTAATATCAAGAAGTAGCCCAAAATATGTTTGCAGTGAATACGCTTTTCAATATAGCATCCTTACCATTTAGGATGGGGGCTTATACTGAGTTAGTATGAGAGTAGATAAATGAAAGAATTGGAGAAGGTTTCAAGTGAAGCCACAGGACATAAAATGACCATATTATCTTTACGAAACTATTAAGTTCAAAGGGGATAGACAGAGTGCAGGAATCAGGACAAGAATATATCCCCTTAACAGTAACAGGGGCTTGCCTTTCCTTGAAGCTACGGCACCATGAGTGATGTAAAATGGCTGGAGAAAAGAACATAAAGAAAAAAAGAAAAAAAAGATAAAAGAAGAAGTCTGAGTTAGGTCAGGAGCAGGAATAAAAAGGGAGATGAGGGATAATATGGTGGAACAAGAGACTGAGTTGCAGAGAGGGCAGAAAAAAGAAAGAAATTGTAGGATGGAATAAGAAAAAGAAAAAAAATAATTTTAAGTGCCTCTTTCAAACTATGTCTCTGTTGTCATATTATACCACGTGTACAGCCATGTGCAGAACCAAATCCCCTGATCTCAGCTAGCCAATGGTAGGTCCCCTAGAGTTAGACTGACCACAGTCCACAAGGCCTAAATTGAGTTTCCCATCCCATAGGGTTGAACTCCACTCAGTTCTATTACATGTCTCCCCTGACCTTTCTTTAAAGATGTTCAAAGTTGGGAGCTCAGAAAAATACCCTTCATGACCACCTATGCCTCTGCAGAGTGGGGCCAAGGACTGGCCCAATCATGAGGTTTGAGAATGGGGGGGTCAGGTTGTGAGGGTATTTTGAGGGCACCTGAGCGTCTACCTTCCTTGCTGGAGTTGCTGGCATGCAGTCGGGGAGGTCGCGGACCCACTGGATGGGCCAGAGCATGCAGCAAAGAGACCTCTGGGGCCCTTCTTTACTGGATCTGGTGGCACGCAGTCGGGGAGGTCGTGGACCCACTAGGTGGCCCCGAGCAGGCGGCTCGAGAGACCTCCGGGGACCTTCTTTACTGGATCTGGTGGCACGCAGTCAGGGGCGTCGTGGACTCTGGGTGGGCCTGAGCAGGAGGGAGAGACCTACAGGGGCCTTCTTTACTGACATTATTCTTGTCTGTATGTGCAATGTTACACAGCAAATCTCTAGAATTTATTCATCATTCGTAATGGAAATTTTATTTCCACTGATTAGTGATTCCTCCTTTTTGTTTCCTGCCACTGACAACCACATTTCTAGGTTTGATTACTTTGGATATTTCATACAAGTGGAATCATGCCACACTTGCACTACTGTGACCGGTTTACTTCATTTAGGATCACATTCCCAAGTTTCATCCACTGAGTCCTATACTGCAAGATTTCCTTTTTTAAGGCTGAATATTATTCCATGTATCTATATATTACATTTTTGTCCATTCATTTAAGATAATTTAGACTAATTAAAATAATGCTGTGTCATGAATATTGAAGTGTTAATATTTCCTCAAGATATGAATTTCTACTCTTTGGGATAAATACCTAGACACGAGCTTCCTGAATCATATTATAATCCCATTTTTTAGTTTTTGAAGGCTTTCTTACCATTTTCAGTAGCAAACATACCATTTTTCATTCCCACCAAAAATGTGTAAGTGTTCCAGTTCCTCCATTTCCTCCTCACACTTGTTTGTTTTTGTGCTTTTGATAATATTCATCCTGACTGGTGTGAGGTGATATGCCATAATAATTTTTTTCTATTTCCATGACAATGATACTGAACATTTGTTCTACGCCTGTTGTTCATTTGTATGTCATATTTGGAAAAATTACAATTCAAGTGTTTAGTCCACCTTAATTATCACCATATGAATTTTGTTGCTATTGAATTTTAGGTGATCCTTACATATTTGAAGATTAGCCCCTTATCAGATACAAAATTTGCAAAAATTTTCTCTCATTCCTAATTTGTCTTTACTCTTTTGCTGTGCAGAAGCTTTTTTTTTTTTTTTTTTTTTTTTTTGTACCAGGGATTAAACTCGGGACCCTGTGCTTGCAAGGCAGGTGGTGGAACCACTGAGCCAAATCCCTGGCCCTTTCACTCTTTTGACTGTTTTCTTCACTGTACAGAAAATTTTGAACAGTCAAATTTTGTAATTTTTTCTGTCTTGTTATTTCAAGGTAAAATTTTTAAAAGGTATAAATATTTCTGAAACCTGCAATACTCATTGCCTGATTAGCCTTTCAAAAGCTTGTGTTCATATTCTCCCATTTAATAGTTGTCCCATTTTCTTTCTAACCATTTGTTCTACATTATATTCTTTATATGCATATCACTCTCTGAAGTCATGCAATTATTTATTTTGCCTGAAAGCTCCTTTTTATTTATTTCCTTTCACTATAATGAGGTTTAATTGTCTGATAAAAAACCTACACATAATTAATTTATGCAGTCTGGGATGTGTGCTCTCATTTCACCAATTCCACAATGTAACTAACAAGCATATCCATCATTTCTAACAGTTTCCCTGTGTCCCTTTTTGGTTATTTGTTTTCTTTTGTGGGTGGGAAGAATACTTAACATGAAATCCACCTTCTTAGGAAAGTTTTAAGTAAATACTGAATAGTTTCTCTGATGTGAAAAACTAAAAGTGTAAATAAGTTTCAAACTGTATATGTGATGTTGTCAAATAGGAAGAAAAAGGCTAAAGGAGTAGGGCAAGTGGGAAGGGTATTGGAAAGGAAAGAAGGGAAAAGAAAAATATGAGAAAAGGAAAAAAATGAAAACAAAATCTATGTCAATAGGGAGGGGTGGAGGGGTTGAAGGGAGGGCAGGCATATGGGGAAAAAATAAGAACCAAGATTCATCATGTAAAGGTACAACATCCCAATGATAAATGGAACTTTACTGTATGCCTAAAAAGTACCAATAAATGCAAAGAGAAAAAAGAAAGTTTTAAGTACACTTACTGTTCATTCATTATAGATGCTATATTAGCAGTACTCTGGAACTTATTCATTACTGTTGATTTTGCACATGTTATATAATTATTTGATTGTTTCTCTTTTTTGTGAGGGCAGAGCTATTATCTCATTTACCTACATGGTTTGGTGCCTTACAAAGAGTACCTGTCTTCAAATTGGTCATAAATAAACATATTGTGTATAAGTGTGTATAGGTAAAATATCTTTTAATTTATTCAGAATTAGTGTGATTGAATAAAGATTTATGTTTTTACTGGTCATTTTTGGCTTTATTTTTGTTAATTACCACTGATGTTACTTTCTCATTTTTGATGAGGTGTTCTTAAAGCATTATTTTAATACAAAACTATTCATCTTTTGTCATTATAAACATATTTTCATGGCTTTAGGCTTTATATGAAAAAGTGCTAAATAAGTAGTTCTGTTTATTTTTCTTGTGAACTCTTTAGTGAATATTATAAAGTAACATTTAAGTCTTTTCTCTTTATTTTTATGCTTAGAAAGATACCCTGCCTCTAAAATAATATTTTTATGGGAATTACAGTGTTTATTTAAAAATAAAATCAAGTATTTATCCATATTTTTAGATTAAGTACCGATTAACTTATATTTTTTTGTTTTGCTTTTATAGCTCCGTTATCACATCTTTTATATCTTTATAATTATTAAAATAATCAAGTTTTTATTTTAGTTGTTACACACACAACTACTTTATGTGTTTATGGGATGTCATGTCAAATTTCAACCTGTATATACATTTGGTAATGCTTAAGAATAAACATATCTAGCTCTTCAATCATTTATCATTTCTTCAGAATAAGCCTTTTTAAAATACTCTTCCTCTAGATGTTTTAAATGTACAGCATAAAATTGTTACTTAAATCACCCTAAGGTATAGCAGTACAAGA
Source organism: Fukomys damarensis (assembly GCF_012274545.1). Classification (NCBI taxonomy): domain Eukaryota; kingdom Metazoa; phylum Chordata; class Mammalia; order Rodentia; family Bathyergidae; genus Fukomys; species Fukomys damarensis. The sequence continues at coordinate 18,685,380 of NW_022900951.1, read as the reverse complement.
GAAATTCTTCCTTCTAAAAGTAGCTTAATACCCATTGATCAACTTCCCCCCATATCCCTTAAATCCTACCCCTCCCAGTTTCTGACAGTCAATTCTTAAATATGTAGTTTTGCTGGAAATTTTACCCTGTTCCTCTGGTTTATTTATTCCCATAACAGAAATACATTATTTTAAAAATACTTCAACGTGATAATCTGATTAGGTAAGTCATTTAAAAATGTTTCTTGCTTATTCTTTTTATTAGTCTAAATTCACATCTTATAAAGTTTGAAGTAAATATTCCTGTTTTTTTTTTTCATGTTCCATTTGTTACTTAGGTTGTCTCTTTCTAATGAGTATGTAGTTTAGGATCTTTATTCAAGTTTTATGCTATTTTTACCAATGGGCCTTGCCCAATTTGTGCTGTATCTAGTTTACTCTTATGCACTTTATTTTATTGTTAAATCCAGAGACAATATATTTCTCACCATACCCTCTAACTACATTTCCTACTATGTTTGCTTTATATTTGGAGATTTTTTAATTTATTCCATTACCAACATTTTAATAATTGAAACATTTCTATTGTTATTGTTATAGGATGGGTAATGCAATCATTTTTAATCAATGATATGTTATCTATTCCTTTTCTTTTGCATAGTGTATTCATTTCTCTAGTTTTATATCTTGAGTAAAATTTAATAAGAGTAATGATAACCATCATATTTCTCATATTCCTCACTCCAGTGAGAAAGGATGTATTGTTTTCTCAGTCAGCCTAATGCTATGAGTATGAAAAATATATAAGCCATCATGATTAAAACCTGCGTTTTTATAGTTTAATAAGTCTTGATTTTATAACTTTCAAAAGGTGAATGGACCCTTTGTATCTCCTCAGTTTCTTTTTAAATCTATTGAATAAAAGTATTTTTTCTCTGACATAATTATGTGATCTATAGCCACCCCTCCCTTCTTTTTGGTGTTGTTGTTGTTACCTGGGAATGGACTCAGGACCTTGCACAGCAGGCATCAGAACCACTGAGATATCCCCAGCCTTAACCTTTCTGATATTGAACCATATTTCATTTTTAGAAGAAAATATATGGCATGTGATGATGTTTTTAAAATATATTATAGATTTAGTTTGCATTTAAAGTTGTAGAATTTTTCAGCTTTGTTAATTAGAATTATTAAATAACTTATTCATCTTTATTAAATTTTTCTAACAAGCTAATTTTTGTGCCTAAAATTATTGGATGAAACTTACCCCAACCTTCCTTTAGTCATTTATCATTTTGTAAATTAAAGAGTCCTTCCAACACTCAACTGGCTTTTCTCCAGTTGCATTCTAAAGTTTGTCATTGAGAATAGATCCAAGAGAATAGAGAGAGGGGGAGAAGGAGACATATAAAGTTTTAAGATGTGTCATGTACATGTACCAAGTACCCACAATAAATGCAATTATTATATTTTGCAAACATGAGGTAACAACATGAAAATTGGTGGAGGGAATCTAAAGATGAAAGGAAGGAAGACAATGGGGAGGGGAAGGGGAATAAAAAGAATCAAGCTATGTTTAGAAATATACTTACTCCCTAAGATGAATGTAAGCATCATGGACTGTAAACATATACTAAATTAATAATTCAAAAATCATGCTCCTTATGCCATATTGGTAATGTGTGGAAATATTGGGAGATAAAGTAATTGGATCTAGAACAGTGCTATTTTTTCCTGGCTTCTACATTACAAATCTCCATTGATTATAGTTGAGATGATACTGGATTTTTCTAGAAACCACATAATGGTGTTTATTTTTGTTGATCATATAGTCATCAAAAACACAAATCTAGATACTTCTTTTCTTTGGATGCTATTGTGAAAGGAAGAGCATATAAGAAAATGGAAGGATATTCCCTCTTCCTGGGTAGGAAGAATCAACATAGTGAAAATGGCCATACTACCAAAAGTGCTATACAGATTCAATGCAATGCCAATTGAAATTTCAACACTATACTTCACAGAACTAGAAAAGAAGAATCCAAAATTCATTTGGAACCATAAGAGACCTAGAATAACAAAAGCCATCCTAGGCAACAGACACATGGCAGCGGGTATAACAATTCCCAAATTGAAAGTATACTACAAAGCCACTGTGATAAAAACAGCATGGTACTGGCAAAGAAACAGACCTGAGGATCAGTGGAACAGACTGGAAGACACAAAAACACCTTCAGATATACTCAGCTACCTCGTGTTTGACAAAGGAGCTGACCATCCCCACTGGAGGAAAGATAGCCTCTTTAATAAACGGTGTTGGAAAAACTGGATGTCAACCTGCCAAAGATTAAAACTGGACCCTTATTTCTCACCATGCACTAAATTAAAATCCAAGTGGATTAAGGATCTAAATATTAAAACAGAAACACTAAACTTGCTGGAAGATAAGTTAGGCAGAACTCTGGAAGACAATGGCATAGGAAACGACTTTATGAACAAGTCCTCAGTAGCACGGGAACTAGCAGAAAGAATCAACAACGGTGATCTCATCTTATTAAAAAGCTTCTGTACTGCAAAAAAACCATCAGCAGAACTAAGAGACAACCTAGAATGTGGAAAAAAATTTTACCAGCTGCTCCTCAGACAAAGGACTTTTATCTAGAATATATAAAGAACTCAAAACAACCAGCCTCCCTCCAACTGTAAAGACCCAATTCAAAAATGGGCATCTGAAATGAACAGACATTTCTCACACAAAGAAATAAAAGCAGCAAGCAAATATATGAAAAAATATTCCACATCACTGGTCATTCAAGAGGTGCAGATGAAAACAACACTGAGATTCCACCTCACCCCACAAAGAATGACTGCTATCAAGAAATCACCCAATATGTTGGCAGGGTTGTGGGAAGAAAGAAACCCTTCTCCATTGTTGGTGGGAATGCAGAGTGGTCCAACCACTATGGAAATCAATATGGAGATACCTCCTAGAGCTGGGACTAGAGGTTCCATTTGACCCAGCCATCCTTCTGTTGGGTTTCTATCCAAAAGAATTAAAAGAATCATACCACAGTGTTATATGCGCACCCATGTTTATAGCGGCACAGTTTGTAATAGCTAAAACTTGGAAACAGCCCATGTGCCCAACAGTTGAAAACTGGATAAAGATGTGATTTTTCTATAAAATTGAATACTACTCAGCCATAAAGAATGAGAAATTACAGTCATTCATAGTAAAATCGATACATTTTGAGGATGTACTCCTAAGTAAATAAATAAGTCACACATGTGTAAATGTTGAATAGTTTCTCTGGTGTGAAAAATTATAATAGTACACAAGATCCTAATGGAATAATTAACAATGTGAAATACGAAGAAAAGCGCTAAACGTGTAGGGAAAGTGGGAAGGATAGGGAAAAGGAAATAAGGGAAAAGAAAAAAGTATGAGAAAATGAAAAAATGGAAATAAAGTGTTTGTAAATGGGGAGGAGAGGAGGGGTTAAAGGGAGGGCAGGGACAAGGGGAAAAAATGAAAACCAAGACCTGTCGTGTAAAGGTACAAGATCCCAATAATGAATGTAACTGTACTGTATACCTAGAATGTACCAATAAACTCAATAAAAAGGAAAAAAAATACACAATTCTTTTCTTACAAACTTCTGCTTAGCTGACTGAATACCTGTATGAGTGGTTTATTGACTCTATTGGTAGTCCCTCACACTGAATCCTCTTAAATTTCATTTTTTTAGTGTTAGAATGTTACTTTAGTCTTTTCCACTCTTATGAAATCCTGACTGTACTATGGAGTGAAGCTTCTAGTCTTATTTTTATGTTATTCACAAAGGGAACATTTACTTAGTATATCTTCCGCTTGGCCACTTATAAAAATACAATTTTGACTAATTATGGAGACATAATTATGACCTCTACTTAAGCACTAAAACCTTCATCCAGAAAAGTATATATAATCAGTACTCATTTCACAATGTCATTCAAACAGTTATACATTTAGTTTATTTTTTATTCAAAAATAATTGAATACATACTTAAGACTCATCCAGACAGTGTGGCAGCTCTCAGAGATACAACTAATAAAACTTGTTTTCCATGTTTAAGGATTCAGAGAAGACACACAACACAAAGAAATAAGATTAATCCAAGATAGTATTTATGATAAAAAATGTAAAAATACTTAAAATCTCATAAAAAGGTTTAAGGCAAAAGGGAGTACATAAATATTTCCCTAAATCTCATTGATCCAAATATATCTGGTCTGTAGTAGGTGCTGTGATGTGCCACTGATTTTGCGGGGGTTAGGAATAAGAAACTAATACTCTTTAACTGTTAGGTGTGCTGCCTGCAGGAAGTCTGCAGCTGTCCTCCCTATAAGAATGTCTGCTGAAGAGAACCGGTAGGGCCTCCTTTCTAAGTGGCCTATATCCAATAAATGATAAGATGTTAGAGTATGGCCTCTTTGACTTACTTGTAAAATTCAGAGTGGTCTTTCTAGTTTCATACTTCTTCCTAAAGTAAGCTGAGGCTTCCTGTGAGATTATTTTTTTCAGTGCAACGTCTCTCTACACATTGGTGCTTTTTTCCTCCTATTTCATTCATAGTTGGTGCACTTTTGAGTCTGATGTATGATACCTTTCCTTATCTCAGTCTCATGAAATAATATTATGGTGTTTTAGAATTCTTTTTTGTCTTATCTGTCTTGTTCAGGCCCAAAGTTCATCTGGAAAGTGACTTTTTTTACTGGTGTGACGCCAGGATAATGATTTATTATTTTGCCATGTAGGCATTTAAATTTTTCAGTACCATTTATTGAAAAGCCATCATTTCTATACAGCCCAACAGTGTCACATTGCTACAAATAGAGCATTATATGGGGTGTGTTCCTGAAGTCTGGTTGGTTTCATCAGTATATTTGCTTATTCTTTTACTAATACCACTCTGTCTTTATTATTATAATTTGATATCTTGTTATCTGTCTAGTAGAGTGAGGCTTCTGGAAGCTTTCTTAAAGCAATATTAAGAAAACTACAAAGAATCATGTTTTTTATTTTTTTCTGAACAAAATTACTCTTTTAATTAATTATCTTATTAGTTTATTAGATTATAAAAACCAATGAAACAAGAAGGATACATATATTAAATACAAAGTTAGCATGTAACTGGCTTGACAAAATTTTCTATCTGGGGAAATGTGTGCACGAGAGCTGGTCTTCTGTATGGTCATGTCACAAGCAAGGTTCTCAAGGCAGCAGATACTCAGACAAATATTAGCATGCAAAAGATTTATTAGATGATTCTTTGTGATCAACACCCTGTCTCATTTATCAGGTGAATTTCTAAAACATAGCATGATTACTTCATGACATTAACATAAGCAAAGGTTTTATGTGTAGAAATCAAAAAGGCAGTAACTATAAAGGAATTTATTGTGAAATTAGATTTCATTTAAATTATGAATTTATATTCAGCAAAGTTCTTATTAACAGCATATAAAGAAGGCTACAAGAACTTTCATATATTTAACAAAGGATTAAGCCTAGAGTCTATAAAATACTAAAAACTTTTAAATAACTGGCAAAATAAAAGAAAAATGATCAAAAGATTTGAGTAGGCCTTTCATTAAAAAGATGTCTAATTTATAATAAACATGTAAAGGTGTACCACCTCTAAATAAGTAAGCAAATACAATTTAAATCCATAAAGTATATTCACAAAAAGACCAAAATTAAAAAGAAAACATAGGTGAAAACATCAAGAATTTTTAAAGATGTAGAGCAACTGGAACCCTTGTTGCTGATTAGAAAGTAAATTAACTTTGAACATCCTTTTAAGAACATTTATTATATATGATGTACACATACGCTATGACTCAATGCTATCCACACCTAGGATCTCTAAAACACACACACACACACACACACACACACACACAAACACACGCAGATATGTAACAAAAGATACATATAAGTATTTATATCAGTGTTGTTTATAGTATTCAAAATTGGAACTAACCAACTGTCCATCAAGTATAAAATAAAAATAGATTATTATTTAGTCATATAATAGTATACTATACAGCAATCAAAATGAAGTATAGCTACAAATAATTACTTCACTAGATCTCACAAACAATGATGAACAAGGAAAGCAAGACACACAAGAGAGCATATTGTATAAATTTGTTCATATAATATTCAAAAACTGATAACACTAATTCATGGTGAGATAAGTCAAATGATAACTTCTCTTTTGGGGTAGTACTTGAGAGAGGACCTGGAAAAGGGAGCATCTGCACATTAGTTTCTTGATGTGAGTGGTGGTTTTATGGGTTTGCCTTACTTTGTACTAAATTCATCTATCTTCACAACTGTAAGAAAATTTGTTTTAAAACTGTAATTGTACTTCCTTATTAATCTTCTTAAAGGTAGAAATAGTCATGTTTGTCAAAATGTTATATATGACAGATGAATTATTCACTAGGATTTTGATTAGAAATTATTGAGTAGGAACATCATATCTTCTGTGTTTGTATTCTTATCACAAGGATATTTATTAAACCTACTTAATTGCTTTCTCATAACTATCTTTACCTGAAGATATTTGGGAAGTTTTCTAATTGAAGAACTTGGAGGAGCTATTATACTGGTATAACTCAGTTTCAATTTTTTAAGCTAACTTAACTATTGCACACATTATTTCTGATCCATGACAGATGTTTTACAAAAATAGGAAACTATATGATAGAAAGTATTAGTTACTTTCCTGTCATTGGAAAAAAATACCTTATGACCACAATTTAAATGAGGAGAAGTTTATTTTGGCTTACATTTCTGAGGATCCTGTCCATGGTTGGATGGCGCCAAGGCAGAAACAGCATGCTGATGGATATGGCAAAGAAAAGATGTTTAACTCATTGTTGCCAGAAGTCAGAGATTATACACCCTCTCAGACTGTACCCCAGTGACCCATCTCCATCCAGGCCTCACCTGCTGAAATCACTTTTGCTATTGATTTTATCAATTAATGGGTCCACTGATAAGTGTAATGTCCTCACGATCCAATCACCTTCCGAACACATGAGACTTTTGGAATACATTTTAGCTCTGCCCCTGCCCCTGGAAAAGGCTAATGTCCATCTCATTATGCAAAATGTATTTAGTCTATCTCTAAGAGTTGCCAGCTTAGCAGTTCTAACAGTGCCAAAAAATCCAAGTCCCAACTCTCTTAGCTGTGAGACCCTATGATATAAAAAAAGAAAGTTAAATAATTCCACCATACAATGATACTGGATAAACATTCCCATCCATAAGAAAGTAATAGGGGAATAGAAAGGAATCAGAGCAAAGCCACATATTTAAAAAAAAAAAACAGAAAATACATTATATCCTATAGTGCCATGTCCAACATCCAGGGAATAATTTGGTAAAATGTGAGCTCTAAAGCACATGGGCAGCCCTGCCTCTATGGCCTTGCTGGTTGCACCCTGCAAGACGTCTCTCTTGGTCTGGCTCTGCTCACTGCCTGTGGCTTTTTTCAGAAGTTTCATTTTTCTGACATCTCCAACTTCCTTGGGTCTCCACTGAACTTTCAGCTTCACTCTCATAGCCTCATGAACTGCCCTCTTCCTCCCAGGCCCTCTTTTGAAAGCTAGGTAGAATCTTCAGTGAAGCCACAGCTCTTGCATACTGCATGCCTGTAACACCAGCATCATATGTATAATACTAAGGTCTGCTATCAGCTTGAGCTGTAGCCGAGCCCATCCTTGGACCATGGCTAAAGCGGTCCCTGGATGGACAAACTGAGGTTACACTTCCCTAGATAGCTCTTAATGAGCAGCGTGCCCTGGGGTTCTTTTCTTAAAGCAATCTTTTAAATGAGTTTACCATTTTATACCCTTAGCTTGAGATTAGTGTAGTATGGCCATTTTCTGAGATGCCATCAAGCCATCTTTCTGTTGTTCTGATGCAAAGTACTCAACTTCTTTTTAATGTGAATATTTTCAACAAGGTCACTCTCTTCTGCCTTAACTTTGCAGATACTTTCTTTCTGGCAAAACTGCAAACTTTTATATCTTTTGAGTCCTAATTTTTTTCTCCAAATTCTCATTGTAAATCTGTCTAAAACAGCCAGAAGTATGTGTGAAACAGCTTGAATGTTGGGCTGCTTTGGAAGTCCCTCTGCCAAATTAGACCACCTTTTCTTATGACATAGGCAAAATGAAGATGAACTGCCTGCCAGAGTTTAACACACATGGCCTATAGTCCAATTCCCAATGGAGTCCTTCTTGCCAAATGAAAACTGCTGAACCTGGCCTTCACTGTTCAAACTCTCATCGACATTCAAGTTTTCTGACCTCTGACTGGAATCATCCATCAAGATTTGTTTACAGTATTCAAGGGTGTATCTATCCCACATCTCCAGAGATTTACAAGCTCCTCATTCAGGAATGTTTCAAAGGTTTGTAAAGTCATAGTCACAGCAATATCCACACTTCTGGTACCAAAATCTATATTAGTCACTTTTCCATCACTGAGAAAAAATACCTAACACCAACAACTAAAAGGAAGAGAGGTTTATTCTGGCTCATGTTTCAAAGGATTCAGTTCATGTTTGGTTCCAGAGCAAAAATGTCATGGCAGAAGAGCATGGTTGAGGAAAGGTGATCAACCCAGAAAGAAGAGTGAAGGAAAGTGGCAGAAACATGAATAGACCTTTCCGGGTCATGCTCCTTACAACCAGCCTCTCAACAGGCTCTGTCTCCTAACAGTACAGTCAGCTACTGAACTCAATGGTTGGATCCAGTGGTTGAATGTAGCATCCCCATGATCCAGTCACCTTCCAGTCACATGAGACTTCTAGGGACATTTTATATCTAACCCAGAACGTAGGCATTACAATTTGCCTACTTTGGTTAGTTAAATTATTGTAACATTGATATTTTATCTAATTGCTTTACATCTGAACAAGTATCGTAGTTTAGTTTCTCTCTCAAAGCAGAGTCTGAGGGATTTGTGTGCATATAGTTTATTTGGGAAGTAACTCCAGGAAGAAGGATTGAGAGAATGAGTAGAATAGGACAGGAGATGAAGAAAAATCAATGAAGAATGCATAATTGAACTAGTAACTGACTTGGTCTACTCAGGTCAATTCTTTTGGCAAACCATGTAGAGCACATTTAGAATTGCCCCACTGAGACACAATATCCTTCGCTGGTTCAGAATTCCCACACATCCTATTTGTTCTACTGCAGTGCTGAGAAAGTTCATGGGGCTTTATAGAAAATGTGGGTGATTGAAGTAGCATGTTAAAACACAGAAAATACTTACACCAGATATAAGTAAAATTGGAGGTAGGCTGAAGGATTTGTTTGGGGGTAACAAATGCCTGTGCTATAACTACCTTCTCTTATATCAGATTTTTCAGTAATACAGATGATTAATTTTGTCTGTACAGACCTTAATCAGTCTTGTCTATTTCTGAATTGATTTAGTATCACAGGTGAGTGAAGGGTAGTGATTTGATTTGGACTTCTTAAAATTCCAATAGTAGCAACCTGATATTTATTTCTATTTCTGATAGGCCTTGTAAGTAAGCCAATTTTGAAAATATTTTATATTTCCAACAATGAAAAAACAAATATGTACTGAGTTAATTTTCATGATGTTATTTGCAAATAACATTAGAAATAAGTTGGGCATGGTGGTGCACATGTTTAAATCTAGCTACTTGGGAGGCAAGAGAATTTTAAGTTTGAGGCCAGCTAGGGCAATTTAGCCAGACTCAGTTTCAAAAATTAAGGGCTGAGGATATAGCTAGTGATAGAGCACGCTTGGATTCAATCTCCTGCATTGAAAAAACAAAAACCCCCAAACAAACACAAAAAAACAAAACCAGCTGACGAATCCACTGATCTTCTATGGGAGACAGGTGTATAACCTATATATGGTACATCTGCACAATGAGGTACCATGAAACTGTAGAAAAGAAATGAGGATTTTAAGTGTTCTTACCACAAATAAGTAAGTACGTGAGATAATGTATGTGCTGATTAGCATGATTTCGCCATCAAACTGTGATGGACTTGATGTACAACATAAACACAAAATAATTTTTAAAGAATTAACAAAAGCAAACTGTAAGAGAACATTGGACAAACATAAATTGAGGATTGGCCTATAAAACAACTGGTGTATGCTGTGAGGAGCTTTTCCATATGAAAAGAGACAAGAGACATGACCATTGAATCAGTACTGTACTGATGAGTGTCTATCTTGGGCCTTCGGGGGGAAAAGATTAAAAACAATGCCATTAGTGCATTTTGATTAGGGACTACATATGATTGACAATATTTCATTAGTGTTTAAGTCTTAGAATTTCATAGCACTGTTAAGAGAATATCTTTTCTTTAGGATATGCATGCTAAAGGATTTAAGAATTAAGAGTCATGTTTCTGGCAAAGTATGAAACTCAATAACTAAGAAAAATTAATAATCCATATTATACTATTAGTAATGAATGTTAATTTATAAATATACAATTTAAGTGTACTATAAAACACAGTGTTGATCATTTTACTATATTACAGAGAGAGAGAGTGAAGGTGCAAATGTGGCAAATGTTAAATTCAGGAGATAGGCCAGGGATTTAGCTGAGTGGCACTGTGCGGGCCTGTCTTGCAAGGTCCTGAGTTTTATCCCTGGTACATATAAAAAAATTTAGGTGAAAGTTATTTGTGAATTGGTTATCTAACTCTTGCAATGTTCATGTAAGTTTAAGCTATTTTTAAAACAAAATTAAAGGAAAATGCTTCAGCAATACATATTTGTATATAGTTTCATATTTTAAAATATTTTTCAGAAAATTTTCCAGTACTATTTGAAGAACAACAGAACCTACTGCCTGAGACATAATATATTCTGTAATAACTGGCTCACAAGAAATTTCTAAAGGATCAAGGATTTAGCTCAGTGGTTCTGCCACCTGCCTTGCAAGTGCAAGGACCTGAGTTTGATCACTGATCACTGGTAACCAAAAAAAAAAAGAAATTTCTAAAGGACCCAAAAAACCAGTGCATTCTTATAATATAAGCCCAACTAAGGGTTATTCCTCTAGCCTATCTGCATTACTTGTACCAAATTTTTCAAAAATTTCTTTCTAAATTGGGCACTTATTTTGACCAGTAATTTTACTTTTATTACAGTTTTTCAACTCTTTATGAATGATTAAAAGAGATTTAGTTGGGATTGGCCATAATTATTTTTAAATTAATTTACAGAATAAATCCAGGTAAATTTGAAAGATAATATACATTTCCAAAAAATTGATTTAATCTCCATTAAGCAAGTTGCTTGAAATGAAAACCTGGATGAATTAAATGTAATTTTCTACCATCTACAGAAGCCTTTTCAAAAGTTCTGGAGCATACTTATAGGAAGATAAATTATCTTTTATCTGTCAATCAAATTTTTGAGATATTCTTAGATGCTGGTGATTAAAGAACAAATTAGAACTCTTTGTTAGGGTAAAATATTGCTACATAGGATTTAACAGTAAATCATATAAATAGATATTCATATATAACTTATTCTAAATAGCTTTTACAAACTTTCTTCCTAGGACTTACATTTCCAGCAATATGAAGTAGATCTATTTTCTCTTTTTCTCTCACTAAAATCTATAGACATTACATATAAACAAATATAAAAATACTCTAAAAATATAATAAGGACACTCTGTCATGATTGCAGGACCTAGGGAATGCCATAATAGAGGTTTTTTTTGGGTTTTCTTTTTTGACTCATATGTACAAGAGTTGGAACTAAAAAAGCTGCAGCCCAGAAACACCAAAGGGGTTCAGATAAAAAGCATAGCACAATTGGTTATTCCCATAGCCTCACTTATAACTGATTAAGATGATGAAATTTTGGACTTTCAGGCTGAAAAGACTTAAATGAGATTTTGACTTGAGTTGATGCTATAATAGGTTGATATTTGGGGGAGTTTGGGGACTAGGGTAAATGGATTTGGCATGTAGGATGAACGTATATCTTTGGTGGCCAGAAGATAGGCTATGATAGACAAACTGATGACTTCACAAAGATACCCATATTCAAACACCCAGAATCTGTTAATATGTCACCATATGTGTCAAAAGGGACTTTGAAGAGGTGTTTAAGTTTTTTTATGTTAATAATTATTTATTTTACTAGTGAATATTAATTATGGAGAATAATTGGTTTTGTTGTGTGCCTATGTCATTATTTTGATCTTATCTATCCCAGCTACTCATTTAATCCCTCCCCGATCCCTTTTCACTATCTCCATTCTACTTTCATGTGGTCTTTTGTGTTTTTCTTGTATAGACTACATATATGAGAAAATATTGGATATTTCTCTTTTTTATTGTTGGTATACCTTTGATATACATTACATGTACATATTGCATCTACCTAACATGATTATCTTTAGCCACCAAGGAAATGGAAATGAAACTACACTAAGAATCCATCTCACCACATGTAGAAATACCTGCATACCCAAATTTATTATGGCACAATTCATAACAACCAAGTTTTGAAAGCAGCAATTAGTGGCCATCAGTGGTTGAATGGCTAAAGAAAATATGGTATAGATACATGATTGAGTACTCTTCAGCCATTCAAAATGATGAAATCCTGTCATTTGCCTGGAAATGAATGGGACTGGACATTATTATGTTAAGTGAAATAAATTAAGAAGTTTTAAATGAGAATATTCTTGATTTTGGGGGGTGGACCCAGTGTACTCACAATAGATCCTCATAGACGAAAAAGAAGAGAAGGAAACAGTGATACTGATGAGAGGTAAAAAAATCAAGGAAATAAAGGAAACTAAAAGCTGTTTTTCTATAATACGGAGTAAAATGGACAAACCTCAAGCAACAATAGAAAATAGAAAAATAGAGAAGATATAAGTTAGCAGCATCACAGAGGACAGAGGATAAGACTATACAGATATTAAAAGGGTAACAAAGAAATTCTACAAATAAATTTACATATATTTGACAGGTATGATAAAAATTTCTCTTCAAAAAACATGAATTACCAAAACTCACCCATGTGAAGCAGATAATTTGAATAACACTATAACGAATAAGGAAACTGAATTATTAGTGAAAGAACCTATCCCAGGGCCAGATGGCTTTGGAGAATTTTATCAAACATTATAGAAAAATTAATAGCAATTTTGTATAATCTCTTTCAGGAAAGAGAAAAAGGGACACTTTCAATATATTTTATGAAACTAGCATTTTTCTGACATCAAAACAAGACAGTCTCTTAAAAAAATCCAAAAACCATAGGCCAATATCCTTCATTACTATAGACACAAAAGTCCTTACCAAAATATTACAAAATGGAAAACAAAGTTTTATAAATAAGGAGGGAGGAAGGGAGGAAGAAAATGGAGAGGATTGGGAGAAAAATAGAAATCAAGATATGCCATGTACATGTACAGATTCGCTATAATGAATGTGATTATTATGTATCTAAATTGTACCAATAAAATTAATTGTAAAAATTCAGTTAGAAAAATTAGCAAAATTAAAAAATCAGCAAGTAAAATTTAAGGTACAATAAGAGAATCATACCTTATAAACAAGTAGAATTTATTTCAGGGATGCAAGCTCATTGAATATTAAACAATCAATCAATGCTTCTCAGGCTGAAGATAAAAAATTTAATGATTTAATTAATCAGTGCATAAAGGACAGTTGGCAAAAGTCAATATTCATTTATGATAAAGCCTTTCCACAACTACAAATAGAGGTGAATTTCTTCAATTTGATAAAGAGCATCTATCAAAACCCTATAGCTAACATTATACTTGATAGCAAAACACTAAATACTTTCTACTTAAGATTGGGGAAAAGTCAAATTTTCTGTCACTATAGTTGAGCTAGTGCAACATGGCAAATAATTCTATAGAAATATAAAATAAAAATATACCTCAGGTGAAGTATTGTCTGTAAGATCAAAATGCAAACATACAAAAATCACTTTTATATCCTAGCAATGAACACTGGAATAATGAAATTAAACATACAGTTTATGAGTACTCCAAAAAGAAATACTGAGATGAAAATTTAACAAAATGAACAGGACTTTTATGTTTAGAACTACATGATGCTGACGAAAGAAATAAAGTATCTAAATAAATGGAGAAGTATGCTGTATTCAAGAGATAGACATAAATATAGGCAAATTTAATCTAAGATGTTTAAGGGAAAGCGAAGATACCAGAATAGCTAAAAGCCATTTGAAAAAGAAGAATAATGTGGAAGTCATCAGTCTATTTCAAGACTTACATTGTCATAGTAATAAGCACCATGATATCTCTCTCTTTCTGTCTCTGTCTCTCTGTCTCTGTCTCTCCCCATTTCCCTCTTGTTCTCTCTCTCTGTATGTGTGTGTGTGTGTGTGTGTGTGTGTGTATACATCACATATATGATAATATAGATAATAGGACATAGAGAAACTGACCAACTCAAATAGGCACAACTGATTTTTTAAAATTAGTATAAATTGAAAAATAATAATTGTATATTCCACAGAAGAAAATAGCTTGTTCAAAAAATGGACCTGGAAAAACTGAACATCTACAAACTAATAGAGAATATATAAGTAGGTCTTGAATCACATACAAAAATATCCCAAATGAAGCACAAGAATTAAAACAATAAAACTATACAACCTCTAGTAAAAGGAAAGGACATTTAGATGACAGTGGAAGTGATCAACTTTAGAGCTGATGTAGTTGTACACCTTTTGTGTTTGCTTTTAGTTATATGTTGTTATCCTTTTGGCTTGGCCAAGGAGAAAAAGCTATGAGGGGGTCCTATGACTATTCTTAACTGTCATTATAGGCAGGTGTCTGTCAAGAGGAGGAAATGGTTAAAAAATGTACCCTGTATATAATTTTGAAGGAAAATTGATCATAGAATGATATCAGTTTTCTAGAGAGACATATTCCTAGTGTGGAGAAAGGCTATCTTGCACTCAACCTAAATCAGAGAACTTCACTTATGTTTGTCCCAAGACTAGTCAAACTAAACAACCCGGAAATTATTATTTTTGAATAGTACTCCAAGAAAACACTAAGCAAACATAATTTCAGTGATATTGGCAAGTATAATATATGTATTATAAGTGGAGAAATGCAGCATATGCTTGCAATCACTTTTATGTAATTTTAGTTGGTCAATATAATAGTCAAGATTCTAGAATTAAGAAATCTAAAGGTCAGCTCCTGAATTCTTGTGAGTTTTTTTCAGGGCCTTGTACCTGACCCTTGCTTTGTACCTTTAGTGGAGTTCATTCTTTAATATGCTTTTATAACCAGGAAAATTGTTAATAAGTTTTACATTTGTATGACCTACACAAGAAGAACCATTTTCTTTAAAAAGTAATCATTTTGATATAATTTCTCCCCTGAAGCTTTTCTTTGTAGAAAGTACCCAAATGTTTAATTACATGTGACTTTTTTCTCCGTAGAAATACAAACTTACTGTGAAAATAAGCATTGCCCTATATACTCTGAGAATCTAAAAGAAACTTGGGAAAATTCCCAAAAATGTTTCTATTATAGTTTTCTACTCTTTATGAAATCATAAAAAATGTATGTGGAAATGTTAATGTTGTAGGCTTTTCATAGTACTGGAAGGGAGAATAAGATAGGGATCAGGAAGTACTATTTTCCAAGGCCTTGATGAAAAGAGAAAGGGGGATGTTTTCTGGTTATTCTCAGAGATAGTACTAGTTGCAATCTGTTTAATCCCCTTCCCTACAAGCAAGGTGGCTGAGACAAGCAGAGAAGCTATGAGTCCTTGAGAGAATTGACAAGACAAAGTATTGACTGGTTGGGGACCATCAGTATGTGATTGAATCATTTATTTTTTCTAGACGTAAAGCCAGAGAAAAAACTCACCTTTCATGCCTATTTATAAAGCTCTATTTTTCTGAAATCAAGTAGTTACAAGTGCTGCTAAGCATTTTCCTTGTACTTCTTCATATTTTTAGAAGAATAAATGCGTTAAAGAAGTGAAGTAATTTTTAACAGAAGCAAGTTTCTGTGGTCCATCTACTCCTTCCCCATTGTGATCAGATGTTCTGAAAATATTGATTCTAATAGCAATCCTTGCATGTGCACACTTGCCCCCATCCTTGTCTTTCTCAAGGGCAGTTCCCCTTTTCCTTCCCTAAAGCTTCAAATTTCTTTTCTAGTGGATCATTTCATCACCATTCAAACATACTCTAATTTCTGTCACTTTTGAAAAAAAATATGTTAAGTTGCCTTCTAGCCTTCATTCGCTTCCAAGTAGAAATCTCTCTTCATTACAGCCAACGTTCCTCATAATGTTTGTGTACAAAGGTTTAATTTTAACTTCCAACTCATAATTTGCAGTTATACACTGTATAAATATTACTATTTATGTGATACAAAATGTGTCAAATAAGCTAGGAAGCATAACAAAAAACAAGTGCCTATGAAATACAATCTACAAACTAGAATGTTATTAACCAAGCCCCGGTATGAACGCTTTCCCATCTCATCTACACGTCTTCCCAAAGAACAACCCCTACCTTTAATTTTGTAATCAGACATTCCTTTGTTAAACTTCTTTCAATATTAAGCTTTGTGAAAATTGTATTATCGACATGGTGGTTTTGAGTTGGTCCTTGACTTAATATTTTATTTTGATGACTCATCTACTTTTAGATATAGAGATACATCATTTACCTTTACGTACCATTCCATCATGTGTATAATTATAATTTATTTGTCTTTAGCCTTTGGCCATTTATAGTTTTTTGGTGTTTAAAATGATGCCATAATTATTCTTGAGTTTATTTCCTGGTATACATATTGTCAAACTATTTTCCAATGTAACTATAATAGACTGTATTGTTCCCATCATAGAGTAAGGATTCTACCTAGGTCATATCCCCAACACCACTTCACATTGTCATATATGGCAGAGATTTTTTTATTCAGCAAATGCTTTCTTCTTCTTCCTCTATAAACAGCTAAATTGCATGTTTTAACCTCCCTTTTAATTTAAATATAGCCAGCAGGAAAGTAATTTCATGATACAAGAGTATATCTACTCAGAAAAGATAAACATACATATAAATACACATATGTACATATACATAATTTTAATACTGAATGAGCTTACGCTAAGCAAAAATTGGCTGAATTGAATGGAGATTTAGATAAATTAACAATATATTCAGATATTTTGATATAACCATCTTATTAACTGATAAAAAAGCACACAAAAATGAAGATATAAAAGATTTGAAGCATAACATTCACAAACCTATCCAGTTTACATCACTAGAACACTCTTTCCAGCAATTGTAGAATGCATTGTCTTCTACTAATAACATATACATAACAGTTTGAAAATATTCTGTGTCACAGGGCAAATCAGCCTAATATGGACAATATGAACAATTTAGTAGACATAAATGTGTTCTTCTTGAGCATTGATTCACTTTTCTACTCCAGTAAAGTTTCTGCTCACACCACTTAACTACAGTGACTTCTTTATGGTCCCAGTATTCCTCATATGGTTAAATCCAGTAAGCACTGTTTAATTTAACTCTCATCTGACTTATGAACATAGATCAATTATAGTCTTCTTCATTCATAAAATATTTTCTTTTAGCTTCTGTGACAAAATACTCTTGATTATTTTCTTTACTTCTCTGGATAATTCTTCATTTCTTTGTGTGCTATTTTTCATCCAAGTAAATTTTATTTTTTATTTCTTTTAAATGTAATGTATTTTATTGGTACTATATATATATATATATATATATATATGTATGGAGAGAGAGAGAGAGAGAGAGATGTATAGATAGATAGATATAATGATCCCATTCATCATAGGAAATTTGTACTTGAAAATGATATATCTTGCTTTTTCAATTCTTCTTCCCCAAAGAAAATTTCAAATACTGGTGGTTCTCAGGTCTCACTCTTGACTTACACTATAAGAATCATGTCAAATAACTTTAAATATTTTCTGTATTCTGATTACTGTCAAACAAATTCATTTCTGAAGTCTAAACCAGTGCTTTCAACTAATATCACGACATCTTTATTAGATATCTCAAAAGATTCTAAACATACACAAAACTGAATAACCAATCAATGTGTTTCTCTACTGTCTTGCAGGACTATAAATCATGCTAGCATGTACTCATTTTCTGAGGGCAGAAATCCAAGAATCATTCTGGAAGCAACCTCCTCTGCTTCCTATACACTTTATAGTCAAAGCCTGTTGATTCTATTTCTAAAACATAAGTCAATCTTAAATGCTGTATTCAATTGTCTTCATATTGAACCACTGAAGCAGTGTTCTTTTATCTCTACCCAAATCCAATTTTATTCCCAAAGCTAGGCTTGTTCTTTCCAAATTTATTCAAATTTATTCTTATAAATTTGAAAAAAAATTATTAAATTGGTTATCTGGTAATTTTATTCTCCTGTTTAAATTCTTTAATGTCTTCCCATTTGTCATAGGACAAAGACAATAATCCTCTAAATGGTTAACAATGAATGACTTGCTTCCTTCCTGCCTCTTGATTTCTTCCATCATTATGCTGTAGCTACACTGATCTTTTAATTTCCTTTCTGCCTCAGAGCATTTGCACATTCTGTTCTAGATCCTTGGTATGCCCTTCATATGACTGCTTTTTTGTTGTGGTGGTTTTTGTATTTGTTGTTTTATAATTTGTATTAGTATATATTTGCCATACATAATTATCATACTTATCACAGTGAATTTGTACCTGTACATAACATGTCTTAATTATTTTTTTCCCATTCCCCATTGTCTCCCTTTAAATCTGTGTCTTTTCATTTACAAAACATTTGTTTCTATTTTTCCCTTTTATTTTCTCATTTTTAGTCCTTTTCCCTTCCTTCCTACCAGGAACAGGAAAGGGGATATTACCAGAACTCCTGCAGTGGGTCCTGGTCTCCTGTGAGCCACTAACATAAAGCTGATAAGAGTAAAGACAAGAAATGAGAATTATAGAAGGTGGTTTTGGGGACTGATCAGTGCTGCTCTGGGCAGCAACGAGAAAGTCACCCCAAGCTTTCCAATATTTACTAGGTTCATAGGGAGTATCAGATGATTCAGAAGGTGGCAATAATCCTAAATTGATAAGGATCTTATATCAGAAGAGGGTGGCACTATTCCTATGATGATGACAATCTTATGGCGATAAGGACTTTAGGTAGGTCAATGGAAGAGGAATTTAAATTGATTAGGATGATGTGATGAGCAAAATGTTTTTACAACAGAAGGTGGGTTGAGTTAAACTGATAAGGAATTTGTTCCTATCCAGGTGAAACCATTCTCTTTTTGTATTATTACTCTGTTCTCAAAGAAGCAGGATGTCTTTAGCTGATGTAATCTTGCTCTTGAGCATCACGGCATCACGGTATTGTTGACACCTCAGAGTACCCTAAGCATAATGTAATTGTGAAATGATTTTTCCCCAAAATTATGTACAATGGCTCCTGACACCTTCTCTTTTTCCTCTCTTTCTCTACTTCCCCTTTCCATTTGAACATATTCTTTCTACTTCCTAATATCTATTCTCCATCTTGCTCCTTATTTACCTGTTGGGTTTCTCACACAAGAGAATGCAATATTTAAACTTTGTGACTGATTTATTTCACTTAACATTATTATCTCAAGTGCATCCATTTATCTAAAAATGACTCAATTGATCCTTTACTGTGGCAGAATAGTACTCCACTGTGTATAATTACTAAATTCTCTTTATTTCATTTGTTGATAGGCAGAAGGAATGTTTCCAAAATTTAGCTATCTAAATTATGCTGCTGTGAATATGGTTGTGCATATATCATTGTGATATGATGCTTACAAATCTTTCGGGAGGATACCTAGAAGCGGCACAGCTGTGTCAAAGGGAACATCTAGTTTTAATTTCTTGAAAAATATCTGTATTGATTTCCACGGTGATTCTACCAGCTGGGTCAAATGGAACATCTAGTTTTAATTTTTTTCAAAAATCTCCATAGCGATTTCCACAGTGATTCTACCAATTCACACTCCCTCCAAAAATGAAGAAATGTTCCTTTTCCACACAGCCTCACCAGCATTTGTTACTGGTTGATTTCTTGTTGATAACCATTTTTTTCTGAAGTGAGATAGAATCTCAGTGTTGTTTTAATTTTCATTTTGCAAATGACCAGTGATGTTGAACATTTTTCCATATATTAAGTTGTTTTTTTTTCTTTATATTGAGTTTATTGGTACAATCTACATATACAATACAGTTACATTCATTACTAGGATCCTGTACCTTCACATGACAGGTCTTGGTTCTCATTTTTTCCCCTTGTCCCTGCCCTCCCTTCACCCCTCCTCCCCTCCCCATTTATAAACACTTCATTTCCATGTTTTCATTTTCTCATATTAAGCTGTCATTCTTTGCTGACAATATGAAACTCTACATTGAAGACCCAAAAAACTCCACCAAAAGACTTCTTGACATAATTGACACTTTTAGCAGAGTAGCAGGACACAAGATAAACACCCCAAAATCACTAGCTTTCTTATACACAAATAACACACTCACTGAGTGAGAAATTAGGGAAACAATTCCTTTCACAAATAGCACCCCCAAAAGATGAAGTATCTGGGAATCAATCTAACAAAAGAAGCAAAGACCTCTACACTGAAAACTATAGCACTCTGAAAAAACAGATCAAAGAGGATATAATAAAATGGAAAGATATCCCCTGCTCCTGGGTAGGAAGAATCAACATAGTGAAAATGGCCATACTACCAAAACTGCTATACAGATTCAATGCAATGCCAATTGAAATTCCAACACTGTACTTCACAGAACTAGAAAGAAGAATCCAAAAATTCATTTGGAACCATAAGAAACCTAGAATAGCAAAAGCCATAATAGGCAACAGTCACATGGCAGCGGGTATAACAATCTGAATCTATACTACAAAGCCACTGTGATAAAAACAGCATGGTACTGGCAAAGAAACAGACCTGAGGATCAGTGGAACAGACTGGAAGATACAAAAACACCTCCAGATAAACTCAGCTACCTCATGTTTGACAAAGGAGCTGGAGGAAAGATAGCCACTTTAATAAATGGTGTTGGAAAAACTGGATCTCAACCTGTCAAAGATTAAAACTAGACCCTTATCTTTTACCATACACTGAATAAAAATCCAAGTGGATTAAAGATCTAAATATTAAAACAGAAACACTAAACTTGCTGGAAGATAAGTTAGGCAGAACTCTGGAAGACATTGGCATAGGAAAAGACTTTATGAACAAATCCTCAGTAGCATGGGAACTAGCAGAAAGAATTTAGTTGTTGTTTATACTTCTTCTAGGAAGTGTCTATTCATTTCAGAAGCCCACTTTTAGATTTGTTTTTAATTTTGTGGGTCTGATTTTTTAAAGTTCTTCATATATTCTAGATGTTAGTCCTTTGTCTGAAGAGTAGATGATGTTTTTTTTTTCATTCTTTGGATTGTCTCTTCACTCTGTTGGTGGTTTCTTTTGCTGTGGAAAAAGCTTTTTAATTTGATATGATCCAAGTCATTGATGCATGGAAGCATTTCCTGTGCAATTAGTGTTTTGTTCACAAAGTCTTTGTCTGCATCTATCTTTTAAAGGGTTTTTACTATTTTGTCTTTCAATAGATTTACTGTTTCTGTTTTAATATTTAGATATTTGATTCATTTCTATTTTAATTTAGTGCATAGTGAGATATATGGGTCTAGCTTCAGTCTTCAGCTTATGGAAAGACAGTTTTCCTAGCACCATTTATCAAAAAGGCTATCTTCTTCCAGTGAAGGTGTTCGGGCCCCTTTGTCAAAGATAAAGTAGCCCAGTGTGCTTGGTGTTGTCTCTTCATCTTCTATTTTGTTCCATTGTTTCTCAAGCCTGTTTTCTTTGCCAGTACCATGCTATTTTTACCATGGTAAAAATAGAATTGTGATGTCTCCTGCCTTTCTCTTGCTGCCGAGAATTACTTTTGCTACCCTTGGTTTCTTTGGCTTCCATTTGAATTTTAGAATAGTTTTCTCTACTTCTGTGAGGTATGTTGCTGTTAACTTGATTTAGATTGCATTAAATCTGTGTAACAGTTTTTACGTATGCCCATTTTCATTATATTGGTTCTTCCTATCAAAGAACAATGAATACCTTCCAATTTGCTGGTATCCTCTTCAATCATCTTTTTCAGACTACTTCAATTTTCAATGTATAGGTCTTTCACTACCTTGATTAGATTGATTCTTCAGTATTTCACTTTTCTTGATGTATTGTAAAAGGTGTTGTTTCCCTGATTTTGTATCCTGCTATGCTACCAAATTTGTTTATTAGTTCTAGGAGGCTTTTGGGGGTGTTTTGGGGATATTATATATAGAGTATCACGTCATCAGCAAATAATACTTTAACTTCTCCTTTTCCCAACTGTATTCCTTTTATTTTTCTCTCTTGTCTAATTGCTCTGCCTACTGTTTTGAGAACTATATTGAACAGGAGTGTTGATTGTGGACATCCTTGTCTTTTCCTGATTTTAGAGTGAAACCTTTCTGTTTTTAACCATTAAGTAAGACGTTGGCTATTGTTTTGTCATAGAAGGTTTTTATCAAATTGAGATAGATATCTATTCTAATTTTCTTTAGATTTTTATTATGAATTGGTCTTGGATTTATAACGTGCTTTTTCTGCCACTATTGAGATGATTGTGTATTTATTGTCCTTGGTTCTGTTAACATGTCTTATATTTTAAGTTTGCAAATGTTGAATTATCCCTGCATCCTTGGTATGAGTCCTACTTGGTCATGGTTTATTAGGTTTTTGATGATTGTCTGCATTATGTTTGCCAGTATCTTAGTGAGAATTTTTGCATCTATGTTCATTAGGGAGCTTGGCCTGTAGTTCTCCTTTATGGTTTGATCCTTCTCTGATTTTGGCAGCAGAATAGTATCTGCTTTGAGGAATGAGTTTGTGAGTATTGCTTCCCTTTTAATATTGCTAAAGACATTGAGAAATAGTGGCATTTGATCTTCTCTAACTTTCTTGTACAATTCAGCTGTTAACCCATCCAGACCTGGGCTTTTCTTTGTTTGTATGTAGGTTTTTAATTATATATTCTATTTTGTTGACTGATATTGGGTTATTAGAAATTTACATATTCTTTGTTCAACTTCATATGTGTCTAGGAATCTGTCCATTTTTTCTAAGTTTTCAATCTTATTAGACTACATATTCTCAAAGTAGGTACTGATGATCTTTGGATTTCTGCAGGATACTTAGTTATTTCACCCCATTTTTTTCCCAATTGTGTTGATTTAGGTGTTTTCTTTCTTTTTAAAATAAATTTGACTGTGTGTTTCTCTATTTTACTTAAATTTTCCAATCACCAGCTCTTCAATTCATTGATTCTTTGTATTATTTTCTTAGTCTCAGTTGCATTGATTTCTGCTCTAATATTTGTAATTTCCTTTTTCCTATGAGCTTTGGGTTTAACTTCATCTTTTTCTGAAGCTTGAGGTTCAATGTTAGGTTATTTATTTGAGCTTGCTCTGTTTTTCTGATGTGGAAATTCTGTGCTATAAATTTCCCTCACAGGGCTACTTTCATTGTGTTCTATAAGTATTGGTATGTTGTAATGGCATTATTATTTAATTGCAGAAACTGTCTAATTTCTTCTGTGATTCACTGGTTGCTCAAGAGGGTATTATTTAATTTCCATGAGTTTATGTAGGTTTTGTGGTTTCTTTTGCCATTTATTTCCAATTTCAATGCACTATGATCTAATAGTGTGAATGTGATAATTTCAATTCCCTTGCATTTACATAGCATGTTCTGTGGGATAGTATGTGGTCTATATTGGATAAAGTACTGTGTGCTGCTGAGAAGAATGTGTATTCTGTTGTTCACTGGAACACTCTGTAGATATTTAGTAAGTCCATTTTTTTCAAAGGGTTTGTTCAGGTCTGATATTTCCTTGTTGATTTTTGTCTAGTTGATCTGTCTATTTGTGATGGTGAATTGAAGTCCTCCATTACAGTTGTATTAGTGCTTATTGAATTATTCATATCCATTAGTGTTTTTATATAGTTGGGTGCACTGGTATTAGGTTCATATATATTTATGATCATCATCTCTTCCTCTTGGGTTGTTCCTTTAACAAGTATGTAGTGAATTTCTTTGTTGCTTCTGATAAATTTTGGCTTGAAACCTACTTTTTTTGCAAATAGAATAGTAACCCCTGTCCTTTTCCAGGTTTCCGTTGCATGACATTTTGCTTTCCATCCTATAATTTTCAATCTATTAATTTCTTTTTCATTAAATGTGTTTCTTATATGCAGCATATTACTGGACCTCGTTTCTTTTTTCATTCTGCCAATCAATTTCTTTTAATTGGTGAATTCAGTCCACTCACAGTAATGGATATAACTGAAAGATATTGACTTATCCCTGTACTTCTTATTTTTCTGTTGTTGTTTCTCATTCTTTCCCATCTATTTAATTGCTTCCCTTGCCTGGTGAATTCATCTTTTGGGATTCTTGGAATTGTCTTTTTCTAGAATATCCTCTAGCATTTTTTGGTGTGCTGGTTTGGTGGTCATGAATTTCTTTAGATGTTCTTTATCATGGAAGTATCTTATTTCATCAATTTTGTAAGATAACTTTGAAGGGTATATCAATCTGCATTAGAGGTTATTTCCTTTTAGGGCTTGGAATACTTCATTCCAAGCTCTCATTGACTTAAAGACTTGTGTTAAGAAGTATACTGTGATTCTGATGGGTTTTCCTTTATAATTGATTTGTTTCCTTTTTATAACAGTTTTTTTTCATTAAGTTTATTGGTACATTTTAGGTATACAGTAGTTACATTCATCATTGGGATTTTGTACATTTACATGATGTGTCTTCATTCTTATTTTTTCCCCATTCCCCTGCCCTCCCTTCACCCCCTCCACCCTTCCCTATTTACAAAGACTTTGTTTCCATTTTTTCCTTTTCTCATCTTTTTTTTCTTTTCCTCCTTACCCTTCTTCTACCCCTCCAACTCCCCCTACTCCTTTAGACCTTTTCTTCCTATTTCATATTATCAATTACTCGCTTTGATCCTATTTACACTTTTTGTTTTTGACACTAGAGAAACTATTCAGTATTAACACATGCATGTCCTATTTATTTCACTTAAAATATAGCCTCAATTTGAATCTATTTTATGGTATCCCATTCCGTCCTATTTGGGCATTCATGGTTTTCTTATCTTTCCCAGCTTCTTCTATTTTTTTTATCTCTACTATAATTTTACCAACCATTTCTTTCATTATGGCCATCATCTCTTTAATTATTTGTGTAATTATTTATGTTTTTGTTTTGTCAAAAGACCTTTTCATCTTTGGTGTTACTTATGCTTCTACCATTTCAGAAAGTTCAACTGAAAGGCTTTTGATTTCTTCCACTTCAGTGTCCCCTGGATTTGCTTTGGTTGAGTTGGGGGTGTTGGATTGCATCTCGCTTCCATGTTTTCTGTTTCTTTTTCTTTTTTGGTTTATTATTTTCTGTGTTGAAGCTTGTAAATTGCTTATGGTAGTTAGCTATATTATTACAATTGAGACCTCCTAAGTGATTGCTTTTCAGAGATGTTTTCTAGGAATAGCAGGCTTTTCACCTTTGAGTCTGTCCCAGAATCCTGCCTCTTCTTTTTATTAGGGATGAAAGATTGCAGCCTGTTTGGGCTGGAACCTAGTTATTTGGTACTGGGCTGCAGTATTTTTTATGACCCCCTAGCCAAACTAGGTATTGGCATATAAGAAAGATCAATTTATTACAACTACTATGTCACCTTGGTTAAAATAGTACAATCAGTAATAACAATAGCATCAAACACAAAATGGAAAATTACAAACTGTGATAACTAATGATTTGCTCCCTATAACCCTAGGTACAAGATTTATCTTTATATAACAAAATATAAGATAAATCAGAAAATTATACAGAGTAAATATTCATTCAGTGGGGCAATTTTACCCTAAGGGGATATGATTTAAAAGGAAGAAGAGAAAAAAGTAGAGTAATAAAAGAAGAAAAAGAAGGTGTGGTGGCGTAAGCCTGTAATCCCAGCACTCAGGAGGCTGAGGCAGGAGATTACTGTGAGTTCGAGACCAGCCTGGGCTACACAGTGAGTTCCAGGCCAACCTCACTACATAGTGAGAACCTGTCTCAAAACAAACAAACAAACAAAAAAAAACACAAAACAACAAAAGAAGAAAAAAGATTGGAGGCAAGGCTGAAGGAAACAAAAATTACTCAAATCTCAGGAAAGTAGTGAGGAAGACAGAAGGAAAGGTGGAGAAGATATAAACAAAACAAAGAAAACTAAAAAAATTTAAAATAATGCTCATATTCATAAAACAAAAAAGAGTAAAAAAAATCTAATGAACAACAACAAAAATTTTTAAAGTCTAATAATAGGAAAACAGAGAGAGAGAGAGAAATTTGGCTGTGATTTCAAATGTGCAGTTATCTTCTGGGTTTTCTACTTCTGTGGCAATGTCCAATTCAAGACAAGACGAGGGAGGCAGTCAGATCCCAGATCCGTGTTGGATAATCCCAGCAAGCTGGAAGTAGGATTCAGGCAATGTGCCATTTTGGGACTCCCAATCCACAGAAATTCAGAATAAAATTGGCCTCCTGTCATGGTGGTAGGGCCTGAGTTATTTAGCTTATAACACTCTTGCAGACCTGACCACTACTCCCTGACCATGGACATCTCTCATGCATGTCCCTCATCCAATCATAGTGGGAGTCCAACGCTGGAATCCCTGAGATGAAGCCAACACCGTGGTACTTGAGTTCCAGGCTCAGTTGGGCCTTCCCTGAATGTCATGTGACCAGGCACCCTCTCTAGGGGATATGGTGAATGAGTGGACTGGAGTCACTCACCAATTGTCATGGTACACGGTATCCACTGCTTTGCTTTACTGGTGTGCTTCTCCCTGAAAGCCTCTGGAGTTGTCTACCTTCACTGTGTCTCTAGATTCGATCCTCCTTTTCTCTTTCCGTAGTATAGGAGCTGAGGAGAAAGTGCAGATTGCCCCTTCTTTTTTCTGCATTGTGATCTGACTCTTCATTTTCTCTGTAGGCTCCAATTTTCTCTTTATATCCTTCTTCCCTGGGTCCCAGGGATCCACCTTTGTCCTTCTTTTCTTCCACAAGCTGTTATTTTCCAGTGTTTGGATTCCAAATCTTTGGCAGGCTTATTTATTGCTGCTTACCATTCTGCCATATTCCCAGAAGTCTGTGATGTTTTCTTAAGTAACTCTCCCTCATCCTTTAGGTCCAACCTTAATGTCACTTTCTCAGAAAGTTTCCTTTCATCTACAGGCTAAATTAGTTGACTGTGGTATAAAATCTCATAAAACTTTTTCCATTGTATTATTAACACTCCATACTTAGTGATTTTGATAACTATGATCCCTAAAGACAAGGTTTATAAATTTAAGAACCATGACTGTTTTCTTCACCACTATATTTGCTTTACCTTACACTCTGCCTTGTATGTAGTTGTTGTTTCCTAAATAAATAGACTCTTACCTTTGAACTTGGATCTGGAAAACACAAAGTTGAGTGCATTGTTCAGATCAAACAAAATGTGTGTGAACAAACTGATGTCTCTAACACTAATAAAAATCACTCAGGGACAACTTAAAATTCTATGAAATATTTAAATTTAATTTTCTTTTTAAGCAAAATGTATTTTTCCCTCATCTTTCAAACTTACTATCAAAATGTCTCAAATTCAGGTAGTTCTAAAAAAGGAATAACAAACTGTAGTTCTGATTAAATATGTCATGTCTATACAAAATCAGTAATTAGCCTACTACTTATTAAGGCAATCTGTGATAAATTCAGGTTGGGGGGGCAGAAATTGCCCTGATATGTTAAAAATAATACTTATGGAAGTAAGATTTTAGGTGAAATATTTGAGACACATAGAGCACATGTTCTGTTCAAAAGTAATTAATATTCACCCATTATAGCATATAAAAATGACTGCCTTAATTGCTTATCATCCTGTTTATTATACAATGTATAGGTGCATGCTAGTTTAGAAAAGAAAATAAACAAATAATGGACATTTCATCACCAATAGTAAACTATTAATAGTTTGTTAAACATTGTTTGAATTGCATGTGTGTGCACCCGTAATTGTGTATTACATGCATGTGTCTAAGAACCTACACTTTTTCAGAACTTCCTGAACATTGGAATAATCTGGAAAGCATTTACAATGTACATCTGCTCAGAGCCCAACCCAGACTAATTTAATCTGAATCTCTATGAATGATATTCCTAGAAATTAGTGGATTTTTTACTTTTTAAAATTTTGAGAGTCTACATGTGAATGAAGTCATGTGGTGTGTGTCTTTCTGTGCCTGGCTTATTCTATCATAATGTCCTCCAAATTCATCCTTGTTGCTACAAATGACAGAATTTCAACTTATATGCAATTGGATATTACATTATGTGTATGGGTGTGTACATATGTGTCTACAAATGACAGAATTTCAATTTTAAGTAGTTTAATAATATTCATGTATATTACATTGTATTTATTTTGAATTTTTACCAATAGTATATAATGTTTCCCAATTGTCTACAACAGAATTTTCTGTTTTTAGCCATTCTAATTTGAGTAAGATGATATCTCATAACAAATGCATATATTAATGGAGTATGGAATGCGTTGATATATGTTTACAATGTGAGTGATTAAATCAGATTAAGAAATCCATCACTTTACATTATTATCAACATTTTAATGAAAAATCTTTAAATCTACACTGTTAGTAGTTTTCAAGACTACAATGCATTATAATTTATTATAGTAGCCATTTTGTGCACTAGGTCAATAAGGATTATTCCTCACTTCTAGCTGAAACTTTGTACTCTGATCAACATCTTCCTTTTCTCCCATTGCCTGCCCTCCCCCAGTCCCTGGTAAACTACTTTCTTACTTATGTAACTCCCAATTTTTCACACTCATGTATGAGATCTAGTGCTTACATTTCTTTGCCTGACATTTGTCGCTTATACACCACTATAGGTTCATTCACGCTGTTGCAAAATATCCCTTCTTTTAAGATCAAGTAGTACTTCATTGTGTTGATATATCAGATTTCTTTTACTGCTTATCTGATGATGGATAGTTAGGTTTCTTCCATTTCTCAGTCACTGTGACAAATGCCGCAATATACATTATAATGCAGATATCCTTGCAGACTACCATTATCAATTCCTTTGGAGATATACAGTTGCCTACACACACAGAAGTGGGATTAATGGGTGGTATGGTAATTGGATTCTAGCTTTCCGTTTTTAATTTCCTTCATATTGTTTTCCATAATATCTGTATTAATTTATCTTCCACCAACAGTACATAAATATGCTTTTTCTCCACACCTCTAAAAGTTATCTTTCGTATTTCTGGTAACATCCATTTTAACAGGTATGAAGTGATATCTCATTGTGGTTGTAATTTGTATTTCCCTGATGGTCAATTATGATGAGCATTTTTTCATGTATGTGTTGGCCATTTGCATATCTCCTTTTGAGAAATGTCTTTTTAGATACTTTGCCCATTTAAATTTTTAAAAGAGATCACCTTTGCATCGAATATGTTACAACAGAGTTTTAGTAAAGATTATGTCATCATTAGACTCCTCCAATTCTTTTTTTGCATTCAGTTTCTTCTCCTAAGCTGTGAAGCAGGGGTGGTGGTGGGCTGGGATCTGCTAGTTGCACAAGTTTAGCTGTTGGAGGAGTTGATCTGCCAACCCCTACAGTTTGGTAGGGTCTTTGCAAACAAGCCAGTCAATAAGGTTCAGCATTTACACATGCTGCTTTAGTGAGAGTTAGAGCCATCCTTCATCACTGCGTCATAGTGTAGGATGAGGACAGAGTGGATATAAGAAAGTTCAAAGACAGAGGCCATGGTGTGCACAAACAGTAGGGGTGACAGTGCAAAATATGATGCTAGCTGCAGGATGAAGTGGTGGCCTCACCCCAATGCAGCCTTGCTATCTATGGAAATATCAAGCACCCCTTGATTTCCAACATCACATTTAGCTATAAATTCATCTGTGGGCTAACCCACTGCTAGGTATTGTGCCCCATCATCTGATCACCTCCCAAAAGCTCTACCTATGAGCACATGTGGCTTTGGGGGGATATCTAGATATAGACAATAACATTCTGCCCCTGGTTCCCAAAAGATTCATGCATATTCCTTTATGAAAAATGTATATAGTCCATCTCTAAGAATTGCTGAAATCATAACATTTTCAACATTGCTGAAAGTCCAAGTTCAGACATTTCCTCTGAGATTTAAAGGCAAACTCTTGGCTACTGGCCCCTTTAACAATCAAAACAAAGTTAAAAACTCCTGACATACAAAGGCACAGCATAAGTATTCCCATTTGAAAAGGGAAAGATACAGGGATAGAAAGGAATGGAATAAAAGCAAGATCACTAAGTCACATTATATAAAAGGAACAAATTACTGAAATACACAGTGGCATGAAAGAATCTAAAAAACAAAGCAAACAAAACTATGTTCAGCGAAAGAAGGTAGACACAAAAAAGAACATGTTCTATTAAAGATCAAGAACAGGCAGAACAAAGTGATACTGATTAAAATTAATAGTGGTTACCTCTGAGATGATTGTCTCTAACAGGACCAATGGGAACTTTCTGCAGTGATGTAAGTATTTTGTTGTGGCTAGTCACTTGTCAAAATTCATCAACCTAAATTCTTAAGATCTCTGATTTTTGTTTTATGTAAATTATATCTAATTAAATGCTGTCATGACTATTATTGCTGCCCAATTTATTAACCTCATGAAGTTTGAATTTTCAGAAAAAAAATATTCTGGGAATTTATACAACTGACTAGCATTATACATGCAAGTCATACAGATACTGAGTGAGTCAAATTTTTCCAAAGAATAATTGATCTTTTGGACGTTGGCAGAGATAAGTTTGGAAAAGAAGCTGCCCATTGATGAACACCGTTTGACAATTACTTTCCTCCTCAGGTTGCTCCAACTGCCATAAGGCTGTATGTTTAGGGCTCAAATTATGACAGGGATGTCCTTGGCACATTTATAATGATCTCCATCACTGCTTTGGCAAGAGAAATGTTTTAGTGTCTTTTTTCTTTCTTTTTACATTATGCTGTTAGCTTTAAGCCTCCAGATAGAAGTACAGTAAGTAGATAACTAATTGAAATATTTAAAACAACCAGTCAGCAGTATTCATGAAACATCACAATAAAGTAGCAGAGAAAATCCGCCTTCTTAGAATAAGCATTTGTTAGAATATGAATCACACTTTACTTCTAAGAATCATGAAGAACAAGAATTTGTCTTTTAGTTCACATAGCATGCCATCTGTCACAATTTTAGGCACGTAGGTTAAATCGCTAATATAAGCAGTGATATAAGGTGTTCTTTATGGTTTATATCATTTATCACTTTGTACAATGATGTTTCCACAATAATGTTGTGTTGTACATCACACCAAAACTCAGTAGCTTAAAAGAACAATTATTTGTTTTCCTGAATATTTAATTGCTTGGACTCTGCTCTGCTGACTCATGAACCTGCTGGAAGTAGGGGGACTACAAAGTCACATCACAAAATATTTGAATC
The DNA here is from genome assembly GCF_012274545.1 of Fukomys damarensis. Taxonomy (NCBI): domain Eukaryota; kingdom Metazoa; phylum Chordata; class Mammalia; order Rodentia; family Bathyergidae; genus Fukomys; species Fukomys damarensis. The sequence continues at coordinate 18,653,583 of NW_022900951.1, read as the reverse complement.
CTAGCGAAAGGTGAGGCATTAGATACTACATGGAGGATCTTGAGTTTTGAATAGCGTGTCTAGAAAGCCTGTTTGTGCAGTATGAATATGAGACCATATTGACCTACTGAACCACCTTGATGATTTATCAAAGTAAACCAAGAATCTTAGGACATTATCACTTGGAATATGAAATTTTGACTGGAGTATAAATCCTTCCTGCTGCTTCACTATTTTTCACAGATATGTAGACAGCTAAGGTCTAAACATTATTGGATCTGTAATGAGATTGCTATTCGCTTTCATTTTAAATTTTGAAATGTACTTGAAATTCAGAGACATCTCTCTTTTGTCTAAGGAAGAAGGACTCTGATTATTTAGAAATATAAATCTGCTCTTTAATTTATTCACAAACTGAAACATAAGATCTCTTAAGTAATAAACTTTCTACATTTTGTAGCTTTGGTTTGAGTATTCACTGCAGAACATGAAAACTTGATGTCACAGATTCTAACAGTTAAGCTTAAATTTCAATTTTATCACCAATGCATAGCCTACCTCAAATAATACCTGAAGCAATGAGAGAAATCAGTAAGTGTTTGAAAAGGTAGAATGATAGGGCAAGAAGGATGGTATTATGCTTTTTGACCTTACATATAGTCAACATTTATTGATTGAAGTTAGTTACTATTAAAAATTCCTAACCAGTGTACAGCACCTTTGCATCAGACTTCACTCACAATCTCTGTTCTTTCTTGAGTAATAAATTCTCCTCTTACTTCTCTGACTCCTGGCCAACCATGATTAACATTTTAAGGTCAGATTAAGTGTGGGACTGCAAAGATATGAACATAAATTGAATAATGGACAGAGTATGGATTCAAAATTTTCATAATCAGGTCTCAAAACTAACAAGTGTCCTAGCCTTTTTCTAAAAATTGTCAATATACCCACAGCTAATCTAGTTTCCTTTCTACCTTGATCACTATACTATACTGAGTGCTAAGTAGGGAATCTAATGGGTTTGGCTTCCTTAGGAAGAGGCAAGTACGTTCCTCATCTTTCCCCACTTGTATTTTTACCCAAAGAGTGAACAAAGACAATCACAACCATTATAGTGTCTGACCTTTGCAAGTATGGAGTCTTGATGATCCTGTCCCAAGGATGAAAATAGTGGATCTATGTCATATCACAAGGCAGGACAAAGAGAAGACAAAAATAAGTGATGTGGTGATTCTTCTACAGTATCATCCAAGCTTTCCAAATGCAATGAAAGAGAATTCTGAAGTATTTTTTGTAAGACTAGCCTAGTATTGTGACTGCCATTACCCATCTCAGTGGGTTTTCTACAAAGAGATGTACCATAAAAACAGTGGCAAGGAAGAAATATCAGGTGAATCAGATATTCAGGAGCATGGAACTATTCTAGGGATCAAGGGAGTAGCCACAATTCATAGAGGAGCCTGTTACCATCCCATTCCTATATGTGAAAAGTCTTGGTGACTATGGTACAATATATTGATGAAAAGCCAGTTGGTAAATCTGACAAAAACCACAGATTCTTAATGAACTATTATCAGGGAAAGTACCTCATGCATAGAAACTATAACCAGAATTCTGTGTTGTAGGATTATACCTAGAATTATTATATATGTGCTACCAAAGCAAACACGTACCTGCCATTATAAAATGGCTCTGAGTTAAGTAACTCTGTGGTCTTCTCTGACATAATAAGATATGTTGTTACTTTCTCTCATAGATAAATTTGCTTTTAATTGGTGGACCAATAGAGTTTAGAAGGATAAACAAGAATAACAATACTTCACACACTGAACAAAAACTCAGAATTGGAAGCCCATAGCTTTAGCTTTTAAAGGAAACTAAGCAAGATATAATAGCCTTAAGTTCTAACTCATATTTTAGAGTCTAAGCCTGAAACGAGAGGGTTATACAAAAATGGATATGTCATGAAACTAAAAATTGGCCTTGTGAATTCCTATTTGTCTTAGTTTTTAAGATTTTTTGAAACTAACTTTTGACAGTATAATAGCTGCATACTGATGTTCAGCTTAGTGTTGTAAAAAGCAGTTAGAGTAGATGATAGCTGCAGTTAAGAGAAATTCACTTTGATAAATTTAGGTGCCACTGATGCAATTTTAATGGAAATCGACAGATTTTCAAAATTTGAAGTCTTGTCTGGTATCTACTAGAATGTGTAGAGAAATAAGAATCATGATACAAAAACAATATTGTGCTCTTTTAAAAATTTTACTTAATTTTCTCATATTACACTTTTGTTTAAATAGAAGAAAGAGTGTGCTCTGTACCTGTAATGTAAGACATTCTCTGCTACACATGTGATATATTTTATAACCCTATCAAACCTAGTTTCTCTAATAATGTCCATACAAAGAGTATGGATAAAGATTAAAAGGCTGACCTCAAAAAAATAGCATTCAAATTTGTTTAAATTTAAATTGTCTATGGTAGAGAAAGCTCATGTAAATTTTATTTATTTTTTTGATTTTTTAATTAATTGAGTTTATTGGTACATTTAAGGTATACAGTACAATTACATTCATTATTTGGATTTTGTACCTTTACATGACAGGCCTTGGTTCTCATTTTTTTCCCCTTGTTCGTGCCCTCCCTTCACCCCTCCTCACCTCCCCATTTGCAAACACTTTATTTCCATGTTTTCATTTTATCATATTTTTTTCTTTTCCCTTATTACCTTTCCCTTACCCTTCCCATTTTCCCTATACCTTTAGCCCTTTTCTTCCTATTTGACATGGTCAATTATATCATTAGGATCTTATGCACTATTATAGTTTTTCACACCAGAGAAACTATTTGGAATTTATACATGTGTGACTTATTTATTTCACTTAGGTGTATATCCTCTATATGTATCTATTATCCTATGAATTAATCTGATTTCTCATTCTTTATGGTTGAGGAGTATTGCATTTTATAGAAAAACCACATCTTCTTTATCCAGTTTCCAACAGATGGGCAAATGGGCTGTTTTCAAATTTTAGCTATTACAAACTGTGCTGCTATAAACATTGGTGTGCATATATCACTGTGGTATGATTCTTTTAATTCTTTTGGAATGATACCCAGCAGAGGGATGGCTGGGTCAAATGGAACCGCTAGTCCCAGATCTTCGAGGTATCTCCATTTTTATTTACATAGTGGTTGCACCAGTCTGCACGCCCATCAACAGTGGAGAAGGGTTCCTTTCTCCCCACAACCCCGCCAACATTTGTTATTGATTGATTTCTTGATAGCAGCCATTCTTTATGGGTTGAGGTGGAATCTCACTGTTGTTTTCATCTGCATCTCTCGAATGAACAGTGATATGGAACATTTTTTCATATATTTACTTGCTGCTTTTACTTCTTTGTCTGAGAAATGTCTGTTCATTTCAGATGCCCTTTTATGAATTGGGTCTTTATACTTGGGGGGGGCTGATTGTTTTGAGTTCTTTATATATCCTTGATAATAGTCCTTTTTCTGAGAAGCAGCTGGTAAAAACTTTTTCCCACATTGTAGGTTGTCTCTTAGTTCTGTTGATGTTTTCTTTTGCAGTACAGAACCTTTTTAATAAGATGAGGTCCCACTTTTTGATTCTTTATGCTAGTTCCCGTGCTACTGAGGATTTGTTCATAAAGTCTTTTCCTATTCCAATATCTTCCAGAGTTCTGCCTAATTTATCTTCCAGCAAGTTTAGTGTTTGTTTTAATGTTTACATCCTTAATCCACTTGTATTTTAATTTAGTGCATGGTGAAAGAGAAGGGTCCAGTTTTAATCTTTGACAGGTTGAAATCCAGTTTTTCCAAAACCATTTATTAAAGAAGCTATCTTTTCTCCTCTGAGGATTGTCAACTCCTTTGTCAAAGATGACATAGCTGAGTACATATGGATTTGTTTTTGTGTCTTCCAATCTGTTCCCCTGATCCGCAGATCTGTTTCTGTGCCAGTACCATGCTGTTTTTAGCACAGTGGCTTTGTAGTATAGTTTCAAATTGGGAATTGTTATACTGCTGCCATGTGTCTGTTGTCTAGCGTGGCTTTTGCTATTCTAGGTCTCTTCTGGTCCCAAATGAATTTTTGGATTATTTTTTTCTACTTCTGTAAATATAGTGTTGGAATTTCAATTGTCATTGCAATGAATCTATATAGCAGTTTTGGTAGTATGGCCATTTTCACTATGTTGATTCTTCCTACCCAAGAGCAGGGGATATCTTTCCATTGTCTTATATCCTCATTGATCTCTTTTTTTAGAGTGCTGTAGTAGTTTTCAGTGTAGAGGTCTTTTGCTTCTTTTGTTAGATTGATTCCTAGATACTTCATTTTTTTGGATGCTGTTGTAAAAGGAATTGTTTCCCTAATTTCTCTCTCAGTGACTCTTTTCTTTGCGTACAAGAAGGCTATTGATTTTTGAGTGTTGACCTTGTATCCAGCTCCTCTGCTAAAAGTGTCAATTAAGTCTAGAAGTCTTTTGGTAGAGTTTTTTTGGGTCTTCAATGTAGAGTATCATATCATCAGCAAATAGGGACAATTTAACTCCTTCCTTTCCTATCTTTATTGCTTTAATTTCTTTCTCTTGTCTAATTGCTGTGGCTAATGTTTCCAGAACTATATTGAAGAGGAGTGGTGATAGTGGGCATCCTTGTCTTATTCCTCATTTTAACGTGAAGGTTTTCAGTTTTTGGCCATTTAATATGATGTTGTCTGTTGGTTTTTCATAGATAGCCTTTATTAAGTTGAGATGCAGACCATCTATTCCAATTTTTTGCAGGTTTTTCTCATGAATGGGTGTTGAATTTTGTCAAATGCTTTTTCTGCATCTATCGAGAGGATCATATGATTTTTGTCCTTGACTCTGTTAATATAGTGTGTTACATTTATTGACTTACGTATGGTGAACCATCCTCTCATCCCTGGAATAAATCCAACGTGGCCAGGATGTACGATCTTCTTGATGATCTTCTGAATTCTGTTTGCTCGTATCTTATTAAGGATTTTTGCACCTATATTCATTAAGGAGATTGGCCTGTAGTTCTCTTTTTTAGTTGCGTCTTTCCCTGGTTTGGGAATCAAAGTGATATTTGCTTCCAAGAATGAGTTTGGAAGTATTGCGTTGAAAAGTTTGAAGAGTAATGGCAGTAGTTCTTCTCTCAATGTCTTGTAAAATTCGGCAATGAATCCATGAGGACCTGGGCTTTTCTTTGTTGGTAAATTTTTAATTATATTTTCGATTTCATTGATTGTAATTGGGGTGTTTAAAATGTTTTATCTTGTTTATTCAACTTTGATAATTCATAAGTATCTAGAAATCTGTCCATTTCTTCTGTGTTTTCCATTTTGTTAGAGTACAGGTTCTCAAAGTAGATATTGATTATCATCTGGATTTCTGTTGGATCTTTTGTGATTTCACCTTTTTCATTCCTAATTGCATGGATCTGAGCCTTTTCTTTCCTTTTTTTGATATGTATAGCTAAGGGTTTATCAATTTTATTTATTCTTTCAAAAACCCAGCTCTATAATTTCCTCTCTTGTTCGAGCTTAGGGTTTTTCTTGCTCTTGTTTTTCTAGGAGTCTAAGATTCATCATTAGGTTGTTCATTTGATCTCTCTCTGTTTTCCTAGTGTGGGCATTCAGTGCTATGAATTTTCTACGTAGAATTGCTTTCATTGTGTCCCATAGATTCCTGTATGATGTATTGGCATTTTCATTTAGTTGTAAAAATTGTGTGATTTCTTCCTTAATTTCCTGTGATCCATTGATTGTTCAGGAGAGTGTTGTTCAATTTCTCTGTATTTGTGAAGTTCCTATGGTTTCTTGTGCTATTGATCTCCAGCTTGAGTGCACTATGATCTGATAATATACAGGGAATAATTTTGATTCCTTTGCATTTATTCATACCTGTTCTGTGAGCTAGTATGTGATCTGTCTTGGAGAATGACCCATGTGCAGCCCAAAAGAATGTATATTCTGATTTGTGGGGTGAAACACTCTATACATGACTATTAAGTCCCTGCTTTCAAAAGCTTCATTCAATTCTAGTTTTTCATTGTTGACTTTTGGCCTAGACGATCTGTCTATTTGTGAAAGTGGGGTATTTAGATCTCCCACTACAATTGTATTAGTGCTTATTTGTTTTTTCATATTTCTTAATATTTCTTTTGTATAGTTGGGGCCATTAGTATTTGGTGCATATATGTTTATGATTGTCATCTCTTCCTCTTGAATAGTTCCCTTTACAAGTATGTAGTGGCCTTCTTTGTCTCTTTTAAACAGGTCTGGTTTGAAATTTCCTTTGTCTGCAAATAAGATTGCTACCCCTTCTTTTTTCTGGGTTCCTGTCGCATGGAGAATTGTTTTCCATCCTTTCAGTTTCAATCTATGGGCTTCTTTTTGCACTAGGTGTGTTTCTTGTATACAACATATTGTTGGATTTTGCTTCTTAATCCATTCTGCCGGTCTATTTCTCTTGATTGGTGAGTTGAGGCCATTAACATTGATGGTTATAACTGATATGTACTGATTTATTATTGTCATGTTATTGGCCTTTTGTTGACTCTTTTTACTTTTTTGCCTTCTCCTTTAGTTTCTTGCCTTGCCTATTTGATTTGCTCTGTTGGGCCTCATGGTGTTGTTATGTTCATTGTCTTTTTCTAGGTTATTGTTTAGAATTGCTTGTAGTGCTCGACTGGTATTCATGTAGTTTCTCAGGTGTTCTTTGTCATGGAAGTATCTTATTTCCCCATCCATTTTGAAAGACAGTTTTGCAGATTACATCAGTGTAGGTTGGAGGTTGTTCTCTTTTAGTACTTGAAATATCTCACTGCAGGCTCTCCTTGCCCTAAGGGTTTGTGTTGAAAAGTCTGCTGTGATTCTGATGGGGTTTCCTTTGCATATAATGTGTTTCTTTTGTCTTACTGCTTCTAGTATTTTGTTGGGTTTCTGGGATCTTGATTATTATATGTCTAGGTGTAGATTTTTTTCATTGTGGCTAGTTGGGGTCCTCTATGCCTCACTTATCTGAATGTCAAATTCTTCCCCTCTGTTTGGGAAGTTTTCTGTCATTAATTCTGTGAACAGCTTTTTAAAGTCATTTGTATATTCTCCTGATACTTCATGGATTCCTATCAGTCTCAAGTTATTCTTCTTTGCCTCATCTAGGAGTTGTTGGATGGATTTCTCATGATCCCCTACTGTTTTTAAGAGACCTCTCTTTTCAGGGTCACTGACTGCAATCTTATCTCTATATCTGAGATTCTGTCTTCACATTCTTTCATTGTGTTGTGTACACTTTCAATGGAGTTTTTAATCTGAATATCTGTTTGAATCTGTTTTATGGATTCCATTTCTTTCCTATGTTTGGCATTCATTGTATTTCTTTCTTATGCTGGGCCTTCATGGCTTCTATCATGGTCCTGAGCTCATCTATTTTTTTGTCAGTTTCTGCTCTAGAGTCTCGAATCACGACTTCCATTTTGCTCACTATCTCTATGGTTATCTGGGAAATTATTTCTGTTTTGAATTTTTCTAGAGCCTGATTGATCTGTTTTGTTATCTCCTGTGCTATGGGTCCAGGGAGTCCTGTTGGTTCACTATCGGCCTTTTCATCCTCATTTGCCCTAGTGTTTGCCATTGGTGAACTGAAAGTATGTCTTTGTTTCTTGCTTTAGTGTTTTCTCATTTTTATTTTTGTTGTCAGGCTGTCCTTGGTTATCACCCAAATCTTCCTGATATAGTTACACCCTAACTTCTGGGTTTCTAACCACCCACAGACATTCTCATCTTCATAACATGAGAGAAAACAGCTCATCATTTTAACCACAATCCTTTATCCCAACTGATACAATCAGCAACACAATATGATCAAGCACAACTTGGAAATTGACCACTTGTGGTAGTCACTCTTCTATCACCCTGAAGCCATGTGAATTAAATTGAAATCAAGAAGCAGTCCAAAACATGTCTGCAGTGGACAAACTTCTCAACGTAGTATATTTACCATTTAGGATGGGGGCTCAGACAGCACCAGAGGAATAGATAAGTAAAAGAATTGGAGAAAGTTTCAAGTGAAGCCAGAGGACATAGAATGACCACACAATATTCATGAAACTGTTGAATTCTAAAGGCATAGACAGAGTAGAAGTACAAGGACAAGAATCTATCCCCTTAACAGCAATAGGGGCTCACTTTACCTTGAACCCATTGACCCCTGTGTGAGGTAGAATGACAGAAGAAAAGAACATAAAGAGAAGAGAAAAAATGATAAAAGAAGAAATCTGAGTTAGGGATGGAGCAGAAACAAAAAGGGAGATGAGGGATAATATGGTGGAGCAAGAGACTGAGTTGGGGAAAGAGGACAGAGAAAAGGAATTTGCAGAATGGAATCAGGAAAAGAAAGAAAAAAAAAGGATTTGAAGGGCCTCTTTCAAACTATATCTCCACTGTAATAATATACAACATGCACAGCAATGTGCAGAACCAAGACCCCTGATCTCACCTAGCTGATGGCAGAACCACACTACGCAGACTGACCTTGGGCTGCAAGGCCAGATTGAGTTCCCCGACCTTCTGAACAGTTGAACTCCACACCCTTCTACTATAGGTTTCCCACACCCTTTCTTTAAAGATGTTCAAAGTTGGGAACTCAGAAAAATACCCTTTATGACCACCTTTGCCTCTGCAGAGTGGGTCCAAAGACTGGCACAATCATGAGGTCTGAGAGTGCATGGGTAGGGAACTTTGGGGGAGTTGTTGGGTTCAGCGGCACTCGTGTGGCTACCTTCCTGGTGCTGGAGCGATGGTGGCTCTGAGCAAGGGCAGGTGTAGCTATCTATTCTGGGGTGGGTCAAGTGAAAGCAGGCCCTCCTGGCATTGGAGCAATGGCGGCTCCTGGTGGGAGAGGGTGTGGCTCTCATGTAAATTTTAGACTGGTTCAGAGGTAGAATGTCTAGGCATTTCTAAGTTCTTAGAATGTGAATTATTTTGATCTCTATGGAGAGCTGTTATTTTCTGCCTTTGTTTACGAAAAATTGTGTGTTCTTTTCATAGTATATCAGATGTATCTGAATATCAAAGTTATTTTAATATGTTCTGAATTTCTGTCTTAATGCACA
>NW_022900951.1:18641751-18644435 GCF_012274545.1 Fukomys damarensis | reverse complement strand
TATATATATATATATATATATATATATATATATAAATTTGAGATTCATTTTGAAAACATCAACATAACTCATAATTACAATGTCAAAATCAACTAGAAATTACCTTTTCCCCAGTTCTATCTTCCTCCTTCAAAAAATTGACTTTGTAATGGTCATTTTTGAAGTTATTTGCATTTTTGAAAATTAATTTTATTGCTATATTTGAGGCATACAATATAACAAGGTTCATCATTGGAGTTTTGCACCTTTACATAATCCATCTTGGTTCAATTTTTTCCCCATTCCCATTCCATCCATTCAACCCCACCACCCATCCCTATCTGAACATGGGTACACATATATCACTGTGTTATAATTCTTCTAATTATTTGAGGAAGATACCCAACAAGGGGAATAGCTGGGTCAAATGGGACCTTCAATCCTAGTTATTTGAGGTATCTCCATACTTATTTCCACAGTATTTGCACCAGTCTATACTCTCACCAGCAGTGGAGCACTCTTTCCCCACAGCCCACCAGCATTTGTCATTGGGTGATTTCATGATAGCAGCCATTCTTTCTGGGGTGAGATAGAATCTCAGTGTTGTTTTCATTTGCATCTCTCAAATGACCAGTGATGTTGAACATTTTTTCATGTTTATTAGCTATTTTTACTTCTTTGTCTGAGAGATGTCTAATCACTTCAGATGCCCATTTTTGGACTGGGTCTTTAAATTTGGGTCTTTAAATTTAAATCTCATTTTTTTTTAGTTCTTTATATATTCTAGAGAGTAGACCTTTGTCTGAGGAAGAGCTGATGAAAAGTTTTTCCCGCATAGTGGGTTGTCTCTTCACCCTTTTGATCATTTCTCTTACTTTGCAGAAGCTTTTTAATAAGAAGAGATCCCATTTGTTGATAGTTTGTGCTGCTTCACAGGCAACTGAGGATTTGCTCATAAAATCTTTTCCTGCACCAATGCCATCGAGAGTTCTACCTAACCTCTCTTGTAGCTGGTTTAGTATTTCTGTTTTAATATTTAACTCTTTAATCCATTTCAATTTTAGTTTAGTGCATGGTGAGAGATATAGGTCTAGTTTTAATCTTTAGCAGTCTCAAACCCAGTTTTTCCAGCACCATTTATTAAAGAGGCTATCTTTCCTCCAGTGAGGTGGTTTGTCTCCTTTGTCACAAATGAGGTGGCTGAGTGTGTCTGGAGTTGTTTCTGCATCTTCTAATCTGTTTGACTGATCCTCTGGTCTGTTTCTTTGCCAGTACCATGCTGTTTTTATCACAGTAGCTTTGAGTATAGTTTCAAGATGGGCATTGTGATACCCACTACCTTGTCTTTATTGCCTAGAATTTCTTTTGCTACTCTAGGTCTCTTCTTCTTCCAAATGAATTGTTGGATTGTTTTATCAAGTTCTGTGAAGTATGCTTCTGGAATTTCAATTGGGATTGCTTTGAATCTATATAGCAGTTTTGAAAGTATGGCCATTTTCACTATGCTGATTCTTCCTTCCCAGGAGCAAGGGATGTCTTTCCATTTTATGATATCTTCTTCAGTCTCTTTTTTCAGAGTCTGTAGTTTTCAGAGTAGAAGTCTGATTTCTTTTGTTAGGTTGATTCTTAGGTATTTCAAATTTTTGGATGCTATTAGGAAAAGAATTGTTTGCTCCCTTTCTTTCAAGGTGAGTCTATTTTTTTTTGTTTGTTTTGTTTTGTTTTGTTTTTTTGTACAGGAAAGCTAATGATTTTTGTATGAAACCCTCAAGGCAAGAAAAGGGTGGAGTGACATATTTCAAGCCCTAAAGGTAAATAGCGTTCAACCCAGATTAATGTACCCTGCTAAACTATCTTTCAAAATTGATGGAGAAATATTTGCATTTATTTTTACAAAGTGTACTTGGTAAAGGAGACTAAATCTAAATTACTGCTTCTTATTTTTTGTTTTACATGAATTCTAAGTACCTAGGATTAGTAATTTTTTTGCTATAAATTATTGAGTCTTTCTTTAAGAGTCAACTATATTAAGTAAATAATTTTTAGTTTCCTTGACTAGTCCACTGTTACACCAAAGTGATGTGTAATAAGCAGCCATACGAGTAATGGTGGTACATAATTATAAGCATTTATATCTCAAATTCTTATATGTCTGGGGTGGCCTGTAGGGTGATTCATCTAAGCTAACCTTGATTTTTGTGACTTGTCTGAGGCAGCTCTTTTCAATATGTCTTTCAGTCCCCATCTGACATTAGTGAGCTCTCCCAGTCATGCTTTCTCATAGTGCCAGCAGAGCTGACATAGAGTAACCCTAATCACAAAAGATAGTGTCTGGCCTTTGGACTAACTTCTGCTGCCATTCCCTTCTCTGAAATAAATTATATGATCAAATCCAAAATACAGGAGTGAAGAAATCAGCTTCATGTCTATCAAGAAGAACTATAAAGGCACATGGAAAATAACCTAAAATCAGAGAGGAAATAGCTGAGGCTAGTAGTATAATCTACCGGATATTGGAAATGTGAATGTGACACATGTCAATTTTTTTCTTGTGTATATGCATACACAAATATATATTCATACATGCCTAAGATTCTTAATTAAATTATAATATTTTCTTATGTGGACAGGTAATTTTTCTTAACTAAACATTTAATTTTGAGAAGAAAACACTTGGAAAGGAAAGAAAGCAACAGCAGAAAAAC
>NW_022900951.1:18579620-18641623 GCF_012274545.1 Fukomys damarensis | reverse complement strand
CCCCCCCCCCCTCCCTCCCTCCCTCTGTGTGTGTATGTCTGTGTGTATGTGTGTGTGTGTGTCTCTCTCTCTCTCACACACACAAACACACACACACACACACACACAGCTTTCTTTGAAATTGTTGTGTATAAAAATAGGACATTTAAAGCTGTTCGAATAACCTGCTTGGATAAGACATTTTTGAGGAGTTTCTTTGAATATATCAGTCACATAGATAATCCTCATTTCTTTGTATCATAAAGAAGTCATAAAATGAGTTTTAGTTGTTGCAAAGATGACATTGGGAAATTGCCTTGAATAAATCAGAAACAAAGAAGAAAAGCCCACACACTCAGGCATATCTTTCTCAGAATCCTATGGATTGCAAAAAGATAGATAAGTAAATGCCTGTAAGGAAATTTCAATCCAACCTTGCTCAGGTACCTGAGTCACTCTTTTACATCACCAGTGTGACACTTCCAAGTTTTTCAGAAATCACCAAAGCCTCACAGCTATGATTTGCATACTGTGTTCTGCAACACTGCCAAATCGTACTGCCCTCACTAGCCCAAACACAGAAGACAACTTACTCATCAAATAACTTTCTCTCTTTCAGCTCTGACCTTCAAAAATTACTTTTCTTGTCTTTCCATACATCGTTCTGTTTTATAGCACCCCTCTTTTTTTTGCCTGAACCCTCATTACTATTTCTTTGAGGGAAATATCTTCAAAAAATCTTTCTCTCCATACTTCTCTAATACACCTTATACATTATGCTCATAGTCTAATCAACCCCACTTTCCCAAACCACGTATACACACATAGCTCCAAGCCTGCCATGGTTTTGAATGTCCTTACTTTATTATGGATCCTCCTTTTCTGTCCAGATGAATCTCTAAATCTCCCAATCCTTCCAAACCTACTCATAGTGTAATAGGGGGAGCAACCTGTTTTGTGAGTTCTTCTGGACATTCCAAGTTTTAGCAAGTTTTTTTTCAGGTCAGTTCCAGACAAACATGGATCGTTGCTCACCCTGACTCACATTCATACACTGACTCATAATATATTTGATGAATAATTCTTTGAGTATCTAATATGTGCCTGGTATTATTCTGGATATTGTAGATCCAGGAGAATAAAAAGATAAGGCATATATTTACACGTTGGAATTCTAATAAAGAAGGTAGATATAAAACAAAATCAGTATCAGTAGTGATACCTACTATGAAGAAAAATGGTATGAAGGAGAGAAGTTGGTGAATGAGTAATGTTTTCTTAGATGAAGACTGTTCATTTTGATAAGGCAATACATATATATTCCACAACAGATAGCTTGAATGTCTCATATGCCTTGAAATATTGAATTCATTCATTCATGCACGCATATCACTAGTTTTAATTCAGCTTGTACTATGCAGTAGACGTGGTTTTAGAAATTGGTGATGAAAGAATGAAACTCCCATGTTCTCTACTGTCATGGTTCTTAAAGAAAGAGGCAAGAAAAAGTTGAGCCAGCAGTCACATAAATATGTTTATAATTGTAGATTGTAAATACTAAGAAGGAACTGAATGGGGTGTTATGGATATTTATGAGCAGTTTATGCTTTTGATGCATGTTTGAAGAAAGCTTTCAAAAAATTGACATCTAAGTCCCCAAAGACTGCTGTAATTATCCAGGGAAAAAAGATTTTGAGAGGAAAGCGTTTTTGCAGAGAGAAGCACATGTAAAGCTTTAAGGAAGGGAAATAAAAGCTTATTATGGCACAGAAAGAATGCTCATTTATCTCAGACTCCACAAATTATACAAGTGGTAGGTGATAAGTGTTACAGACAGGGTGTTCTCTGGGGTCTGAAGAATCTTGATCTTGGCTGCATGTTAGAATCGCTTGCAGTCTTATATAATCCTGATGCCTGATTTCCTCCCCCAGAGATTCTGCTTTGGGGTACAGATTGGGAATTCAACATTTATGTCCCCAGGTGATTCAAATGTACAGCCAACTTTGAGATCCATTGTTATGCACTGTGACATTTTGGACATCTTTTCCCAAGTATAACCTTTTAGCTGTTGCCTCAGACAGGAAAGGACATTACCCCAGTTTTTACATAGTGCTATTCTGTAAATATTTCTCAGATTCAAATTCTATCTTTCCTTTGACATGTTTTCTCCTGTCCTAGCCAAAGACAGGCTCCTATTTCTCTTTTCCCTTTGATATTTTGTTTAGATACAACATTAAAGAGCATCAGAAACTTATGTTCTCATTAGCTTTCTAGCCAACTTTGAAGTGGCTGTCTCACCTGCCAACTGCCTCATTCTCCCTTGGCTCGTTTCCACTCTCATTCTTGACCCTCAAAAACTTAGTACAGACTTGACCTAAGTAGGTATTAGGTATGTGTTTATTAAATTGAATAGACACCACCTTATGAGTAAACAAAAGCACAAGATACTACAGCATCTCTCAATCTTGGATTTGTATTCATGGGAGTGAATAAGCTTACATCCAGTCAGATTACTTGGCTGTCTTTGAGATAAGCACAGGCAGAAGTAATTGTCATTTTTGATTTAGTGTTCTAAGCTGATATGAAAAAAAGATGGTGTTCTGCAGACACTAAATTTGATCTTACTTTAATGGGTATATTTTCCCATTAAAAGTTTTTAAATGTTAGGAATAAATACATTGAACTCTTCTGTATTTACATTTTTTCTGGTGAACCACATATATAAATAGTGTTCATTTGCATTGGATGTTCCTAGCATCAATTTTAGTTAGTGCCTCTGACGTTATTAAAGGCAGAATCCAGTTTTTCTTTTAATCAAGAATTCTACCTTTGATAGAGTTATCAATAAAGGAATAATAAAAATTCAACTATCCTGATGGAATTTCTCTGGTTTGCTTTATCTAGGTATCCCAACAACAGGCCAGTTTATTAATTGTACATTTCTTTATGAGCCTCACATTCTTGTTCTTGCTCCTATTGTTGAAAAATCCAAAAAATGAAAACAAATATTTTATATCAAAACTCTTGAATGAAATTAAACACATATTATTAACTCATAAGTGCAAATAAAGATGAAGTATGGAAAGCAAACTATTTCCATCCTGAAACTCCTATATCAATCTGATTACCTTTTATGGGACATAGAAGAAAATGAACTAATAGATTTAAGGGAATATTTTATCTCATTAACTAAAAAGACTAGAAGTGGGGCAGTTCTATCATGGTTTAATTCAGAAGCTCAGTGACACCTTAAAGTATACAAATTTTCCAATTTTTTGCCATTTTTGTTTCCAGGAGTCCTTCAGGATACGTCCTCTCATAATATTAAGATGGGAATTTACCATGTGTCATCATTCTGATTTTACATGTGTTATCTAAATCTTTATGAGAATGAATTGTGTTTAATAATCATAGACACTTTAGTTGAAAGTGCGAGAAAGTGACTGAAAAATAATAATGAAAGTTGAGATGAAGCAGTTCACGTAGCATTAAAGTTCCGGCATGAGTTTCTGGCACTGCTGGACCCAGGCTTTGAAAATCTGCCTCTGTCCTGCTTTTATCTCTGTTTGTGTCATCTCACCCTATGCATTGGAAAAAGAATCCATGGCTCATCTCAGGCTTAACTAAGCCTTGCTGTGCCTGAGTGCATAAACTAGGATTCTGGTGATATCGATATGATGCAACGTAAAATCTAAATATTCTAAAATCTAGGTTTAAGAAATGTGTTGCAACTTCAGATAAGCTAGTTTACATATATCCTTCTTCCTGATTAAAAAAAAATATAGGAGATCGTGTTTCCCTTTTTTGCTGATGGTTACTCAAAATATTAAGTCAAAATTTAAGCTTCACAACAGACCATGCATTGCTTTTTTCTTTTTGTTACCCTGATTTGTTCATATTATTTTTAGTTTTGTTTAAGTTTTTAAACGTTCTTTTTAAAGAAATTTGGAGTCTGTTAGGAAAA
Organism: Fukomys damarensis; assembly: GCF_012274545.1. Classification (NCBI taxonomy): domain Eukaryota; kingdom Metazoa; phylum Chordata; class Mammalia; order Rodentia; family Bathyergidae; genus Fukomys; species Fukomys damarensis. Next base: position 18,637,680 of record NW_022900951.1, on the reverse strand, counting down.
TGTAAGGAATAGAGAACAGATATTCTGTATAAAATTTACGTAGACCCTCTATGGACCCATAGTTTCCATGTTGTTCACATATCCTAGGTTATTTAACCATTTATTTATTCAGCAACATCTAGATTGATTCCAGATCTTGTCAGTTGCAAGTAACGTAGTAAAACTGCTATAAGCACTTTATTTTTCCAAGTGACTTTATTTTTATTTGACACAATTGTATATATTCACAGTGTACAACATGTCTTGAGACATGTATACAGTATAGAATTGCTAAATCAAGCTAATTAACATATATGTTACTTCATACGTATCATTTTTCATGGCATGAACACTTAAAATCTATAGCAGTTTTACAGTATGTTGACATTAACTATGGCAGTACATTACACAGCAGCTCGCTTGAGTTTATTTCTTCTTTCTAACTGAAATTTTGTATCCTCTCATCAACATCTCCCCAAATGTCCCCTAATACTTCCAGCCTCTAGTAACTACCATTGTACTGTCTGATTACACGAGTTTAAATTTTTTAGATTCCACATATAAGTGAGGTCAGGTGCTACTTGTCTTTCTGTTCCTGGCTTATTTAATTCAATATTTTCAGGTTCTTCTATATTGCAAATAACAGGATAGTTTTCCTTGTTAAGGTTTAATAATACTCCATTGTCTACATATTCTTTTTGTTGTTATTGTTGTTTTGTATACATATTCTGTATAAATATAAGTTTTCATTTCTTTGGTATCGGTGTATAGAGTTCAAGTTAGGATCTTGTGACAGTTTCATGTTTAGATTGAAAAATAAATTCTAAACTATTTTCTATAGTGCTTATAACATTTCATATTCCCAACCTGAATATATGAAGGATCCACATTCTCCACATTTACCAGCATTTGGTGATGTGAAATGTATTATATATGCTTGGTACTAGCAATTAATCCCAAGCCTTTTAAGTTGAGCTTCATCTCCAGTGCTTTACTTTTAACATTTTTTTTTTTTATTTTGACATAGATTCTTGCTAAGTTGTTCAGTTTCCCAGGCTGGGTTCAAAATTCTCATCCTTCTGCTGCATCCTGCCAGAGTGCTGAGATTATAGGCATGTGACTCTTTATCCAACTTGAAATTAGGTCTATAAATATTGCACTCAGGCCCAAATCCTGAATATTTTTATGTGGTTTGTTTACAAGTTTTATAAGTTTACACTGAGTCTATGATATTAATTATGTATTTGATATATTTTCCATAGAATAATGGGAGAGTTGAGGATTTTCTTCATTTTCCTTCTCCTTCCTTCCTTCCTTCTTTTCTTCCCTCTTTCCACTATGGTTATCCAGGTATCTAATTGTTCCAGTATCATTTGTTAAATAGGATTTTTTTTTACTTTGTTGAATTGCTCTTCTCCCTTTATCAAAAACTCAATTCATTATATTTGTTTTGGTCCATTTCTGAATTCTCTATATTTTCCATTGACATTATGATCTGTGATACTGTCTTGATTACTATAGTTATATAAGACCTGATTATTCTCTCATTTTTCCCTCTTTTTCAAAATGTTTCAGTACCTTTTCTTTTCCTTAAAAATTTTAGAACATTCTTATCTATATCTACAAAACGCTTTCTGTAATTTGGACAGGCATTTCAAAATTTTGAGTAGAATTGATAATTTTGCTGATTATTCCAATTTTGAAGATGATGTATCTCTCCATTTATTTAGATTTTTAAATTTATTTCTTCAGCATTATTTAGTTTTTGTCACAGAAGTTCTGTACAGATTTTGTAATATTGTTCCTTTGGTATTTCTCTTTTAAAAAGCAATTGAAAACATTTTTATAAGTTTAATTTATTTTGCTAATAATATATATATTTTCAATACATAATGTTCATATTCACCTTAGGGACTGGGTAAAAGTATTTAACGTATTTTAATTGCATTTATTCTCTTTGTCCTCCCCTTCATTCATTTTATTTTCTTTATTTCAATGTTTAAGTTATTTCTAATGTATGGAAATGGAATTTATTTTTATTTTTGTATGCTCATCATGTATCTTATGCACTATAGAATGTGCTTTCGGTTCAAAGAATTTTTTTTTGTCTTGTTAGAATCTTGGTGATTTTCTACCTAGATAAACATGCCATCTGTAGTTTTATTTCTTCTTTTATATTCTATAATCTTTATGCTTCCTTTTTTGCCTAAAAGTACAGGCTAGAACTTCCAGTACAGTGTTGATTAGGAGTTATAAGAGTATATGTTTTTGCTTTCTTCCTGATCTCAAGGGAAATTTTAAAGATTTTTTTTAGCATGAATGGTGATGTTTTTTCTGTAGCTTTTTGGAGACATTCATTGTCAAGGTGATGAAAATTCCTTCCATCCTTAGATTGTTGAGAATTTTTTATTTACTCACACATAGCTTTAGGTGTTTTCAAATGTTTGCTTTGATTGATTGCTAGGGTCATGTGATATTTTTCTGTCAACATGATAGATTACATTTTTTGTTAATGTGTTAGCTTACATTAACTGCTCTTCAAATATTGTGCCTGTCTTGCATTCTTGGAATAAGTCACCGTTGGCCATAGTGTATAACTTCTTCTATACATTTCTGAATTCTGTTTACATGTACTTCACTTCTTTTATATATTTCTGAATTCTATTCACTAAAATGTATTGAAAGTCTTCACATGTATTTTAAAGAAAAGAATTAGTCTGTATTTTTTTTTCTTTTTTTCTTTTGTATTGTCTTTCTTTGGTTTTGATATCAAGGTAACAGTAGCACCCTAAAATGAACTTGGAAGTAATCCATCCTGTTATATTTTGAAAGATAATATGTAAAATTAGTATCAATTGTTTTTCAAGATTAGTAGAATTCTCTTGGGAAAATACCTGGAACTTATGGGACATCAAAATGCCTACAAATTAGTCATGACAGTATTCATTTTTAGAGTGAAATTACTACAAATGCTAAGAAAAATGTATTTACTTAGAATTCAGAAATAAAACAAATATCAAAGCAAATAATCTGTTAGTATTAGGTTATAATTAAGAAGAAACTAGTGTTTACAGGAACCTCAAATAGTTACAGTTCAAATAGAATGTGATACTTCCCTTTGGAGGCAGAAATCCTGACTATAACAACTATTAGAGTAGACAGAATAATTTGGTTCCTATTTAACTTCTACCAGGTATATTTCCAAGCAAAAACATGTAAGATTATCACAAAGATGCAGTAATGAAAATGTGGTATTAAGGACGAAACAAAAATGAATTCTCACATATATGAGAATCATTTTTTCTCAAAGATGCCAAGACCATACATTGGAAAGAGGACATTCTTTTCAACAGATCATGTTTGGAAAATTGAATATTCATATGCAAAACAAGGAAGTTACATCTTTACCTTACCTTTCAGTATATGTATAAATTAATTCCAAGTAGATCAAAGGCTTAAATATAAGAACCAAACTTATAAGACTCTTAAAAGAAAATGTAGGGGATGGTTCTTGCCATCAGATTTGGCAATGATGTTTTGGATATGACACCAAAAGCCTATGCTGCAACAAAAGAAAAAAATAGAATAAAAACAGATAAATTGGGCTACAAAATTAAAAACAATACTTGTGTGTCCAAGAAAACCTACAGAATGGGGAGTGTATGTGTGTGTGTGTGTGTGTGTGTGTGTTTGGGTATTATGATAAGGGGTTAATATATAGAAAACATAGAAGCTCCAACAGATCATTAAGACACAGCATCTATATTCCAAACACGTTCTAATAATGTGAAACAAGTTTGCATATTTTCCCTAAAGAAGCTATGCAAATGTCCAATGGCACATAAAAAGATTCTTGACATCACAAAAATTATAGAAATGCAAATAAAAGCCACAATGAAATATAATTTCATAACAATCTGGATGGCTACTGTAATAAAATCATAAAGTAATATGTGTAGGTGAGAAAAAAATGGAATATTTGTGTACTATTGGTGGGAATGCAAAATGGTGCAGGCACTGTGGAAAAAATTATGCTTGTGTCTCAATAAACTAAAAATATAATTACCATTTAAATCAGCTGTTCCACTGAAGGGTATATACATAGCAGAACTACAGAGTTTCAAAGAGATATTTCTGCATCTGTACCCTTAGTAGCATTCATATGAGGCAAAAGTTGGAAGCAACCAACATATCCATCAGTAGATGAATTAATAAACAAAATGTGGTTTATACCTTAAAATAGAAGGAAATTCAGATACATGCTACATCCTGAGTGATTCTTGACATTATGCTATGTACAAAATGTAAGTACTGTATGATTCTACTTATGTGAGGTTCTTAGAGTAATCAAAGTCATGGAAGCACGAAGTATAATGGTTGCTACCACAGTCTGGGAGGAAAGGAGAATGGGAATGTGATGTTTAATAAGTATCGAGTTTCAGTTTTGTAAGATAAAAATAGTTGCAATTTTCTGTGTGGTTATTATCATGAATGGATGCTGAATTTTGTTGAATGCTGTTTCTGCATTGATTGAGATGATCATATGGTTTTTGTCCTGACTCTCTTAATATAGTGTATTACATATATTGATTTACTTATGTTGAACCATTCTTGCATCCTTGGGATACATCCAAATTGGTCAGCTTGTATAATCTTGATGACCCTATATATTCTGTTTGCCAGTATTTTATTGAAGATTTTTACATCTATGTTCATTAGGGATATTGGCCTGTAGTTCCCTTTTTTGGTTGGCTTTTTCCCAGGTTTTGGAATCAAAGTAGCACTTGATTCCAGAAATGAATTTGGAAATATTGCTTCCCTTTCAATTTCATTGAAAAGTTTAAAGAGTAGTGGCAATAATTCTTCTCTAAATGGTCTATATCTCAACTTGATAAAGGCTAACTATGAAAAGCCAACAGCCAACATCATATTAAATGGCCAAAAACTAAAAATCTTGATGGTAAAATCAGGAACAAGACAATGATATCCACTATCACCACTCCTGTTCAATATAGTTTTGGAAACATTAGCCACAGCAATTAGACAAGAGAAAAAAAGCAATAAAGACAGGAAAGGAAGAAGTTAAACTGTCATTATTTGCTGATGTTATGATACTCTATATAAGACCCAAAAAAATCTGCAAAGAGAATTCTAGAATTAATTGACAGATTCAGTAGAATAGCTGGATACAAAGTCAACACTCAAAAATCAATAGCCTTCTTGGAAACAACAGACTCACTGAGAGAAAAATTAGGGAAACAATCTCTTTCACAATAGCACCCCAAAAATAAAATATTTAGGAATCAATCTAATGAAGGAAGCAAAAGACCTCTATATTGAGATCTACAACAATCTGAAAAAAGAGATCAAAGAGGATATAAGAAAATGAAAAGACATCACTTGCTCCTGGGTAGCAGGAACCTTATATAGTGAAAATGGCCATACTTCTAAAACTGCTATACAGATTAAATGAAGTCCTGATTGAAATCCCAACAGTATATTTCACCAAACTAGAGAAAACAATCCAAAAATTCATTTGGAACAAGAAGAGACCTAGAATAGCAAAAGCCATTCTAGGCAACAGAGACCTGACAGGGAGTATCATAATCTCCAACTTGAAACTACCTCAAAGCCACTGTGATAAAAACAGCATAGTACTGGCAAAGAAAAAGACCTGAGGATCAGTAGAATAGATTGGAAGATACAGAAAAACCCTCCGATATACTCAGCTCCCTCATCTTTGACAAAAGATCTGACCATCCTCAGTGGAGGAAAGATTGCCTCTTTAATAAATGGTGTTGGAAGTACTGGATTTCAGCCTCCCAAAGATTAAAACTAGACCCCTATCTTTCACCATGCATTAAACTAAAACCGAAGTGTATTAAAAATCTAAATATCAAAATAGAAACACTGGAAGATAAGTTAGGTTGAACCCTTGAAGACATTAGCATAGGAAAAGACTTCATGAACAAATCCTCAGTATCACAGGAACTAGTAGAAAGAATCAACAACTGGGATCTCATCTTTTAAAAAAGCTTCTGCACTGCAAGAGAAACCACCAACAGAGCTCAAAGACAACCCAACATTTGGGGAAAAATTTTACCAGCTCTTCCTCAGACAAAGGTCTACTATCTAAAATGTATAAAGAACTTTAAAAAGTCAGACCCAAATATACAGACCTGATTCAAGAATGGGCATCTGAAATGAACAGGTACTTCTCTGACAGACAAGTAAAATAAAGGTAAGAAGGGAAAAGAAAAACTATGAGAAAAGGAAAAAAAATGGAAATCAACAAGCAGCAAATAAATATATGAAAAAATGTTCAACATCACTGGTCATTCAAGAGATGCAGATAAATGCAACACTGAGGTTCCACCTCACTCCAGAAAGAATGGCTGCTATCAAGAAATCAACCAATAATGAACGCTGATGGGGTTGTGGGGAGAAAGGAACCCATCTCCATTTTTGTTGAGAGTGCAGACTACTGCAACCACTGTGAAAATCAATATGGATATACCTCAAACAACTAGGATTAGAAGTGTCACTTGACCCAGCTATTCCTCTGCTAGGTATCTTCCCAAAATAATTAAAAGAATCATACCACAGCAATATATGCTCACCCATGTTTATAGTGTCACAATTTGTAATAGCTAAAACTTGGAAACAGCCCAATTGCCCATCAACTGCAGACTGGATAAAGAAGATGTGTTTTTCAAATTGTTTCTGTGGTGTGAAAAACAAAATGTGTAAATAAGGTTCAAATTGTATAATTGATAATGTAAAATAGGAAGAAAGGGTCTAAAAGAGTAGCGGAAATGAAAAGGGTAGGGGAAGGGAAAGGAAAAATATGAGAAAAGAAAAATATGGAAGCAAAGTCTTTAAATAGGGAAGGGTGGAGGGGTGAAGTGAGGGCAGGGGTCTGGGAAAAAAATAAGAACCAAGATACATCATGTAAATTTACAAGATCCCAGTGATAAATGTAATTGTACTATATACCTAAAAATTACCAGTAAACTTAATTTAAAAACATGTGTATTTTTAATATAAAATTAAGTACTAATGAGCCATAAAGAACAAGAAACTAGAGACATTTATAACTAAGTTGATGCACATTTTGGCTGTACTCTTAAGTGAAATTAATAGAACACACATGTAAATACTAAAGTTTCTCTGGTATGAAAAATTAAAAGTGGAAATAAGGATTAAATTGTATAGTTGATATTGTGTAATAGGAGGAAAAGGTCTAAAAGAATAGGGGGAGTGGGAGAGGTAGGGGAAAGGTAAGAAGGAAAAAGAAAAACAATGATAAAAGGAAAAATATGAGAAATAGGGAATGGTGGAGGGGATGAAGGGAGATCAGGAGAATGGGGAAAGAAATAAGAACCAAGATATGTCAGGAAAAGGTACAAGATCCCAAAGATGAATGTAACTATTATATATTTAAAATGTGTCAATAAACAATGGAAAAAACATAAGATAAAAAGAGTTTGGCACAATAATAATTTACCTAACACTACTGAACTTAATATTTAAAAACAGCTGAGATATAAATTCTTTGTTATGTGTATTTTACAATGTTTAATTTTAAGAAAAAATCATATAGGGCAATAGACTTTCTTAGCAAAGTTGCTTCTGAATACCAAAATATAAATGAATAAATTAATACATAAGTTGTGTTAATTTGTCCTCCAACCAGCTCCCAAAAAACATGTTTTAGATTTGAAGATTAGCTTGAATATGTACTAGAATTATTGTCTTTATTTTAACTATGATTCATCCTTCAAAAATCTTTTGAGTGCAACTCCAAGTTCCAAATCAATTGCTCTTTCTTCTGATACTCATCCCAGGAGAATTCATTTATTTCAGAATTCCGTCTGTATTACTAGACTAATCCACTTGTTGTACATGTGTCTGCCTCTAAAGTTGAGTGTAAATAATTCCTTTAGATAACTTGCTCTCCTTCATTTTTAGAATTATTTCAGCTATAGATTGGGCAGATAATAGTTTACTAAATTAATTGAAATCGTTTATAAAACACTTAATATGTATAAGAAACAAAGAGATGCATTTTTAATGTTTTGTTTAGTACCTGTGTAAACCATACATAGAAAAACATTTAAAACTTAAACACTGTTGTTATTTGTCAATTAGATTTAATGTCCTTTCTTCCAAATAGGTCTGGTATTTGGAAGAAGACACAGTAATGGTTTAATTTATAGGAGCAAAATTTATAATGTCAGAATTTCAGACCTCTGAATGATGGAGGTGTATATTTTAGTCACAATTTCCCTGTGTCTTTGAATAAATATCACACTGGGTAGTGCTGACTCTTAAAACTCTACCTGAGGGGTGCCTTTTCTGCTTAGAAGAATGATCCTGTAACTTGCAGAGCAATTACTATTGATTGTGGCTAGGTGTAGCTGTGTAGAAATGTGGGACAGTTTAATGAGTTTATTGTCTACATACCAGTGTGGCATTTTCAGTTTCCATTGATTTAGACTTAATGCAGGTATTGGTCAGTGCTTACTAGAGTCAGATGTAGAAGAGTGCAAGAGATCTGTCAGAGCACTAGGGATCCAAAGAATCCATCCCAGGGCCTGGATCCAATGGCAATGCCCAGTACAAGTCAACAGGATCCACAATGAGAGATTGAACAATCTGCACAGGAAAGGACCCATGGCCAGTCCCAGAAGCTGAAGTGTGTGTGCCAAAAAAGCTGACGATAACTGAGCCTGAAGGCTGAGGGATCTGCAGTGGAAGTGAGGAAATGTTGTCCAAGATGAGGATGAGGACTGAAACTCTCTTGAAGAAGAAAGAAAGCAGCTAAAGCTCCTTCAAAGAACAACTGACAAAGTACCCTGGAAGAGAAGTAGCCACTATGAAGTTCCTTCAAGGCAGCTCAGCATAAAATCCTCCCCTGCTGTTCTCCCTTTATACGTTTCCCCAGAATCACACTAACAGCCCAATTTCAATTAAAAATAAATATCCATGGATCTATAATCAAGTATTGCATTCTCTCCCCCTTACCTACCACCAACAAGGAACTGGAAGCAAGAGTAATAGCTAGAACCATAAGTTCAGGCACTTGTGTCCATGTTTACTGGCTTCTTTTTGCAGTACTAGAGTGAAGGCATTTGTGGCTGTGATCATTATGTTAATCCTTTCATACCCAAAGAATGAGTTGAAAAAGAGGTAGGTTCTATTTAGCTCATTATATTCAGTGTCATTATATTTTAAATTTGAGGTGCATTGAAACTTTATTTTATTAAGTATTGTGTTTCTTGCACTTACATACTTGCTGATAATATTTTTGGTGCTCAAAATATTTGTTGTGTTTAAAGAATAAGTATGGGCACATTTCTTGTTATAATGTATATTATAGAGGAGTAAATTAGCAATTCAAAATCCTGAGTGAGAATCAAAAATGTATGAGTGATGGAGTATCCCAGTGGCACAAAACATACCACAGCCAAGCATATTAGACATACTTATGTGTCTAGTTGGGCTTATATCAGTTAGGAACTACAGAGCAAAAGAGTCCTAACTGTAACTTTGGCAACTATTGTTTTCAGTTCCTTTTTGTACCTCTAGCATGTTTTATGTTGGTATCATCATCCCAATGAGAGAAACATGTTGCTTTCTATTTCTTTTTCAAAGTCAACGAATGTGTATAATTAAATCTATATTATGATATTGATATTTTAAATGAACACACTATCTATTTCTAGAAGTAAATTGTGCATGTGTGTGCATGTGTGTGTGTGTGTGTGTTATGTGATGAAAAAAAAGTTACTAATATTCTCAAACTTCTGTTATGCTGGCTCTGTTTTCTTGCAATTCTCTATTATTGTTCTTCATTCATCAGTTCTCTTCAACTTCTATTATTGGATCTCTGTAAATTAATCTCTATATATTATTTATGTTTCCAACCTAGCATATTCTTCATTATTTATTTCAAAACAGTATTATATTTAGAAATCTACCTTTTTTTTTTGCTGTTTTCAGTTCTGTTACCTATCACTACAAACAATAGAAATTTAAAAATATTAGCTCAGGCAGAGGATCCCAGAAGCCCAACAGTGCATGGGACCTTCTGGTGAGCCTGCCCCCTTCAGCACAGAGGAGACCAGCCATGCAGGTGCCTATGCAGCACCCCTACACACACCCTAATGTGAACTTCTGGTTGCTGGGCCATACCAACACCTGGATCCACACTGCAGAGGGGCAGAAGGGCCATTGATCTAAGCTCCAGATGATATAGCAGAAGTAAGCGAGAAAGAGGTCCTCTCTCAGGCTCCTACATAAAAATTGAAGCCCAAAGGAAAAGTAAAGAAAATCTCTGTAAAAAAGGCATACCAGACAACAATGGTTGGAAAGTAGGAGTGATCCCCACTTTCCATCAGAACCTGGCCTTTGTTCAGGGGAAGCATAGCTAAAACCTGGAGTAGAATCTTACAGAGTTCAACCCAGCAGGAGATCCGAGATCTCAATTTGGGACTTTTAGCCAGAAATCAGACAGAACCTCAGGAGTCAGATGCTGGCTTTCAGAGACTAATTGACTTAGATCTGCACCCTCCTGCCCATATAGTCTATTGTGTCAGCAGAGGCATACACTGAAGGAGGTGCTTTATTTGTTTTTCCAAGTAAAATTTTCACTCATTTTTAATAATTTTAAAATTTTACCTATCTTTTTCTTGCCTCTTCTCATTTTTTTGCTTTTTTCTCTTCTTTTTCTTTTTTCCTTTCTTTGTCTCTCTCTCTCTCCCCCTCACACTCTCTCTGCCACCTTGTTCTTTGTTTTTCTGCCTTTTTGTTCCTGTTCCTAATTCAAATTTATTTTTTCTTTCTTTTTTTTTCTTTTTCCTTCTTTTGCTGTCTTAATTCAAATTTCTTTTTTCTTTCTTTTTTTCTTTTTTTCCTTCTTTTGATTGTCACTAGATTTAATGGAAAGTGAATACAATTTCTATGCACCCTATTGCTATAAGGTTGTTCTGTTCTTGTATATGTTGTTTTCTTCTGTATCCTCCTCTCTTCAACAGCTTACTAGAGTTTTCATGATCTTCCTGTGCCCTCTGGTCTTACTTCCAACTTTTCCTTATCCTACCTATCTATCCCTCCCTCCCCAACTCCTTCCAAGTCCCCATCCCAGAGGGTAAAGTTGCTATATTGAAGAGTTCATTCACTATAAACATTTTTTGGGCTGGACTCCATTTTTATTTAATTCACATGATTAAAAGTGATAGATTAATAACTTCCATAAAATGTCATTTTCTAAATGCTCGATGCTATTGTTGTTGCTGATTATATCACTTGGGCTAAGGTTTTGTGATTGACCTAATCAGTTGTCCTTCCTGTTATTATGAAAATGAGTGCGTCTCTGAGTCAGTAGAAACCCAAAACCTAAAGAACAGCTATATTTGGAAGATCAAAGTATTAACTGAGGAATTTAACCAAGGACAGTAGCAACAACAAAACAAGAAATGAGAAGATATTTAAGCAAGGCACAAACACAGACTTCCAGCTCACCAAAGGCAAATTCTTGGGAAAAAGTCGGATAGTCAACCACCTGAGCACCCTTAACTGACAGCACAGGAAGTAATAAAACAGGTGAATGAGGCTCTAGAAAAATTCAAAACTAATAGCTTCCAAGATAACCACAGAGATGGAGAGCAGAATGAAAGACATGATGAGTGACTCTAGAACAGAAATAGATAAAAAGAATAGAACCATAATGGAAGCCATGAATTCCCAGCATAGGAAAGAAATGGAAACCATGAAAACACAACATAGGAAGAAAATGAAATCCCTGAAACAGATTGAAACAGACATCCAGGAGATTAAAAACTCTTCTGAAAGCATTTGAAGCAGAAGGAGTGAATGTGAAGACAGAATATCAGACATAGGATTGTGATCTGTGATGATGAAAAGAGGGATCTCTTAAAACTAATAAGGGACCATGAGAAATTGATCCAACAGCTCCTAGATGATGCAAAGAAGAATAAGACTGATAGAAATCCTCAAAAAAGCAGGAGAAAGTACAAATGACGTAAAAAACTGTTCAAGGAATTAATGACAGTAAACGTCTCAAACAGAGGGAAAGAATTTGACATACAGATAAATAAGGTATACAGGACTCCAACTAGCTATAATGAAAAATAATCTACATGTAGGCATATAATAATCAAGATCCTAGAATCCCAACAGAAGAACAAAATATTAAAAGCAGTTAGAGGAAAGAAACAAATCACATGTAAAGGGAAGCCCATCAGAATCACAGCAGACTTTTCAAAACAAACCCTCAAGTAAAGGAAAGGGTAGAGTGAGGTATTTCAAGCATTAAAAGAAAACAACCTCCAACCTAGCCTGATATATCTTGCAAAACAATTTTTCAAAATTGATGGGGGCCAGGGATTTAGCTCAGTGCTTTTGCCACCTGCCTTTAAAGCTCAAGGATCCAAATTTAATCCCTGGTACCAAAACAAAACAAAATTGTTGGGGAAGAGAGACATTTCCACGACAAAAACACCTGAAAATTTTCATGAATACGAAACCAGCACTCCAAACAATTCTAAACAATATCCTGGAAAAAATTAATGAATGTCACAACTACATGAGGTCCAACAGAGCAAATCAAGTGGCAAGGCAAGAAATTAAAGGGAGAGGGTAAAATAAAAAAAATAGTCAACAACAGGATAATAACATAACAATTACAAGTTAATGCATATCAATTATAATCATCATTGTTAATAGCCTCAATTCACCAATCAAAATGACTGGCAGAATAAATTAAGAAGCAAAATCCAACAATATGCATTATATAAGAAACACATTTAATTCACAAAGAAATTCATATACTGAATGTAAAAGGATGGAAAACAGTTCTCCATGCGACTGGAGCCTAGAAAAAAGCAGGGGTAGCTATCTTATTTGCAGACAAAGTAGATTTCAAACCCAAACTCATTAATAGAATCAAAAAATGTCACTACATCTTTGTAAAGGGAACAATCCAAGAGGAAGAGATGACAAATATATATGCACGAAATACTAATGACCCCAACTGTACAAAACAAATATTAATGGACATGAAAAACCAAATAAGCACTAATACAGTTGTAGTTGACCCCACTGTCTCAAATAGATCATCCAGACAACAAAACATCATCAACAAAATAATAGAACTGAACAAAGCCTTTGAACAAATGGACTTAATAGATTTCAACAGAGTGTTCCACCACACAAAATCAGAATATACATTCTTCTCGGCTGCCCACAGGTCATTCTCCAAAATAGACCACATGGTACTTCACAGAACAAGTTTAATTAAATGCAAAGGAATTGAAGTTATCCCCTGTATACTGTCAATCCATAATGCAATTAACCTGGAGATTAAGAGATAAGAAACTGCAAGAAATTCACAAATACACGGAAATTGAATAACACCCACCTGAACAACCTATGGGTCATGGAGGAAATTAAAGTAGAAATTAGGCAGTTTCTACAATTGCATGATAATGCCAATGCAAGATACAGTAATCAGTGGGACACACTGAAAGCAGTTCTATGAGCCAAATTCATAGCAGTAAATGCCCACACTAGGAAAACTAGAGCAAGCTCAAATAACCTACTGCTTAAATTTAAGCTTCTAGAAAAAGAAGAGCAAGAGAGCCCCAAAGCTCATATAAGGGAGGAATTTATAAAGATCAGAGCAGAAATTAATGCAATGGAGACTAAGAAAATAAAAGTAAAACATCAATGAATCGAAGAGTTGTTTTTAATGAATAAATAAAATTGATAAATCCTTAGCTAACCCTTTAAAAAAAAAAAGAAAAGGCTCAAATTCATGCATTTAGGAATGAAAAAGGTGCAGTCACAACAGATCCAGCAGATATACAGGGGGCTATTGTCACCTACTTGGAAAACCAGTACTCTAATAAAATGGAAAAGACAGAAGAAATGGACAGATTCCTAGATACATATAAAATACCAAAGTTTAATGAAGAAGATATAAAAAGTCTAAACACCCCAGTTACATTCACTGCAACTGAAAATGCAATTAAAACATTACCAACAAAGAAAAGTCCAGGTCCTGATGTCTTCACAACTGAATTGTACAACATTTAGAGAAGAATTACTGCCACTACTCTAAACTCTTCTATGAAATTGAAAGGGAAGCAATACTTCCAAATTCATTGCTTGGAAGCAAGTATTACTTTGATTCCAAAACCAGGGAAAGACACAACCAAAACACAGCTACAGGATAATCTCTCGAATGAGCATAGATGCCAAAATTCTAAATAAGATACTGGCAAAAAGAGTACAGAGGGTGATCAAGAAGATCATACATCCTGACTGAGTCAGATTTATGGTGGGGATGCAAGGATATTTCAACATACATAAATCAATAAATGTAATACACTATATCAACAAAATCAGGGACAAAACCCACGTGATCATCTCAATAGATGCAGAAACATCATTCAATACTCATTCATGATAAAAACCCTACAAAAATTGTAATAGATGGTATTTATCTCAACCTGATAAAGGCTATCTATGAAAAACCAACAGCCAGCATCATACTAAACGGTCAGAAACATAAAACCTTCATGCTAAAATCAGGAACAAGACAAGGATGTCCACTTTCACCACTCCCATTCAATATAGTTCTACTGCTGTTCAATATAGTTCTGAAAATACTAGCCACAGCAATTAGACAAAACAAAGAAAGAAATATAGGAAAGGATGAAGTTGAACTGTTATTATTTGCTGATGTTATGTTACTCTACATAGAAGACTCAAAAAACTCTGCCAAAAGACTTCTAGATGTAATTAACAGATTCAGTAGAGTAGCTGGATAAAAGGTCAACACTCCAAAATCAATAGTCTTCTTGTACACAAATAACAGACTCACTGAGAGAGACATTAGAGAAACACCTTTCACAATATCATTAAAAAAGGAAATACCTAGGAATCAATCTAATGAGAGGGAAAAAAGACCTACATTGAGAAATAGAACACTGAAAAAAATCACCAAATAGGATATCAGAAAATGGAAAGACATCCCTCGCTCCTGGGTAGGAAGAATCAGCATAGTGAAAATGGCCATACTTCCAAAACTGCTATATAGATTCAATGCAATACCAATTGAAATCCCAGCAGTATATTTCACAGAACTTGAGAAAACAATCCAACAATTCATTTGAAACCAGAAGAGACCTAGAATAGCAAAAGCAATTCTAGGCAACAGAGACATGGCAGGGAGTATAACAATCCCCAATTGAAAGTATACTACAAAGCCACTAATAAAAACATGGTGTTGGCAAAGAAACAGACCCAAGGATCAGTGGAATGGATTGAAAGATGCAGAAAGAATCCCAGACATACTCAGCTATCTCACCTTTGACAAATGAGCCAACCATCCTCACTGGAGGAAAGATAGGCCTTTTAATAAATGGTGTTGGAAAAATTGAACATCAACTTGCCAAAGATTAAAGCTGGACTCCTGTCTTTCACCATGCATGAACCAAAATCTAATTGGATTACAGATCTTTTTGTTTGTTTGTTTGTTTGTTTTGGTTTTTTGAGACAGGGTCTCACTATGTAGTAGAGACCAGCCTGGAACTCACTGTGTAGCCCAGGCTGGTCTTGAACTCACAGCGATCTTTCTGCCTCAACCTCCCAAGTGCTGGGATTACAGGTGTGCACCACCATGCCTGGCTAAAGATCTAAATACTAAAACAGAAACTCTAAACTTGCTGGAAGATAAGGTAGGCAGAACTCTCAAATACATTGGCATAAGAAAACACATTACAAACAAATCCTTAGTAGCACAGAAGTAGCACAAAGAATCAACAACTAGGATCTCATCTTATTAAAAAGCTGAGATTTAGCTCAGTGGGTCTGCTGCCTGCCTTGCAAGCGCAAGTCCCGAGCTCAATTCCTGGTACAAAAAAAACAAAACACCTTCCGCACTGCAAGGGAAACCATCAATAGAACTAAGAGACAACCTACAATGTGGGAAAAAATTTTATCAGCTGTTTCTCAGACAAAGGTCTACTATCTAGAATATATAAAGAACTAAAAAAATCAGAACCCCCGAGTGTAAAGAACCAATTCAAAAATGGGCATCTGAAATGAACAGACACTCCTCAAACAAACAAGTAAAAGCAGCAAATATATATATATGAAAAAATGTTCCACATCACTGGCCATTCAATAGATGCAGATGAAAACAACACTGAGATTCCACCTCACCCCAGAAAGAATGGCTGCGATCAAGAAATCAACCAATAACAAATGCTGGCAGGGCTATGGGGAGAAAGGAATCCTTGTCCAGTGTTGGTGGGAGTGCAGACTGGTGCAAAAATGTAGAAATCAATATGGAGATACCTCAAAGAGCTGGGACTAGAGGTTCCATTTGACCCAGCCACCTCTCTGCTGGGTAACTTTCCAAAAGAATTAAAAGAATCATACCACAGTGATATATGCTCACCCATGTTTAGAGCTGCACAGCTTGTAATAGCTAAGACTTGGAAACTGCCCAACTGTCCATTAACTAGAGACTGTATAAAGAAGATTTTTTTCCATACAATGGAGTACTGCTCAGCCATAAAGAATGGCAAACTAGAGACATTTATAACTAAATGGACGCACATTGTGCCCATTTTCTTAAGTGAAATAAATAGGACACACGTGCAAATATTAAATAGTTTCTCTGGTTGGAAAAATCTAAAAGTATAAATAAGGTTTAAATGGTTTAAATGATAATGAGAAATGGAAAGAAAAGGGCTAAAAGGGTAGGGGAAGTAGAAAGCGTAGGGGAAAGGTAAGAAGGGAAAATAAAATATATGAGAAAAGAAAAAATGGAAACAAAGTCTTTGTAAATAGGGGAAGGTGGAGGGGGTGAAGGAAGGGCAGGGGAATGGGGAAAAAATAAGAACCAAGATACATCATGTAATAGCACATGGTTGCCATAATATATGCACAGAATTATATTATAATGTTTAATTTGAATGAGAAGTTTAAAAATTCTACAAAAATAATAAAAATAAAGTGTGTTAGAATTTGCCCCATAAAATTTATATCATATGACATGTTTGTCTGTATATCTATAGCAAAATATATCAGACTAATAATTTATAAGGGATAGAAATTTATTTCCACATGGTTGCCATAATATATGCACAGAATTATATTATAATGTTTAATTTGAATGAGAAGTTTAAAAATTCTACAAAAATAATAAAAATAAAGTGTGTTAGAATTTGCCCCATAAAATTTATATCATATGACATGTTTGTCTGTATATCTATAGCAAAATATATCAGACTAATAATTTATAAGGGATAGAAATTTATTTCCAATAGTTTTTGGAGCTAAAAGTTCAAGATTAAGGCACTGTGTATTGAGTTATTTGGTAAGGACTCTTCTCTGCTTCTAAGATTGTGCCTTCTTGCTTTATGTGCTGAAGAGAAAGAATGATATATCCTTGCATGGCAGAAGGGGTAGGGAGAATGAAAAGAGAAAGGAGCAAAATCTCTCTGATGAGTCCTTTCGTTTTGTTTTATTTTATGTTAAATCTCTATCTATCTATCTATCTATCTACCTACCTACCTACCTAACATCTATCTATTTCCATGTTTGAATCCAGGGCCGTCACACGGAGTATTTCTCCACATCTTTAAAAAGGGCGCCTGATCACATTAATCAGGGGACAGCCATCATGACCCAATTCCACACTTTTGAACACTGTTTCGCTGAAGTTTAACTTTCAACAGGAATTTTGGAGAGCACGAAACACT
Source organism: Fukomys damarensis (assembly GCF_012274545.1). Classification (NCBI taxonomy): domain Eukaryota; kingdom Metazoa; phylum Chordata; class Mammalia; order Rodentia; family Bathyergidae; genus Fukomys; species Fukomys damarensis. The sequence continues at coordinate 18,619,900 of NW_022900951.1, read as the reverse complement.
CAAACCATACCATGTATGTGTCTCTAACAATTGAATGTATTTGTTATCTATTACATTGTTGCAAAATAAATTAGGAAAATGTAAGTAGAATCTGAAATATGTTTTGAATACAAATAACAAATCTAGTGCCTTGATTAATCCATTAGCCGTTAGATTCCACAATTCAGTATTTATGCTGGGAATAAGTAGACAAAGATGAAGTAAAATTGCATGACTTTGATGGAGTGTCCCTTCTACTACTCCAAGTTGCTTTGCCAAAGTTATCACTTACAGTAACTTTTTAAAAGAACATTGGAGAACTTTTTGCTTCTTTTTTTCTTTTTTAATATTTTTATTGGTACATTTTAGATACACAATACAATTGTATTCATGAGTGGGATCTTGTATCTTTAGAGGACATATTTTGTTTCTTATTTTTTCCCCATTCTCCTAGCCTCCCTTCCCCCCTCCACCCTTCCCTATTTACAAAGAATTTGTTTCCATTTTTTGCTTTTCTCTTATTTTTTTCTCTTTCCTTTTTACCTTTCTTCCACCCCTCCCATTTGTCCAATACTTTTACACCTTTTCTTCCTATTACAAAATATCAATTATACATTTTGACCCTTATTTACACTTTTAGTTTGTCACAGCAGAGAAACTATATGGTATTTATATGTGTGTCCTATCAATTTCACTTAAGCATATGACCTCAATGTGCATCCATTTAGCTGTAAATGTCTTTAGTTTCTTTATGCTTATTAATGCAATCAATAAGTACAAACCAAAATACCTATTCTTTATTGTATCTTTTAATAATAATTATTCTTACTACATGCATCTTCCATACCAGGAGGAACTGATACACAAAGATACTTCTTCTTTGTTACAACAAAATTCTCCTGAAAATGGAAAAATTTTTGTATATGTTGCATTGCACACATTTTGGTGGACTTCATCAAGAATTATTCCTAAGTTGAGTCAAATGAGACTTCTAATCCTAGTAGTTTAAGGTATCTCCATATTGATTTCCACAGTGGTTGCACCAGCCTGTACTCCCACCAACAATGCAGAAGGGTTTGAGTTAGGCATATATTTTATTTGTGAATAAATTAATTATGATTCTGAGAAGCCTTTTATATCCCTCTTGTCTATGAAGAAAATAGCATCTCATCCTACTATCCCAGTGTAAAGAAAAAGATAATATAAAAGAGGTTATAAAGGTTTTAGGTTCTAGGTGGGTTTCTTTTTTCCAACTTAACCAATTTTATTCTATTTTACATATAATATTGTACTTATTTTGCAGTAAGTTGTGATAATCTGATACATGTATATAATGCCTAATGTTTAAATCAAAGTAATTACTATTTCCATCTCTTGATATATAATCATTTGCATGTGTTGAAAACTTTTGAACTCTTCTTTTCTATTTATTTTATAATGTATAATTAATTGTCATAGACTGTAGTTACTCCACTATGCTTTAGAACATTAGAACTACTTCCTTTTCCCTAACCTATGCTTTAATGCATATCAACTACACTTTCTAGTCCCATTTTCACTTCATTTCCTAGCCTCTACTACCCTCTGTGTTATTTTCTACTTTTTAAAAATTCTTTGATTACTGTGAAAAACTTTCTATCAATTATTGTTTTAATTGTAGATATTTGCAACATTAATAAAGAATTTTAAATGTTTTATGAGATGGAAATGCTAGCTACTCCAATTTGATCATTACACATTTTATATATGTATCAAATTATCTCACTCTACACTATGACATCTGCTAATAAGTAAGAATCTGCATAATTTGCCTTTCTCTCTCAGGCTACTTTAACTTTATGTAATATCATCCAGTTCCAGCCATGATGATGGGATTCCATCCTGCTTAGAACTGAATAATATTCTATTATGTACATCTACCACATTTTCAGCCATTCATCCATCAATGGATGTCACGGTTGATCTCTGTATATTGATTTTCTTGAATAATTTGGCAATAAATATGGCTGTGTAGATATTTCTTTGATAAAATGATTTCATTTTCTTTGGATGTATGTCCAAAGTGGTATTACTATATTATATGGTAGTTCTATTTTAAGATCTTAAAGAAATCCACATCATTTCTATAATGGAAGTATTAATTTACATTCACAGCAACGATGTTTATTTTCTGCATTCTTGCCAATATTTGTTATTTTTTGTCTTTTCGATAATAGTTATCCTAACTAGGGTGAATTGATGTCTCACTTTGAATTTGATTTTCATTTATCTGATAAATAGTAATGATTTGTATCATTTTTACGTATTTCTTGGTCATTTGTTTATCATCTTTTGAAAAACTCATTTGTGTAGTTTTGGGGGTGCTTATTTGCTGGTTTGTATATTTTGGTTTGTTTATTTTCATTTTTTTTCTTTTATTGAGTTCATTGGTACATTTTAGGTATACAGTACAATTACGTTCATTATTGGGATCTTGTACCTTTACATGACAAGTCTTGGTTCTCATTTTTTTCCCCTTGTCCGTGCCCTCCCTTCACCTCCTCCTCCCCTCCCCATTTACAAACACTTTATTCCCATTTTTTCATTTTGTCATATTTTTTTTCTTTTCCGTTATTACCTTTCCCCTACCCTTTCCACATTCCCTACACCTTTAGCCCTTTTCTTCCTATTTCACATGGTCAATTATCTCATTAGAATCTTATGTACTATTATAGTTTTTCACGCCAGAGAAACTATTCAGTATTTACACATGTGTGACTTATTTATTTCACTTAGGAGTATATCCTCAATATATATCCATTTTCCTATGAATGAATCTAATTTCTCATTCTTTGTGGCTGAGTAGTATTCTATTGTTATAGAAAAACCACATCTTCTGTACCAGTTTACAACTGATGGGCAAATGGGCTGTTTCCAAGTTTTAGCTATTATGTTTTCATTGTTGAGTTGTTTGGATTTCTTATGTATTCTAGAAATTAGTCCTTTGTCAGATGAATAGTTTGCAAATGATTTTGCTTATCTTGTAGATTGTCTCTTCACTCCATTGAATTTTTTTCCTTTGCCATGCAAAATCTTAGTTTGATGTAGTTCAGTTTGTCATTTTTTCCTTTTGTTTTTTCTTAATTTTTAAAAATTATTTTTATTGTCAGTATATGTAGTACATAATGATCACATTCGTCTTGGTGAGTTGGTGCATGTACATAACACATTTTAATTCTTTTTTTCATCCCCCATTTTATTAAAACTATTTAGGCAGCAATCTTTAAAAGCTTTTGAATGATTACATAGAAAACTTCAGTGTATTTTTGGAATTTTGTTGTTATAAAAATGAAGTAAGTTCTATCTGGTACAGTATAGATTTCTTTCCTCTTCTCTACTTTACTTTTATTTCATGTTTTTGAGACAGGATCTCACTATGTAGTTCAGCCTGTCCTTGAACTCACAGTGATCCTACTGCCTCAGCTTCCCAAGAGCTATGACTATAGGTGTGTGCTACTATGTCCAACTTACATTTTTCTTTTGGTCCACAATATGTAGAATGACTACATAAATTCAACTCTCCCTTTGGGGGAGAGAGAGAGACTATCACTCCTGGATCCTTGACCTGTTACTCATGGAAAATTTGATATTTGTTTTTTTCTGAGGCAGTCAAGGACTTAAAAATTACATTTGGTGACTTTTCACTTGGGCCTATAGGGTAATTTTTTAAATTTAACTTCATTTTTTATACGTATATATTTGTCATACATATTGATCACATTCATCATAACGTATTTGTGCCTGTACATAATATATCTTAATATTTTTCTCTTATTCCTGTTTCCCACCCATCTATTCAACCCTTCTTCCCCTCCCCATTTACATGCTTTGCTTCCATTTTTCCTTTTCCCTGATTTCCTTTCTCCCCCACCCCACATTATTCCACCTTCCATTTGAACATCTTCTTCTACTTCCCTGTTGTTGTTTATGCTTTAGAAGTCTCAATCTATAAAATATTTGTCTAATGTAGAAATATTTACTCTATGTCATTTTAAAATGGTTTCACAGTTTCATGTTTTAAAAAATGCATTCTATTTTGAGTTGATATTTTTATATGGTAAGAAAAGTCTAGTTTTATTCATTTGCCTATATCTATTCAATTTTCCCTTCATCGTTATTGAAAAGAGTTAGCTTTCTCCAAGGAATGTTAGTGGGACTTATGTAAAAATCAATTTGTTTCAAATATATAGTTCAATATTTGTGTTTTCTATTCTGTTCTATTGGTCCGTGCATCTAGTTTTTGTCAGTTTTGATCACTAGAGCTTCTTACTATGGGTGAAGTCAGGTATTATGAGGCTTCCAGCTTTATCCTTCCCTTTGTTCAGGTTAATTTGACTGTAGTTTTGCTTTGCCTGTAAATTTTGTGATTTTTTTTCTACTTCTGTGAAGAATATCATAGGTATTTCTATGGGGATTGTATTGCATCTGTAGATCACTTGGGGTGTTACGAACATTTTAACAGTATATTTTCCAATCTGCAATCATGGGATATCATTCTGTTTTGTTGTTTCCAGTATAAGTTTTTCAACAGTGTTTTACAGTTTTCATTATTGGAATGTCTAAGCTCTCAGTTACATTTATTCCTAGATATTTCTACCATGACCAAGTGAAATTTATTCCTGGATTGCAAGGATGGAAACATAACATTTCATATCAATGGATAGAAGAATAAAAGCTATATCATCACCTCAATAGATGCAGTAAAAGCAGTTCATAAAATACAACATCTTTATGTTATAAAAACTCTCCAGAAAGTAGACATAGAAGGAAGATTCCTCAATTCATTTAAGGCTATATATCATAAAATCATAGATAATATCATGCTAAGTGAGGAAAAGTTGAAAGTTTCCTCTAATATCTGGAACTCAACAAGGATGTCCAGTTTCACTACTACTTATTTTTAACATACAAGAGCTGATGAAAATATGTTGTATATTTAAATTAAAAATTATTGCACTACTCTGGTGTGAAAATCTATAATAGTACTCAAGATCCTAATGGGATAATTAACAATGTGAAATAGGAAAAAAAGGGCTAAAGGTGTAGGCAAAGTGGGAAGGGTAGGAAAAGGGGAATAAGAGAAAATAAAAAAATGTGAGAAAATAAAAAAATGGAATTAAAGTGTTTGTAAATGGGAAGGGCAGGAGTGGTTGAAGGGAGGGCAGGGACAAGGGGAAAAAATGAGAACCAAGACCTGTCACGTAAAGGTACAAGATCCAATTAATGAATGTAACTGTACTGTATACCTAGAATGTACCAATAAACTCAATAAAAAGAAAAAAAAGTATTACAGTAAAAGACGCATTGCCCCTAGCCCCCCCAACACAACTGTGTTAAACAAAATATCCCATTGTTCTTACTACTTTCTGAAGCAGCTATGGAAGTCCTCTTTTGTGAGTGTTTTTGTCAGGTGTTAACAAAAATACAGTGGATACTGCTGCTGAGTGCTTTATGACAGAAAGGCAGGCTCCTAAAAATGTTATGGCATGTCCTCATCCACCTTATTCACTTGATCTACCAAGCAGTTTCTGGCTTTTACCCCAACTCATAATGATGATGAAAGGAAAACATTTTGAACTGACTCAGGATATCAAGGAAGCCTTGACAGTGCAGCCAGTCACTTATGAAAGAAGCCTTCCAGAACTGTTTTGGAAAGTGGTAAGAATGGTGGGATAAATGTATTTGAAGTAAAGGAAGTGTTTTGAGGGAGGATTAATGGCAGTGTTGTTTTTACTGTAAGTTATTTGATCTTTAGATATTCACACTATTTTAAACATGCTTCATACTAATAGAAGTCTTAGAGCAATTAGACAATAGAAAAATAATAGATTAGCATGCCTTTATTTATGTACGATGTCTGCATTGAAGTTTATGTGACTAGTAATAATACTTGTTCTTAAAGAGACGGGTGGTGACAAATGAGTCTGAAAATCTAGTTTGGGTCAAAGTCATGAAAGGTCTTTTATGTCAAGTGAAGGAGCTATAGACTTCATTATCTCCAATGCAGATACACAAGAGTCACCTTGAAGAAGCTCCTTGTCGAGTGGAGCTAGCCAAGAAAAGAAAAACAATTATACCACCATGTGTCATGTACTAGAAGCATCAGTATCTCCCGGGCACTTGTTTGGTTGTTTGTTTGTTAGTTTGTTTTTGTTTGTTTGTTTTGGTACCAAAGATGAAACTCAGGACTGTGCTTGCAAAGCAGGTGGTGGAACCACTGAGCTAAATTACTGTGGCCCTCCTGGGCACTTGCTAGAAATGAAAAAATCTGGGGCTTCACTGCAGACTTACTGAACCAGACTCTGAATTTTTAAAGGATCTGCAAGTGACTAGTGCACGGTGAAGCTTGATAAGCAAAAAATACAGAATATGAGATGGGCACTGCAGGTAAAGTGTGGAATGGAATGAGGGGATGTATATGGAAAGTTATAGACAGAGAAACACAAACATGGCAGTGGCATAGAAGTCTTTAAATGTGATGCCAATTTTGAAATCTGAAGATAGATTGTAGTGACTACAACACAAGATGTGTAGATGAAACAGTAAATGCAAGCAAGATATCCATCAACAGGCGATTTGATGATTAAACCATAGTATATCCAGGGAATAGAAAAATATTCAGGGATAAAAAGGAAAGAGCTATCGAGCTGAGCAAAGGGATGGATGGTTCTTAACTGCATATTGCTAAGTGAAAGAAGCAAACTTGGAAATATCACTTCCTGTTTGAGTCCACTTACATAACATTCTAGAAAAGTCATAACTGTAGATAGTAAACAGGTCAGTGATTACTAGGAGTCTGGTAACTGCCTTTCAGGGAGATTTATTTATTTATTTTCAGATTGGCTTCGCTGGGATAATTTTAACATGTTGCTCTTGGTTTCAAGTCTTCTAAATTAACAATGTCATACTTATTTCGGCACTGTAACACTTATGGCATTTGAGCGTGATGAACAAGATAGAGATGATATCACTTCCCAGTCCCCATTTCCCACTTCTCTGATTCCCCTGCCCTTGACTCCTATATATAAGGATTTTTCCAGGCCAGGTGTGTCTGTCCTGGTTATGGCTTTGCTTAGATGAGGTAGGTGCAGTGACCAGGGTTCCTTCTCAGTTGTATATACTAAATGAGTGCTCTTAGAGGAGTTAATCATATAGCAGTAACAGTTATATGATGATTTTTTGAATAAAGAATCAATAAATTAAGGTGTGTAAAATATTTAGAATAGTACCTACTATCTTATATGTGCTCAAAAATAAATTATCTATTATCAAAATCATCAATTCTAAGACCTATATTCTAGCACATTTTCAATTCTCTGAAACAGACATATTTTACAATCTGTGGTACATTTAACTGAAAGCAATGTTTTATCTAAACACTATTCTATTTTTCTATATATGTGAGAAACCAGTTCAAGGTAAAGAGTCCCACAAAAAAGCCAATAAATGACTCATTTCTAATTTTCACTCCCCCTTCCCTGCTCCACTCTTAGCGAAGTTAGATAATTATAGGAAAAGGAATGTTTTTGCTACAAATCAAATGTTTTCCTACTGAATTTTTACAACAATCCAATAAGGTCAGATATTTTTACCACTCCATTTCATAGGTGAATAAACCAAGTTCCCGATAGGTCAATTAATGTGGCCATAGTCACCTAGTGAATAGATTATTGAACCAGCAGCCTTCAAATCCAGTTAGTAAAATTTGCTAATTCCATCATACCTCTCAACCCTGCAGCACTTCATAATTCAACAGAAGACCTTCTCCAGGGGAATTATAAGTGTAAATGTCAAGTAGAGCAAACCCAATAAAGTTTCAATATTATGTTTACAAAACAGAAAATGATTAATTTATACTAGATTTCGCTGATTTGTTTTCTTGTGAAAGGTGACTGTTTGGGGAACTGAATAATGTCATTTTATTCATTGGGATGCTTTATGCTTCAGCAGTTGTAAATATTAACATAATTAAAGACTAAAAGGAAGTTAATGTAAGTCTTCTGAAAAATTATTCTTTCACATTCTTAGACTAACAAGTTTTTATTTTATTGAAGCCTTATTAATATAAAATTTATTGGAATTATTGATTTTATTCTACCTGTTATTTGAGGTATTTATATGATAGCTTTATTACCTCAGTTTACTACAGTTTATATATGTTTAAAACAGATGAATGCAAAGGTAAACTACTATACTATTAGTAGACATAAACATAATACACTTAATATTTGGCTTTTTAGCTCCTCAAAGCCATACTTTGTGATCATTAAATGAGACTTTGCTGTGCTAATGTTTATATTTTTTATGAGTATAAAAATGTATCACCCAATAAACATACACAATAAAGAGATTACTAGGAGTACTTTTAAACTGCTAAAGACATCATTTTGGTCCAAGCCTCTATCTAGTACCATTATATGTTTTATTCACATATACATATTAATGTGGGGTGGGGCCTTAAAATCTCTAATTGTCCTCATTTTATTAGCATCATTAAAATCAATGCCTTTAAGAATCTTCCACTACAGGGCTGGGGATTTAGCTCAGTGATTCTGCTGCCTTCCTCACAAGCACAAGGTCCCGACTTCAATCCACAACACCAAAAAAAAAAAAAAAAAAATCATCCACTACATTGTTTTCAAAACTTATATTCCAGGGGTGGGGCTTTAACTTAGTGGTACCATGCCTACCTTGTAAGCACAAAGTCCTGAGTTTGATCCCCGGTACCAAAAAACAAAACAAAACAAACATGTTCCAGGCTTTCCAGAAATCCACATCTAATTTCATACCCATTAATACAGGTTAGTAATGTATATACTTAATTTGATTTATTTTCATACATGACATTCATCAATATAATGACATGAAACATTCTAGATAGAATTGAATAATAAGAGTAATAGAAAATAGAAGTGTGAATATTACTATAGAGGTTAATTTTTCTATAAGGAATGCATCTGGGTTTTGGTATTTCAGTGAACCCTGAACTCACTATAACAATGCCCAGTTACCCAAAGACTGCCCAGTTCTAGTCATAATTGAGGGCATATCGTTCATGGAGTAATCAACAGCAGGTAATGAGTTCTATTCAGAATTAGAATTGTGTAAATATTCTTGGTAATTTACATGAATATTCATGTTTCAAAAGGATAAAGGTTTTACTGGAAATTATTTTCCTGATTACTGATGTTCAGCATAAATTTCAAACGAAAAAGTTAATAATTTAGCTAAATTTTAAACATATTGAAATAATATAATAGATCCATTTCTGAAGTTATATCAAGAGGTTTACTAGAAAAGAGTATCATTTATGCAAATCATGATAAATATATTGAAGGTTCTTTATGCTTAAGCAGAAATACACTTTGAAACCATGATGTGTAAATTGCATCATCTTTAGTATCAAGTAATTCAAAGCCTAATGAGAACATCAGTATGAAAAACATCATTACACTATAATGTGCAAAATATGATGAAAATTGTGTGAAAATCGTGAAAAAATCAACTGTCAGGGAAATCATAAGAGGCAACACTTTGGATTGGCCTTAGGAGCAGAATTTCATCTAAAAGCAGTAAGACAGTGATGCTGAGAAAACAGAATATGAACGAATGTAGAGGGTATTTGATTAATAGCAGACTAGTCTAAAAATTCTACCTTTTTTCCTAAGCAATGTATGTACACACACACACACACACACACACACACACACATTCTGTTATGGCTTGTATTTAGATGTTCCCTCAAAGCCTCATCATGCAGTCGATAGGTGGAAAGTTTTGAAGATGACTGAATTAGGGTGTGTGAATGTGAATAAGTGTATAATGCTGGGATTAGGAGTGCACCACCTTGGGTATGAGTGGCACTAGTCAATAGGCTTATAGCCTGGATGGAATAGGAAGGAACGGAAAGGAGGCAGGTTGCTGCTGATGTTTGCTGTCTGCTGTCTGCTGCCTTCTGCCTGCCTCATCAGGCCATGAACTGTTTATCTTCTGTGATGCCCCTTTGCTGTGCTAACCAGCTAACTACAGACTGAAACCTCTACAAACTGTGAGCCAGTGTCAGGTATTTTGTCACAGCAATGAGAAAAGTAATTAAGACACATTTATACACCTGTAATTTAAAACAATTGATAATTGATAGTAAACACAAAAATTTGGAGAAAGTTGAAGCATAGAAAACGATCAAATTAGCTTGATACATTTCTAGGAGAGTGTAAATTACCAAAATTGAAAGGGAACTTTTTTCATATATTTACTTGCTGCTTTTACTTCTTTGTCTGAGAAATGTCTGTTCATTTTTGATGCCCATTTTTTAATCTGGTCTTTATATTTGGGTGGGGCTGATTGTTTTGAGTTCTTTATATATTCTAGATAATAGTCCTCTGTCTGAGGAGCAGTTGGTAAAATTTTTTTCCCACCTTGTAGGTTGTCTCTTAGTTCTGTTGATGGTTTCTTTTGCAGTGCAGAAGCTTTTTAATGAGATGAGATCCCAGTTGTGGATTCTTTGTGCTAGTTCCCATGCTAATGAGGATGTGTTCATAAAGTCTTTTCCTATACCTCATCTTTGACAAAGGAGCTAACCATCCTCACTGGAGGCAAGATAGCCTCTTTAATACATGGTGTTGGAAAAACTTGATTTCAACCTGGCAAAGATTAAAACTAGACCCTTATCTTTAACCATGCACTAAAATAAAATCCAAGTTGATTAAAGATCTAAATATTAAAAAAGAGTCACTAAATTTGCTGGAAGATAAATTAGACAGAACTCTTGAAGACACTGGCAACGAAAGGTATTATTGGCATTGCAGCTAAACTTTTTATCCTTCCTTTTTTCTGATGTTCATATTTTGATCAGATAAAAGTTGAAAGTGGAGATAGAAATAAAAGGGAAATTAAATTACACTGATTTACTAAAACAAGAGTGTAAAGTTTCCTATGGCTGTTTTCATAAAATACCACAAACTTGAGTGGCTTGAAACAATCAAAATTTATTTCCTTAAAATTATAAGGGATAGGAGTCCAGTATCATGGTTGTGTCAAGCCATGTTTTCACACAATGTTCTGGAAGATTTGATCCATGTTTCTTTCCTAGCTTCTCCGTCGCCACTAATTCTTAATATATCTTGGCTTGTAGAAACATCATTTCAATCTTTGCCTCCATTATCTTGACTATACCTCTGTGTTCATTCTCTTTTCCTACAAGGATACCCATTATATTGGATTCATGGTTTAACCTAACTAGTTTAAACCCATGCTAATTAATTATTTCAGACAATAATTTTTGGAAGTCACTATTCAGCTCAGTACAAATGATAATAGGTACTGTGCAGAAGGGTATCTAGGAGCATGTGTGTGTATGCATGTGTATATTATGTAGAACCTAAGAATACACTGACGGGGAGGGAGTAGATGTATGTTGACCATCTGCCAAAGCTCATATTATTATTTAGAGGTTTAACTTGGATTCAAATGATGCAATTCAACCTTGAAAACCATCAAGTCACACATTAATCTCTATTGAGTTCACAATTTTAATAAAAGTGGTAAGTTTTAATGATTAAATGGTTATGAGTGAAAGGGGAAATCCAAGATGAAGATGGAACAATTTCAAGAAAGGATAATTGGAGATTAGCTGGCACCACTAATAAATGTGAAAAGATTACCACATGGGATGATTTGCAGCTCTTTGTTTTTGTTACAGGAGGAAGTGGAGTTGGTACATGGTGGGTAGAATGATGTAGGTTGTGGATGTATCTCTGTGAAAGAACACTTGCTTAGTTTGCCACAAAGTTCAGTTTTCAATCCTCAGCAAAACACACACACACACACACACACACACACACACACACAAAACATTGATTTAAAAATATGAGCATTTTATTGAGGGGGATAAATTTGTAGTCTGAAGTGTTTCCTGGTTCTACGCAGAACCATTTTTTTCAGTATCAGGTGATTAAGCTGCTTTTCATTTGATTCAGAACTTGCATTCAGGCAAGTGTTCCATGTCACCACAAATATCTCTTTTTCACTCAAGCAATGTTGTATTTGTTTAGTGTTATTCAAATTCATTTAAAATGTATTAATTATGAAAGTGTAAAAAATACATTTCCCATTTTGTGTTTGCATTTCCTAATGAAATATGTACAGCTGGATCCAGTATGAAACATTTGTTCATGTCTAATCAGAAGTCACTGTCCTCGATTTAGCTTTGTTTCAGCCATTACATGCTGTGTTCTCTGCAGTGTTTTAGTTGATTGTGTGTCTAGATGAGTCACTCTTCTGGTGGCTTCTTTTTATTAAGGTTATTTGTAAAAGCCAACAACTACCACAAAAACATCACACTGAATTGATTTGTTAAAAAATAAATGAAATTCAGTAACTAGCGAAAGTGTACTAATAAATATTGTACCAATTTTTTCATGTTATTTAGAACAAGGCAAAATAATCCTGCAAGTTATCCCTAAGAACTGTGAAAATTTTAGATGATGAATTTTTTAATGGTTGCATATATGTTTAATTTTTCTTTAATTTTTCTTAATTTTTCTATAACATTTTATAGTGTGAAATAGGTTTAATGTTATTACACCATATTAAAAGTACTATTGAACAGTGTAAAATTGCTTGGAATTCAGAATACTTAACTAAGATTCTCTTACCACTTAAGAAAAACCAGGAATACTATTTTATGTAAAATATGCTTCAGATATTTAATGAACATTTTATTTATAATTTCTTACAAGAAATGTATTTCAATAATTTGTTTTGAGGGCATTATGTAAGCTTTAGCAAAACTGAGAATATTTATTAATATCCTATCCTTTGTAGAATGTATATTTGGAAAAAAATCTCTTTTTTGTAGATCTCTGCCTATTTCAAAATATTTGTTACTTGCTACTTTCTTTTTTTTTTTCATTGAGTTTATTGTTACTTTTTAGGTATACAGTACAATTACACTCATCATTGGTATCTTGTACCTTTGTGCGATGTACGTTAGTTATTTTTCCCCTTCATCCCCTCTTTTTTTCTTTTAATTACTAATTTATAATGAGTCTCTAGAGAAAAAATCCTGGTAGTTATTTCCCAACTATGACTATGGAAGTAGTTTACAGTCCCTGGGAGCCATATCAAATAAGTATGCTGTCTCTAAAATGAGTAGGTCAGGTATGATTTCAATTTCTTTTCACAGAAAATGAATACTCACTGATCCAGGTGTATATTAGAAATAGAAGGCTGGGCATGGTGGCGCATGCCTGTAATCCAAGCACTTGGCAGGCTGAGGCAGGAAGATCACTGCGAGTTCGAGACCAGTCTGGGCTACAATGTGAGTTCGAGGTCAGTCTCACTATATAGTGAAACCCTGTCTCAAAAAAAAAAAAAAAAAAGAATCAGTTAAAAGGGATGTGACATATTTGTTTATGTATTTCTTAATAATTTAAAACCAAAGGGGAATTGTTTTTTAAAATGTAATTGTTTCTTATTATTTCTTACCAATACTTGGGAAAATACTGAAATTCATATCGCATATGTACTTTTATGAATGAGGACATTTAGAAATAAGTTTTAAATTGAATATTTTCATATAAGGATATCATTCATGAAGCCTCTCTATTCTGGTTGGATATGCAAATTACTATGAGGGAAATACATTTGGGGATAGTTTATAATTCCAATATAAAGCTGGCTAAAATACTCATTGTTATGATGAGTTTATTTTCATCTTCTGGAATTTTGTTTAATCAGCAGAAGAGTTTAGACATAAGAATAAATAATATTATGTTAGTTAAAACAAGGAATAGTTTTCAACTGAATAATTTATAGGCAGAAACTTTCTTACCATAGGCACACATTTTTGAGAAATAATCATAATGAGATGTGGAATATTTTCCCTGTGGACTTTCTTGAGCCACATCCCATCTTTCTTTTACCTGGTGATAGGAGTGGAGAACTGACCCTTCTTTTAGCTAGGCCCAGCCATATTTCTCTAGAAATATTCCTCATTCATTTACCCATAAAGCATTTTATTGGCAGCACTGTTCCAGGTACTAGATATACCAAGATGAATATTCGAGGCTTCCTGCCTCTAGGCAATCACAGATGCAAGTATTCAATGAAAATGATTCTGTGAGTGGCGCTATTCAGAGGCTCTGAGTTTGGTCCCAATGAGTGCACACATGAAATTGCTTAATTCTTCCAGCAGAGATATAGTATGTCCTAATCGGTGGCAGCTGAAGTTTGAAGTCAAGAGATGATTGAATCTTATTTCCACCACTAACTACATGGCCATGGGCAAGGTACAGAATCTTGTTCAGCTCCCATTTCCTCATGTCCACAACACTGATAATACTATTCTAGATGTCTCATAGGACTGTCTGAAGAATGAATAAACCCATGTTTGGATAGTGTTTAGAGCAGCACCTAGCATAGGTGGTTGCTTTTATTGCTATTGTTTTTCTCAACTATCTTAAGTAGTCTTTCATACATCAAACAGCACTACTGCAGTTCACTCCATGTGTAACTGTGGGGAGATATACACAGTATCCTGCTGTATCATCTCTGTGTCATTGCCAAGAAAAATATCTATACTCAATCTTGCACATGTGAAATGGAAACCAAGACCTGATGGTTATTGTCTAAGCAGGTTTCTGTGAGTTGTTCTTAACTGCTACTAGGGATTAAAGTACTGTATGTACCATCAATAAATTAGGGCTTGAGCCGGGCATGGTGGCGCATGCTCGCAATCCCAGCGCTCAGAAGGCTGAGGCAGGAGGATCGCTGTGAGTTCGAGAGCAGCCTGGGGTACATAGTAAGTTCCAGGTCAGTTTCAACTACACAGTGAGGCCCTGTCTCAAAAAACAAAACAATACAAAAAATAAATAAAACAATAATAATAATAATAATAATAATAATAATAATAATAATAAATTAAGGCTCTAAAAACTTTTCTGTAAAGAACTAGACAGAAAAATATGTTAGGTTTCGAGGGCCATAAGGTTTGTATTGCAACTGTTCGATTCTGTTTTAATGCCGAAAGAGTCATAGATATTATGTAAACAAATGAGTGCGGCTGTTTTCTAATAAAATTTTATTTCTATAAAAAGACCCCTGAGCCATATTTTCTTACCCCTGTTAGCATATATAAATGGTGCTGTATAATTTCTATGTCATATTAAAGTAGCATATGTAATCATTTAAACTTTTATGGTGCTAGCTAGTGTGCGTGCTCTCTCACACACACATACATATTCATACTCACGTACAATTTCAGTCTCAGTGACTGATTACTGAGAAAATAATGGAAACATATTAAATAGCTAAAAAAACTGTATCTTGATAAATTACCTATAGAAAGGAAAAAGAGAATCTTTGCCTGTATACAGTATACCTTAAGGCCAGGGATTTAGCTCAGTGCTTCCGGCACCTGCCTCGCAAGCACAAGTACCCGAGTTTGATCCCCAGTACCAAAAATAAATAAATAGAAAAATAAAATTAAAAAATATTTGCCTGTATAAAAGGTCAAGTTAATATGTACATTAATTTAATTTTCAAAAATGATGGGAAAACCATGAGAAGTCATTCATTTTTTATAAATAAAAATATCTGGTTGATAGAAATAGCTCTTGAAATGGTGTGTGCACATGTGTGTGGGGAAAAAGGCAGAGAAAGAGAGGGAGAGACATTAAAAGATATAGATAAAACGTCAGACCATTAGAGTTTGTTCTGACTTCCTAGGCAGTTAAAGCAAAAAACAAAATATAACAGTAAATAATCTTATCAAAAGAAATCTACCCTCTCTCCATAAGGGGCAAATCTTTTTCCTGGCATTGAAAAAATTCTAATATGGTCTTTTATACAAAGAATATTGAGCAACATAATAGACCATGTTCCTGGTGATGCATCTAGAAAAGGTGCACAGTGTTCTTCCTTTCACGGCTTCATATGTGAATATTTGACAAAAGCCCAAGACATAGCATTGAAGCAGGCTTTATTAAAAAGGTGGCTGTTGGAGAGAATTGATTCTGGAATTATTTCTACTTGTACCCTAACAATAAGAAAGATTTCAAAGGATGGTACATCACTGGCTCTTGAAGGGTCCAGGTTTCTAAGTGACCACTGACTCATTTAGTCAATGCTTACAATTCTTTCACCTAGACAATAATTATGATGAGATTTCATTATACATATGTCAAGCAAAGCACATTCCCATGTATCATCTTGTCATACTTAACAATAAGAGCCAGCATTATTAGCACCAGTTTATAAATGAAGAAATGACAGCGTGGAAATAAGAATGACAGCCAGGTAAAGGACAGAATAAAGGCCACACTGATTATTAGCATGTTCTGAGAGTCATCAGTCTAGTCTAAGACTTCCAAACTTATTTTTAATAGACTCAACCTCCCTTAAAACTCAATATTTAAAAGAAATACAGGGCTGTTGTGGTGTGGGTCTGGATTTCAACTTGTCTGACGCTCTATCTCGTCCTAGGTGTCTCCAGGATTGCCCTTAAAAGCACTGGTGTCCTTAAGGACCCTTGGTACTCAGCTTGAAAACCTCTAGTCTGCACCAGTGAAAATAAGAAGGCTCAACCTAGTAGATACATAAGCACTCTTTTAGAAAGGTGTTTTGTGAGACCTAGGGCACTATTTTCTTTGCCTTCTACAATAAGTCTCTAAAGGATTAAAACTCATCATCTCCATGTACAAATATCCCTAAAGTCTGGATTGAAACCTAAGAAAAAAAATGTTAATAAATAAAAATTTCGCATTAGAATAATACTGTTCTAGCTTGGTGCAGTGGTTCACACTGGTAACCACAGACAATCAGAACACTGAGGCAAGAGAGTCATAATTTTGAGTCTGGTCTGGGCAAATAGGGAAACCCTATTTCAAAAAATAAATGAAGTAGAAAGGGCTGGGAGAGTACCTCAGTAGTAGGGCATTCTTGGTTCAATCCTTGGTAAAGCGAAAGGAGGAAAGAAAAGGGAAATACTACTCTAGGAGTGAGCATATAAGTCAGTGGTCGAATACTTCCTAGCATGCACAATACCCTGGTTTAGATTCTCAGCTCTGCAAAAGGAAAGAAAAAATATTATGTGTATGTAGCGTAAAAAGCGTAAGGATTCATCTATGGTTTTCAAAAGCCACACATTTCTGAACATGTATATTTCCACACACACAGCTATTGGTAGGTACACTTTGAACACTGTTTTTGTTCTTTGTTTTTTTGCTTTACCTAGGCAAGGTCCCCCTGGGTGGGTCAGGCTGGCCTCAGACTTGTGGTGATCTTCCTGCCTCAGCCTCCTGAGTGCTCAGATTACAGGACTGCAGATAGTCTTCTATGGTATTATATATTATGGAGAGACTTATCTGTTCAAGGACAATTCCTCTGCATGTACTCTTTATTCCATCCACTAAAAATAAGTTCCATGAGGAAAGATATTGTGTGTTCTGTTTATCTTATATATAACCCTCATATTACGTATAACACTTAGCTTAATATACACTTATATGCATACTTATGTCTGTCTGTGTTTCTGAAAGAGATAAAAACAGAAATAAGGAGATGTATGCACATCTATTTTTAGATTATGTCAGAACATTTACAAACAAAAATCCTCTTCCATTGCCCCTTGGCATTGTAAATACATATCTTTTAAAAGATTGTGGCACGATATCCTTTCATTTCAGAAAAAGTGCCAGGTAACCAGGGCATCATGCAGAAAAGACTGAGAAATCATTCCTACTTTTCTGTAGTGATCAAGACTGCTGAATATAAAGTCCCATACAGAGTAAGAATAATAAACTTATAATGCATTTTTGGAACTCTGAAATTACATTCGTTTGGAGCATTAATTTACCAGAATCATTTCATTTGGTTATAACATTAATAAAAGTGCATTACCTGTTTTAATAATTTGGAAAGAAAGAAGAATTAGTCTGGCTCCTAATATGCTCACGAAGTACGTGAGCATTGTGGAGCATGTAAGTGAATCTCACAATGATTAAGTGCTCCTCTTACATACATTTCAGATAGAAATGAAAATCTGAGAATATATTTTCTTTAAATATGAACACTGTGCCTTTGGAGTATTTTGTGACTTTTTAATCTTGAAATGGAATTGTTTAAATGGCCTGTTCTGTTTCCAGGATCCTGTTTGAAGACCTTGCTGGATATCTAAGGTCAACAAAAACAATAAAACAAAGTAGCCGATGGCAGATAATAAAGACATGGAAGAAAGCCAGGTTCTGTGAAAATAAGACAATAGACCCGTCCTAGGATGATGCAAGGAGTAGACTTTGGAGGTCCCTCAAAGTTACTAGGTAAAATGAAACAGAAATATAGAAAGGTCACCATTAATGCAAATCAAGCTATTCTTATATTTCTCAATTAGTGATAGAGAAAGAAGTTTCTTCTTTGTAAAGGGCTTCCTATCAGACTATTCTGGTTAACAGAGGTGCTGTTATAATGGCAAGAAAGTGATTAAACAGTGTGATTTGATAACAAAACTACTCTGCAAAAGCCTGATGAGTACTTTTTATTTTTTAGAAAGCTATTCTGCTTGATCATCCTAATGAGAGTCCAACTGTAATTAATTTTCGCCTCACAAAAATTTTGTGAATGAGTTAGATATGCTTAACTATTTCTTATTCATTTAAGCTTCATTAACATCCTGACACCTGAGATGTATTTTTTCTAAGTGAAAGAAAAAAAATATATATGTTCTACACAGAAATTTCCTTCTGGCCCGCTAATGTCATTTACTTTTCATGCTCTCAGACATACTTCCAGTTCTCTGTACAGTGGTGGAATTCTCTGTACAATGTAGGAATTCAATATTTTATAATCACCCCAAAATGATAGCAAACGTTTTGTGTGCATATGCATTTTATCCCTCTGGGGAGGAAGTCTCTAACTGTCATCAAATTCTCAAAGGGGTTCATGACCTAAAACAGATTAAAGACCATTATTTTACAGACTACTTTAAGCTTATTCAAGACAAAATGGTAAAAGCAAATTTGTGGTGACTACATCCATTTTTCCTGTGCATAACTTTGTTTTTGTCCACTGTTCTCTTATGATTTCTGCTAGATTTCTTTTGAGAGATCATGTTCTTTAGTCTTCCTTCATTATAATGTCTGTACTACTATTAATTGCTTAAAATGTCATTTATGCTGTTTTAACTGAATTTTCTGAGTGCTAAAGAAGTAACCCTGTAAATCATATTTTAAGTAGTAACTTCTTTGAGAGGAATATTTTTTTCTTTCTTTGAGTTTATTGGTACATTTTAGGTATACAGTACAGTTACATTCATCATTGGGATCTTGTACCTTTACATGACAGGTCTTGGTTCTCATTTTTCCCCTTGTCCCTACCCTCCCTTTACCTGCTCTGAGGGGAATTTTTTATAGGTAAATCCTGTTGTTTCTACCACTTAGGAAATATTTTATTTTTTTGACAAAAACATAGCCTAATCAGCTTCATTTGTGCTACAGTTCTAATATGCTCTCTATCCAAAAGTCAGTGAGAGATGAATGTAATATGAATTCTTGGAATAAGAACCCTTCTTTTTCTCATTGAGTTTATTGGTACACTTCAGGTATACAGTACAGTTACATTCATCGTTGGGATCTTGTACCTTTACATGACAGGTCTTGGTTCTCATTTTTCCCCTTACCACTGTCCTCCCTTCACCCCCTCCTCCCTTCCCTATTTCCAAATACTTTATTTCCATTTGTCATTTTTTCATATTTTTTTCTTTTCCCTTATTTCCTTTCCCCTAGCCTTTCCACTTCCTCTACACCTTTAGCCCTTTTCTTCTTATTTCACACTGTCAATTATACCATTAGGATCTTATGTACCATTATATTTTTTCACATCATAAAAAGTATTCGGTATTTATACATGTGTGATTTATTTATTTCACTTAGGAGTATATCCTCAATAGGTATCCATTTTTGTACGAATGACTCTAATTTCTCTTTCTTTATGGCTGAGTAGTATTCCATTTTATAGAAAAACCATATCTTCTTTATCCAGTCTCCAACTGATGGGCAAATGGGCTGTTTCCAAGTTTTACCTATTACAAACTGTGCTGCCATAAACATGGGTGTGCATATATCACTGTAATATGATTATTTCAATTCTTTTGGAAAGATAACAGGAGAGGAATGGCTGGGTCAAATGGAACCTCTAATCCCAGCTTTTTGAGGTATCTCCATATTGATTTCCATAGTGGTTGCACCAGTCTGCACTCCCACCAACAATGGAGAAGGGTTCCTTTCTCCCCGCAACCCCGCCAACATTTGTTATTGTGTGATTTCTTGATAGCATCCATTTTCTTTGTGGGGTGAGGTGGAATCTCAGTGCTGTTTTCATCTGCATCTCTGGAATGACCAGTGATGTGGAACATTTTTTCATATATTTACTTGCTGCTTTTACTTCTTTGTCTGAGAAATGTCTGTTCATTTCAGATGCCCATTTTTGAATCTGGTCTTTATATTTGGATGGGGCTGATTGTTTTGCGTTCTTTTTATATTGTAGATAATAATCCTTTGTCTGAGGAGCAGCTGGTAATAAGTTTTTCCCACATTGTAGGTTGTCTCTTAGTTCTGTTGATGGTTTCTTTTGCAGTGCAGATACTTTTTGATAAGATGACATCCCAGTTGTTGATTCTTTCTGCTAGTTCCCACGCCAATGAGGATTTGTTCATAAAGTCTTTTCCTATGCCAATCTCTTCAAGAGTTCTGCCTAACTTATCTTCCAGCAAATTTAGTGAATCTTTTTTAATATTTAGATCTTTAATCACTTGGATTTTACTTTAGTGCATGGTGAAAGATAAGTGTCTAGTTTTAATCTTTGGCAGTTTGAGATCCAGTTTTCCCAACACTATTTATTAAAGAGGCTATTTGTATTCCAGTGAAGATGGTTGACTCCTTTGTCAAAGATGAGGTAGCTGAGTACATCTGGAGTTGTTTTTGTATCTCCCAATCTATTCCACTGATCCTTAGGTCTGTTTCTTTGACAGTACCAAGCAGTGGCTTTGTAGTATAGTTTCAAATTGGGAATTGTTATATCCACTGCCATGTTTCTGTTGTCTAGGATGACTTTTGCTATTCTAGGTCTCTTCTGGTTCAAAATGAATTTTATGATTCTTCTTTCTAGTTCTGTGAAGTATAGTGTTGGAGTTTCAATTGGCATTGCATTGAATCTGTATAGCAGTTTTGGTAGTATGGCCATTTTCACTATTTTGATTCTTCCTACCCAGGAGCAGGGGATATCTTGCCATTTTCTTATATCCTCTTCGATCTCTTTTTTCAGAGTGTTGTAGTTTTCAGTGTAGAGGTCTTTTCCTTCTTTTGTTAGATTGATTCTCGGATACTTCATTTTTGGGGTGCTATTGTGAAAGGAATTGTTTCCCTAATTTCTCACTCAGTGAGTCTGTTATTTGTATACAAGAAGGCTATTGATTTTTGAGTTTAACCTCTTATCCAGCTACTCTGCTGAAAGTGCCAATTAAGTCTAGAAGTTTTTCGGTGGAATTTTTTGGGATGTAGAGTATCATATCATCAGCAAATAATGACAGTTTAACTTCTTCCTTTCCTGTCTATATTGCTTTAATTTCTTTCTCTTGTCTAATTGCTGTGGCTAATGTTTCCATATCTATATGTAAAGAGGAGTGGTCATAGTGGGCATCCTTGTCTTGTTCCTGATTTTAATGTGAAGTTTTTCAATTTTGGGCCATTTAATATGATGTTGACTGTTAGTTTTTCATAAATAGCCTTTTTAAGTTGAGATGTAGACCATCTATTCCAATTTTTTGCAGGATTTTTTTTTATCATGAATGGGTGTTGAATTTTGTCAAATGCTTTTTCTGCATCTATTGAGAGGATCATATGGTTTTTGTCCTTGACTCTGTTAATATAGTGTATTACATTTATTGACTTACGTATATTGAAACATCCTTGCATCCCTGGAATAAATCCAGCTTGGTCAGGATGTATGATCCTCTTGATGATCCTCTGTATTCTCTTTGCTAGTATCTTACTAAGGACTTTTGCATCTATATTCGTTAAGGAGATCAGCCTGTAGTTCTCTTTTTTAGGTGCATCTTTCCTTGGTTTGGGAATCAAAGTAACACTTGCTTCCAGGAATGAATTTGGAAGTATTGCTTCCCTTTCAATTTCATTGAAAAGTTTAAAGAGTAGTAGCAGTAGTTCTTCTCTAAATGTCTTGTAAAAATCAGCAGTGAGTCCATCAGGATCTGTGCTTTTCTTCTTTGGTAAATTTTTAGTTACATTTTCAATTTCACTGATTGTAATTGAGGTGTTTAGGATTTTTTTATCTTCTTCATTCAACTTTTGTAATTCGTAAGAATCTAGAAATCTGTCCATTTTTTCTGTGTTTTCCATTTTGTTAGAGTACAGGTTCTCAAAGTAGGTATTGATTATCATCTGGATTTCTGTTGGATCTGTTGTGACTTCACCATTTTCATTCCTAATTACATGGATCAGAGCCTTTTATATACTTTTTTTTTACAAGGTGAGCTAAG
Source organism: Fukomys damarensis (assembly GCF_012274545.1). Lineage (NCBI taxonomy): Eukaryota > Metazoa > Chordata > Mammalia > Rodentia > Bathyergidae > Fukomys > Fukomys damarensis. The sequence continues at coordinate 18,597,333 of NW_022900951.1, read as the reverse complement.
GGTTTATTGATTTTATTTATTCTTTCAAACACCAGTTCTTCAATTCGCTTATTTTTTGTATCATTTTCTTAGTTTCCATTGCATTGATTTCTGCTCCAATCTTTATAATTTCCTCTCTTGTACGAGCTTTGGGTTTTCCTTGCTCTTCTTTTTCTGGGAGTCTAAGTTTTATCATTAGGTTGTGCATTTGAACTCACTCTGTTTTCCTAATGTGGCCATTCACTGCTGTGAATTTTCCATGTAGAATTGTTTTCATATTGATCCATAGTTTCCTTTATGTTTTATTGGTATTATAATTTATTTGTAAAAACTGTCTAATTTCTTCTTTAATTTCCTCTGTGACCCATTGATTGTTCAGGAATGTTGTTCAATTTCCATGTGTTTGTGAAGTTCCTATGATTTCTTATGCTATTGAACTCCAGCTTGATTGCACTATGATCTGATAATATACAGATTCCTTTGCATTTATTCAAACATGTTCTATGAGCTATTATGTGGTCTGTCTTGGAGAATGACCCATATACAGCCGAAAAGGGTGTATATTCTGATTTAGTGGGGCCGAACACTCTATAGATGTTTATTAAGTCCATATGTTCAAAAGCTTGGTTCAGTTCTAGTATTTTCTTGTTGATTTTTTGCCTAAATGATCTGTCTATTTGTGATAGTCGGGTATTTAGATCCTCCACTACAATTGTATTAGTGCTTATTTGGTTTTTCATGTTACTTAATATTTGTTTTATATAGTTGGGGGTGCTAATATTTGGTGCATATATGTTTATAATTGACATCTCTTCCTCTTGAATTGTTCCATTTACAAGGATGTAGTGGCCTTCTTTGTCTCTCTTAATCAGTTTTGGTTTGAAATTTATTTTGTCTGCGAATAAGATAGCTACCCCTGCTTTTTTCTGGACTCTTGCCACATGGTGAATTGTTTTCCATCCTTTCACTTTCAGTCTGTGGGCTTCTTTCTGCACTAGGTGTGTTTCTTGTATACAACATGTTGTTGGATTTTGCTTCTTAATCCATTCTACCAGTCTATTTCTCTTGCTTGGTGAATTGAGGCCATTGACATTGATGATTATAACTGATATGTACTGACTCATTATTGTCATTTTTTGTCCGTCTGTTGGCTCTTTTGGAGTACGCACTCTTGATAGAAGTACAAACAAATTGTAAGATACTTTAATTTTGATTTTGCTCATGTGAATATGCCATTGTTAATGTTAAACTTTCATTCTCCATTTTAAAAATTAAAAAATTTCTTTAGAGATTTTCCCAAGAGTTCCATTATTGAATTCCTTATTTTCTTAGTAAATAACCATATTACATGTCTGTTTTATTTCTAAATGAAATAGTATTAACCAAATTAATTTACAGCTACATAAACACTTGGAATTTTTGGCAAACATAACTGAGTCCTTTACCATATGTTTAGGTAATGCCTTCTATGTGAAAGTGATAATGTCCAGTGAAATAAATAATGTGATTAATTTGTAACTTGGTGATACAATTTATATAAAATTTAAAGGAATAAAAGAAGAGATAATACTTAACAGATGCTAAGGGGTTTCATCCAGATTCACTTTAGCAGCCCAGCTCAAGTACCTCTTAGTTACTACACTGGTCTTGGATGGTAACTGCTCCCATCCCCTTCTGCAGAAGATTTTTTTCCATTCCAGAAAGACTGAATGTTTTCCCTCCATTCCCTGAAATGATCCTTGCCCAATGTTTTGTTAATTTGGATGTATAAAAGCCCAGGTTCCATACTTCAAGGTGGGAAAAGTTTGTTGATACACTTTATGTTCTAGTGTTTTCAGTATGATCAAGCTAAGACCAGACTTTGGAAGTTCTGTGTTTGCTGAGTTCTTTTGCCCACTCTTTCCTGCTTTTTTCACTCCCTTATAGGTCTTTTCTGAGAATATTCTCTAAGGGAAGTATTTTATAAATAAATAAATAAATAACGTTTCCTCTTAGTCTCTAGTTCTAGGCATGCTTACTTAAGATATAGTAGAAGCAATGTTTAGCCTTTTTTTATAAATGCTACTTTTTACAGTATATTAATTATAAAATCACCAAACTATAGGGTTGTAAAAGACCTTGTAATTTTCTCTTTTTGCTGTTTACTTACAGGTAATGAGACCCAATAAGTGACTTATACTAACCCTCCAAAAATAGCTTGTAACAGAATGTAAAAAGTCTTCTGATTTCTAGTTCTATGTTTTTGAGTGATTATTACAGATAAAAATACTGATCCTTTTATGAATCTATGAATAAAGAGAATGACTTTTTACAGTATTAAATATAAGTTAATTTGTTGACTATTTATTCAGCGAAATATTATGAAACAAAACCCAGCCAGTCATATTTAAAATATTTAGTAATACTCTTAAGAACCTGTGTCACTAATCATTGTCATCACCCTGGCTCAACCACTCCTCAATAAAGATCTCATTCCATCCTTCTCAGAATTTTAATGTTTTTGAAGAATACCTAGGTATTTTTTGGTTGAGTCTTTACAATATGTCCTTTTTCTGTGATCATTCTTAAAAACACTTAAGAGAATCTAAACTGTTGCCAATTGTTGATACCTATTAACATCACATTTGTTAGTAAAATAAGTGAGATAAAGCCAAGAAAGCAAGATGTTTGACCTTGTTTGGCCCAGTTACTCAAAGAAAAGCTTATCTCCTTCAAAGCAAAGTTACTGGTCTTAGTAGGCCGGCAACATCCTCAGAATTGGACCTTGGTTACATCTTATCATCCCGGGCATTAGAGATGCTTTTGGCAAACCAGTCTGTTATGGCAAGCTAACAGTTAAAGGCTAAGTCGCTGAGTCTTCCCCTGTATAGTATATACTAAAGCCTGAAGGAATGACAAAATGGCTTTAATATCCAAGGCCTGGAGGGACCCATAGACTGAACTGCTTATCAGTAGGAGGGCGCTCTTAAAAATCAAGACCTTGACAAACCACTTCTACCAGGAAAAGTGCTTGCTAGAGGAAATGGTACAGAAAGGGGAAATAGGAGAGGAGAGAAGATGCTTTCCAATTGCAGGTGAAGCATACATTTAAGAAAAACCAGAAAGGGACCAGGGATTTAGCTCAGTGGTGCTGCTGCCTGCCTTGCAAATGCAAGGTCCTGAGTTTGATCCCTGGTAAAACAAAACAAAACAATGAAAATAAAAAAACCAGAAGAGCAAATCAGAGTGGGCTGGGGAGAGCTAACTACTCCATAAACTCTTGGCAGTTTTTAGTTACAGAGCAGTGGCGAAGAATCAGAGACAACCTGGGTTTTCTCAAGATGATGCAAGCTGATTATAGCACAACTATTCTGGGTGAATGGGATAGAAAGAAAAAGAAAGCTTTAAAGTTACTAAAATTTTATTTTTTTCTTAAAATCCCCAAAACACTGGATATTCCACTTTTGAGAATTTTTCTTCTGTCTGTTCCTAGTCAAGTCAAAGCCCTTGTTTTATTTATCTCATGCACGTATGTGGTTTCCCTACCATACTCCACATAGGTAGCAGATACTCATGGTAAAACTTTAGGTTTCTGTGAACTTGTTATAACAAAAAGCATACATTCTAAAGATATTATTATAGTATAGTGGAATTATTACCTAGATATTAGAAAACATTTCAAATATTTTGAGTTGAATGGAATGAGATTGGGAGAATATAAAAATTTAACAAGACAGTTCAACTATATTGCATTCTGAGAAAACATTGAATCCTATAAAATTTAGTTATTAATACAAAGTATGCCTATGTTACTAAATTCTTCACTTTTGTACTTTGTTAATTCATTGCTACATTGACACCTGATATAAAATCAAAAGTTATTCAAAGGTGCATTCCTCATAAGTCAACAATATAGTACATGTACACCTCCTAGAAATGATAATCTTCATACTTGATCAGCCTTTGCTTAGTTGCTACAAGTATGAAGTAGACACTTTTCTGAACTCCTTTTTTATTACCAACATACGATCAAAAATATCTTACAAAATTGATTTTGACTGAAGTCTTCTGATTCTTCCATAAAAACTCTTCTAAAAGGACAAATGATAGTGAGTTTAGGAAAGTATTTACATGGGTGAGTGATTTCTTTTAAGGATCACTCTTATATCTTGCAGTCTTTCAGCTTCCTCTTGCCTCTTACTTCACAAATGCATATAAATGGATCAGAAAAAAAAGTGCAGGAGTTTCTCGCTTTATAACCTTAAACAGAAGATAAAGGACAGATGTACAGTAGTATTTTTTTCTCAGATTTGCATGCTTTTAGTTATAAATATTCTCTCGTTCTGAACTATATGAGAAAAAATAAAACTCACCTGAATGGAGAATGCATATGTGCTCATTTATGTGTTGAAAAAAACATTGTTGAACACTTAGTAAGTGCAAGGCGTGTGCTAGGAGCTAGACGTACAAAAGTAAATAAGACAAGTATAGCCTTCACTGAGACTCTAGTCTAGCTTCCTTGCTAATTTAGTATCTAAAATAGTTAATTACATGAATTGTATAGTTATACATGATTGTTTAGCATCTATTGGAAGCTCTCCAAAACACTTGAATAGGGGACCAATTGTAGGTCACTCAAATGAAATGTTAACTCCTTCTAGGCTTTATTTAGTGGGTCAAACTTAACACTCTCAATATAGGCAATTAGGATCAAAAGGAGTTAAAGCACAATCAGGCATAAAGCCATCTATCAAATTGCTGAATCTTTTCAACTCATTGCTTTTAAAGTAAATTACCCTCAAGAGTTAGTGGGCATTAGTGAGGCCTAATTTTCAAATGTGGTCTAAAACAAAAATTTTGGTATTCTAAACAAATCCTCTTCTTAGAAAATGTATTCTTGATTTTGGACTTGTTCCTCTAAAATACATTTTAAAAAGAAGAAAGAGCTACTTCCTCATTTCACAGAAGACGGGGCCACAATTCTTTTTAGACTGTACATCACTGTATAATTTGAAATAGAAATTTTGCATTTTGAACTAAAGAGTTGTGGGAATCCTATATCTAAATTCAGGTTCCCCTAGAGGTATATTGTGAGACAAGGAAGACATGGGTAAAAATAGTTAATTTGTGATATAATTATAATAAGTATCTGAAATATAAAAGAAAATGTGACACAGGGAAGGACAAGTTCTCTAAAAGTGTTGCTTCTTTTTTTACAGTAACTGGGGATGCAATCTAAGGACACTATCACTATCACTGAGTTCTATCACCAGCCCTTTTAACTTTTTACATTTTTAACTTTGAGAAAAAGAGTCTAATTAAATTGCCTAGGCTGGGCTCAAAATTGCCAGCCTCCTGCCTCACACCATGGGCAGGAGCAATTATAGGTATGTATCACCATATCTGGCCTAAAGTGTTTTAATGAGCAGACTATCAAGATGGGCAAATGGAGCGCAGTCCTACTGGGGATACTCCGGAAACATGGAGTCTGCTTCTGAATTACTCCATCAGAGGACAAAGTAAGATGAAATATTTATCTAGCATCTCTGCCATCATTGTTTGAAGCTAGTTCTTGACACCATTAAGTTCAAGACACTTCGGTGTTTCCCAGCAAGCCAGCTGGGCACGCCTCTATGGTTTCGCAGTAAACCCCCGGGGCAAGAAGCACTGAGAACAGGCACATGAAATAGGAAGTTGTCTGCATACCGGAAACTGGTAACTGCCCCCACAAGTCATGTAGAGATGGGAAGAAGGGGTGAGCAGTGAGCTGGAGCATGCACAGCATTAGTATACGCTGCTAACAACTTGCTGTAAATTGCATTGACTTGAAAAAGAGTCGTGGTCAATCAACATGGTACAAAATGATGGTCCATAGGCTGGTCCGGATTTTACCTTGAATGATACCTTGTTTTCTGTAAGACACTTCTGAAAGAATTTTGGAGCATGTATGTTTATAGCAACTATCTTAAAGCAATGATCATTATTTTATCAGGTCAAGAAATCTGTGTATTGTAATTTCTTCTTCCCCCATATATATGACTTTTCTGAAGGCTTTGAGGAAAGGGGTGTTTTATGGAAAAGTTTGCCTCCAAGATAGAAAAATAAAGGGATGATAAATATAGAGTATCCTTCATACCACATTCCTTTATTGATGATAATGATATTCTGTGCTTCTCTCTCAGGCTTTCCCTTTTGGCTTTAGAGTTTCAGGAAAGATACTATGTCCTTTATTGTACAGCAACAGAAGTTTTGCTTCATTAAAACCATGAATTGTGTACCTGGGGTATACCAAATTTTGGGTTCTATTCATGCTTCCTTCAAGATATTTCAGTTGGTTCTGCTTAGAACCCTGGGGCTATTATTGTATTATTGTCCTTGTTTTACAGATGAAAATGCTAATTAGGGACTGGCATAGTTCTCATGTGACAAGTAAGTTTGAGAGCAAGACCCAATTCTGGAGACTCAGCTTCATTGTTCACCCCCTGAAACTCTTGATCGTTCCAGGTTGTCGCAAGATTATGCCCAATATTCCCCAGTAGATATGTGGTCATACATATTACAACCTCCATAAAACCTTACATGGTATAAACTGTGAGTAAATAAATTCCACAGAACTGTAACACACTAAATATATTTTTATCTGTGTTAGTTTTATCTTCTTTCATATGAGAATTAATTTGGTTATAAAGCTCAAGGACAATACCCACTGGGATATTTTATGCTTCTTTTGATCTGCCTTTGTCTCCCTTCTACTAAATTCCTCTTGGTTATTCATGCCTGGACAGTCTACTTACTGACTTGAGATGATACATGAGTTGCCCTTCTTTACCATGAAAGCCTCATCTCACAGGAAGCTCCCATTGTTCTCAGGTCTAGCCACACTAGCCTCATGATCATCTCTCATACTTGCCATGCTCTGTCTTATCGGTGCAGCTTTTCACATATTGTTCCCTTTTCATATAATATTTTTGCCTTTCATCATCACCAAGTAAACTTGAACTTAAGGCTTCAGACCTCTGTTCAAGTATCAATTCTCAGCTTACCTTTCCTAACCGATCCAACTAAGCAAAGCCTCTGTTAGAGGCACTGATAACACCTCTGTGTCTTTCTGTTGCTATTAGCAGAGCTATAATTTATATATTGCTATGTGAAAATTTAATCAATATTTGTTTTTCATACCATCATGCATGCTCTCTTCCAGAGAAATCCTTATCTGTTTAAATTCTCCGATGTACCTTCCAGCAACCAATACAAGGCTTGTACATAGCAGATATTCAATGAATATCTTGAATCAAATATATGAATCTATATTGTTTAATAATTCTTTTGAGTTGGACCTCTAGTGAGTGTTGTTCTCAACCCCAGTGTTTCTCAAATGAGAAAGTATTGCCCTACCTGGTAGAGGATTTGAAAATGCCTAAGGGTATTTTCTTCTCGTAACAATGACCGAGGACAACTATTGGATTTTGTGACAAAAGACAGAAATGCTAGAATCATTCAGTGTGTGGGATAGGTTATCCTTACACCTAGAGCAACACCGCAAGAAACATGTATCCCAACCAAAGGCCTGTAATGCAGCAGAAAATTGATAACATGACTTTTTATGTAGTGTAGAGGCACAAATTTATGGGTCTATTACTGCTCTTTTTCATGTTATATCAGTTAGCAATCAGTTTATAGATTATTTTTCCAAGTGGAACCAGAAAGAAAAGGTCTTCCAGGAAGCAGAGGGAGATGGTGTTCTGATGGATCATAACTGAGAAATCTAAAAGTGACCAAGGGTTCCAGTGTTAATATAACTGATATTTTCCTTTGTAATTCCTATGTTCCTCCCTGCTTTGTATTTCTGTCCAGTTTTTTATTTCTTCTCCAGGTTAAACCTCCAGTCTTGCATGTTCATATGTTTGCTCTTACTTTTAGTTCAAATAAAGAACTGAGATTGGTTTTCAGGACTGTTTGTGTCCAGTGTCACAGTTAGCCTGTGATTGCAAGAGAGAAATTCAGTATATCCTTGTTCAATGTTGTTATTAAAACATGAAAGAAGTCCAAATATCAGCGGTAAAGTTCCTTTCACTCAGACTGAAAAGATTATTTTCATGATACTTTTTCTATATCAGTTGCCTGGAAAAGTATAAGGCAGATGTGGGAGGTATTAAGGGACAGGGTCCATATACTGGGAAGTCTTACCATCCCAAATCAGCTACCCATTTTTGGCCTTGATGTCATCATTGTAAAATAGTAAGACCATGCAAGCTAGCCTTCTTTACTGAGCTACAATTGAGTTTTAAATTCTAGGAACCATGAGGGAGGAGGAAAAGAGGAGAATTAAGAGATATTATCTTGGAAACTGAGTGAGAGAATGCCTCGCCATGTAAGAAATTGTAACTCATGTCTTATTCCTTTTGAATAGGATAGAAATTTATGTTCTTCAATTGAATAGCCAGTGTATGGTCAAGACTTTCCAAGGAGCAAGGAGTGGACTCCGTGGAGGAATAATTAAGAATGGCTTCACAGTCAATATTTACATAAGTAGCCATATAAACTGCCAGGTATTTGGACTATGGAAATGAACCCGTGTTTTCATCCCAATTCTGTCACTTTCTGGCTGGTTCTATATACTGACTTTGTACTTAATCATTTTAAACCATTATCTCCTCTGTAAAATGAAAATGATAATAATACCTACTTCACAGGGTTGTTTCCAAAAATAAATGAACAAATTTCACACAAAGCATGTCTTAGCGCATAGTGAGTGCTTCATAAGCATTGGATATGATTATTATAAGCAAAGTAAACCAATTAATAAATGATTGATTACCAATATGTCTTACCCTCTATAACTCAGCTCCTCTAGAAAGGCTGATGAATCCTCGTATGAACTAGCAGCTCATATGGCTCTTACCAGTCAAGCCTTGACAAAAGGTATACTTGAAAATATCTTATTTGTCATTTTTATGAATTTATTCTTCCTTGTAAACTATTACAGATGTGTAAGATTTTTAAGTTAATCGTATTTATCTAAGAAATATCAAATTTACTGTTTAGTCTCTTATGGATTACGGGCCCTTGTGTCTGATTCCTTAATAATTTACTTTTTTCTCTCTCATTGAGACAATTGGTACATTGTAGGTATACAGTACAGTTACACTCATCATTGGGATCTTGTACCTTTACATGACAGGTCTTGGTTCTCATTTTTTCCCCTTGTCCCTGCCCTTCCTTCACACAGTCCTCCCTTCCCTATTTACAAATACTTTATTTCCATTTTCTCATTTTTCTTTTCCCTTATTACTTTTCCTCTACCCTTCCCACTTCCCCTATACCCTTTTATTCCTATTTCACATTGTCAATTATATCATTAGGATTTCATGTACCATTCCAGATTTCTCACACCAGAGAAACTATTCAGTGTTTATACATGGGTGACATTCATTTCACTTAGGAGTACATCCTCAATATGTATCCATTTTCCTATGAATGACTCTAATTTCTCATTCTTTATGGCTGAGTAGTTCCATTTTATATTCCATTTTATAGAAAAACCACATCTTCTTTATCCAGTCTCCAAATGATGGGCAAATGGGCTCTTTCCAAATTTTAGCTATTACAAACTGTGCCACTATAAACATGGGTGCACATATATCACTGAGGTATGATTCTTTTAATTCTTTTGGAAAGATACCCAGCAGAGGGATGGCTGGGTCAAATGGAACCTCTAGTCCTAGCTCTTTAAGGTATCTCCATGTTGATTTCCACAGTGGTTGCACCAGTGTGCACTCCCACCAACAATGGAAAAGGGTTTCTTTCTTCCCACAACCCTGCCAACATATTGGGTGATTTCTTCATAGCAGCCATTCTTTGTGGGGTGAGGTGGAATCTCTGTGTTGTTTTCATCTGCATCTCTGGAAGGACCAGTGATGTGGAACATTTTTTCATATATTTACTTGATGCTTTTACTTCTTTGTCTGAGAAATGTCTGTTCATTTCAGATGTCCATTTTTGAATGGGGTCTTTATATTTGGGGGGCTGATTGTTTTGAGTTCTTTATATATTCTAGATAGTAGTCCTTTCTCTAATGAGCAGACATGGCAGCAGGTATAACAATTCCCAATTTGAAACTATACTACAAAGCTACTGTGATAAAAACAGCTTGGTACTGGCAAAGAAACAGACCTGAGGATCAGTGGAATAGATTGAAAGATACAAAAACAACTCCAGATGTACTTAGCTACCTCATCTTTGACTCCCAACCATCTTCACTGGAGTATAGATAGCCTCTTTAATAAATGGTGTTGCAAAAACTGGATCTCACCCTGCCAAAGATTAAAACTAGACCTTAACCTTTCACCACGCACTAAACTAAAATCCTAGTGGATTAAAGATCTAAATATTAAAAAAGAGTCACTAAATTTGCTGGAGTATAAGTTAGGCAGAACTCTTGAAGACATTGGCATAGGAAAAGACTTTATGAACAAATCCTCAGTGGCACAGGAACTAGCAGAAAGAATCGACAACTGGGATCTCATCTTATTAAAAAGCTTCTGCACTGCAAAAGAATCCATCAACAGAACTATAAAGACAACCTACAACATGGGAAAATTTTTACCAGCTGCTCATCAGATAATTTACTTTTAATATTCCTTCAAGACACAGAAATACAACAGTGCCCTAACTTTTTAGTGTCTTTTGACTTTGTCTGCTCTACATTCATGTGAATAATGAGGAAGCCGATTTACCACATATGTTTACTGTAGGTTTGCATTTTGCCTTCCTCAGTAAGTAATACCATTAGCTTGGCAGATAGCTGCCAATTGAACTTTTTCCACCTTCCCTGGAATTGGTTATAGTGATGCCACTGTTTTCACTCATAATCATGACTGCTACCTTGTGTTAGTTGCTTATTCTAGGAGTTGTCCCCTAACTTGGGATAAGCACTGGTATTTTGTCAAATACTCCTAAGTTGGAATATTCTTTCATTATTCTATAAAAATGATTCAAGATTTTAAATTCAACAAATGTTTTGATATTCATATATATATATATATATATATATATATCTTTCTGTTTACTTCTATTTTCTTTATCATATTTCTTTATTACATTTTTTTGGTAATTCTTATTGCCACAGTTTTCATTAAAACGTTTTTTTTTTAGACAGGATCTCACTTTGTAGTTCAGGCTGGCCTTAAACTCACTATGTAGTCCAGACTGGTCTCAAACTGTTGACAAGCTTCCCCAATGCTGTGATTTCAGGTGTGAGCCACCATGCTCAGTTTCCATGGTTTTTAAACATGAAGGTATTCTGTATGTGTTTAGTACAGTTTATTGTTTCTAGTGAAACTATTCTAATAGTATTTCACTCTTGTAATTTAATTCATTATATTTTGCTGTAGTAGTGATTTCATCGGTTTTTAAAAATGAGTTTTATTTTGTTGTAATATATGGTTAATGCTCTGTTGTTCCCAGATTGTGCAATTGATAGTTTTAAATTGAAGCATTTCAATTAACAAATCAGATATAATTATGCTATAGTTCACTATTAATTATTCTTCCTAAATATAGTTATTTTAAATAAAGATAAATTAATTGACCTAAATATTTAGGCAGAAAATGATCCATAGGGAAGATAATCAGTGTTTCTAGTTTCTTTTTAGACTTTTTTGTGGCTTGAAACAATGTAAAAAATACAAATATTATGCAACATTGCTTTTACCAGTTCTTTCATTTTTAAACAATAAGTATGCACTTTATTGATGGAAGATTTCAGAGCCACTTATCCTTCATCAGTGTAAAACTACTCTTTAATTTTACCATTCCAAGGTCACATTCGTACATTGCCACGCCTGCTGTGTCACCCACTGTCAATAACTCAGTTGCAGTTTAATTTAAATTTTAAGGTAATGCACTCAGTAGCTTTCTACATAAGTTATTTTCCATAAATTATGCCCATCTCAGTACACATAAGGACCTGAAGCTTTTGTGATAAATAATAAAAACAATACAAATTAATAAGCAAATCAATGGACACTAACATAAGAGAGAATTATAAAATGAAACAAAAAGATACAATTAGTTGACAGAAACACCAAGTATAAAATCTGATTAAATTACTAGAGGTAGAATGGAGATTTGGGTCTGAGTTTCCCAGTGGTCAAAGCAAGGCTTAGAGCTGTATAATATTTTTAAAGGTTGTGACCAGGAAAAGTCCATCTCTTCCTGGTATGAACAGTAAGAAGTATTTCTCTTAAATTTCCTAATGAAAGAAAGTCTTGTTAAGGAGTGTGGAATACTTTCTCCTCAGTATCATCCTTACTAATTTCAAAGTTGTTTTTCCAAAACATGAATTGTAGCAGTAATGGCCAAATAATAATCAATAAAACAAATTTTATCTATACCCAAAATGAGTTTGAACAATGAAGCATATTTTATCCAAGAGGAACATTTTCCAACTCCTAAGAATGAATGACCTCTATGTCTTCATTCACACAAGTACTATTTATAAATATTATTTTGATACTTTAATTCATACATGTATTTATATACCTCTGATATAGACACAAAATACTATGTTTTAATTTTTATTTATATTCATATTTAATCACCTATAACTTAGGGTTCAACATATTGGCAAGGACACTTGAATTTTGCTCCAACATTCTCTGTAATGGCTCTTTGAAGCTTGCACATAATAATAGACTACAGTAAAGAAGGTGTGATCCAGGTATAGCTACATATTTAAGATGGCATTGGGAATGGTAGACACAATTTGTTTTGTGAATTCAGTGATTCCATCACCTGATCCTGTTACTCATAAGTTACCATAGGATGGTCCCTTTACTCAGGGAATAAGAACTGTCCTGATAGTAAGCAATGCTACATTTGAGAAGCTTGGTGGTATTCTCTGAAGACCAGGGTTGACAGAACAAGAAGCTTTTGTGGAATTGGGCTTTTTAAATATCACCAGAGAGAAGAAGAAAATTGTAGAATTGCAAAGACTCGTATGTCCATCAACAGATGAATGGATAAAGTAAATGTGGTATTTACACATCATGGAGTAGTACTCTACCATCAAAAAGATAAACTTAAGTCATTTGTAGGATATGGATGCACCTCAAGACCATAATGTTAAGTGAAATAAATCAGACATACAAGCTTAAACATAGCACAGTTTCTCTTATATGAGAAACCCAAAGTACTATTAAAAAGCAAAATGAAATATAGATAATAGGAAATAGGGAGACAGATCTTTCTCAAAGGGAAAGGGGATCAAAAGATGGAGAGAAGGGGAGAAATCGAAGGGAAAGTGGATAAAAATGAATTGAGATATGTTTTGTACATGTACCAACTCCCCACAAGGAATGTAAATATAATTTACTATAAACTTGAAATAATAAGTTAAAAAAAACAAGAAAATATTCAAAGGAAAGCCAGTCTTTATCTCAGATGATGTTCTTCAGGTAAACCTGGGATAAGACAATGATAAAGCAAAACACAACTCGTTTAAATGGATTATTAATGCTTTTATTTCTGGTCAGTGCAATATAGGATTACTTGAAGTTTGCTTATTTCTTTATGTTTATAAATTTAAATTCACTTAATGCTTTATAACCCAGAAATGTCTACATATTATCATTATGATATTAAAAGACTTTATCATTAGGATATCTTTTTTCTAGCTTCTCTTTGCCTCCTCAAATTGAACCCACTTTGCTTTTGATTATTCCAAGTGCTTAAGTGATACAAGACTCTCAACTTCTGGATAAATCGCTTATTTATAATATTAATAACTGAGTGTAAAATAAACAGCTTACTTGTTTCTTTTAATATAATCATCTTAGAGCCTGTTCCTTATCTCAAATTCTTTAGCCAAATTTAGAAATTGAAAATATGCAGAGAAATGGATTCATTTTTAATGACTCTCACTAGTTCTTCAAACTGGGACATACCTGGATAAATGATTTGCTACAAAATTGTATTTATCATTGGACATACTCTTCATATATTCTCAGTAAAATACTTTTATAAAGTACCTAATATGTATTCAGTATAATGCTAAACAAGAAGGAACTCTTATCTCTAAGGCTATTTCTAACTTGCTACAGATTTTCATAGATATGTACCAATATTTAAGTACTGAGATATGTTTCCTGAAAAAAAGTCTCAGTTCCATACATTGAATTCCACAAAACCGCTAGAATATCATTTCCCTGGCCTTAGATACATATGTAAAAATATTTTCAAGGTAAAGCAAAAGAATGCACATAGCCCAGAGCCATGAAAATTGAGCAGAGAGTGAAGTATATCATTAATCCTCCTCCTTCTCTTTGTGTGTAATCCACATCTGCAGTCTGTCAAAATCCTGTCTAACATTCCACTGCAGACTAGTCACTCCATCACCCTAAGCCTTACAATATAATAGGGCTGTGCTGAAGGCTTGTTACTGGGAATTGTGGAAACTGAGTGACCTTGGGATTCCAAATGTGTGCTTCTATAGTAGGGGAATTACAGGTATTGCAGCAAGTCCAACTTTTAGATTTGCAAAGCACTCTGTAACTAGAAGCAAAAGATTCATGAAATCTCTTCTCCATTTCATACATGAATTTCACAGCTGTGCTGCTAACCCTTAAAAGCTACGATAATAGCGATTGTCTGGTGGTAATCTTGTTTTCCTATTTAATGTTTTTTGAGGATTGTGTGAATTTTACAGTGTGTCTTTCTTATGAAATAGTATACTGATTATTCCAAGTAACATATTACTGGGAACCCTTTTATTTTCTAAATACTATGTGTCATAATGAATTTAAAATAAGTCATAGCTCCTGTTTGGAGTAATAGTTTATATAAGCAAATATATATGCAAATTTGTACCTCCTATTTTAAATAGGTTGTTTTCAAAAATCTAATATTCTCCTCTCTGGAGCAGTTTAAGGATGACATGGAGACTAAAAGAAGGAATTCAAGCAATGGTGGACTGGTTATACCAGCTGATTTTTAACACCATTTCCAAACCAGATATTCTATGATTTTGTGAAATCACATATGTAGTCTATTATAAAGCTTCGTTTCCTGTTTAAAAATAATTACATTATGTCCAAAAATAATTTTCCTAGCATACTTCACCTTGACTAATGCTGTTACACATAGAGTGAATGTTAAGGGAGTAGATTTTTAAAATACACTGTACCTAAAACACAAATGACCAGAATTCCCACTTATTAATAACTTTAGTATGAATAATATTATATTATGGATTAGTTAATGATAAGGTATATGTGGTCATAAGAAGAGAGGATGCACACAGATTTCTTTCTAGCTCATTTTTTGAGAGACACTGCAGAAGGGTCGTGACCAAATTATGCAGCTTGACTCAAATCTAAGTACTATATTAGTATAGTATATTGTGTTGTAATGAATAATGCTGGTAGCACATTCTTTATTTCGAACATCATTCTCAATATATCAATAAATATATTTTTATATTTAAATATATTTATGTAATAAATGTAAGTGTAATGATTGGCAGGTTTTTTATTAAATATTATCATAAAATCAGATCTTGGTATTGCTGGGCTGCATCATAGTTGAATGGCTTCTCCTTTTTGACATTGAGCATCAAAAGCCCTCATACTTGCCATTCATTTTGCCATGTCTCATGGAACAGACATTTTGCAAACTCCATGAAATCTTAATAACAGACTAAAGGAGAGAAGACAAGGGAAAATGAATAGTCACTACCTTTTAAACATGATGATATCATACAGCTACTTCACATAGCGTCTGAAAGCTGAATAATGGTTCTAAAGAGCATGACTAGACCACTAAGGTCACTTTCCACAGCTTTTCTTGTTCTAATGCCTCTTGCAATCCTTCTCCTATAATATAATTATTGCAGGAAGTTAACATTTTCTTTAACTTTTGGGAATATATTTTATCCTTTTAACTTTTAGTCACATGCCTGAACTATTTTTTTTTCATTGAGTTTATCGGTACTTTTTACGTATACAATACGGTTGTGTTCATCATTGAGATCTTGTACCTTTACCTGACAGATCTTTGTTCTCACGTTTTCCCCATAACTCTGCCCTCCCTTCACCTCCTCCTCCCTTCCCTATTTACAAAGACTTTGTTTCCATTTTTTCCTTTTCTCATATTTTTTCTTTTCCATTATTTCCTTTTCCCTACCTTTCTCACTTCCCCCATACCTTTAGCCCTTTTCTTCCTATTTCATATTATAAGTGAAATAAATAGAACACACATGTGCAAATACTGAATAGTTTCCTTGGTGTGAAAAACATGCCTGAGCATTTGTTTGAGGTTTTCTCTTTAGAGTGCCTCTTAAAAGCAGTGAGATGATTAGGACTATAACTTTTATAGAACTTTATTGAACATATTGCTGAATTTTTAAGTACTTACTATATATTTATGTCTTTCTCACAAAATACATATTTCTATTTACTGTAATTTGAAAAATTTAAGAATCTCAATTTCATAATCTAAGGAAACTAATATGTTTTTTCTTTTTGAAACCTAAAAGTTTGAGATATTATAAATATTTTCATCTTATTTTTTCCTTTGTATGATTATTTGATACAAAGGATATAAAACACATGTGAGATATACACATAATGATGATACAAATACTCCCAAATTCACTTTTGTGCTTGAGAAATGCAATACTCGAATATTTAACATAAGCCCGTTGTGTAGCTTTTCTCAGCATTAATTCCCTCTTCTATTCTACCTCCCAAGGTAGTCACTCCCTGAATGTTGTAGTAATTATTCTGTCAAATTTACTTATAATTTTACTACACAGGTACTATATATCTTATACAGTGGAATTGTATTTTAGGAATTCTAAAATTTTCTCTTTCATTCAAGGTTATGATTTGACAATCATCTATGTTAAAACATATGTACTTCAAACTGATATGTAGTATTCCATTTATATATATGCAATGTTTATCTGTTTTCATATCAATTTTTTTGAGACACATTCTTGCTATGTCGTTTAGGCTGGCCTTGAACTCACAGTGATCCTCCTTCCTCAGCCTCTCTAGTGCTGGGATTACAGGTGTGTGACACCACACCTGGCTTGATAGGCATTTTTAAAATCATTGATATGAGTATCTTCTTTTCACTGGATATTAAAGAAAAGATTAATATGGATATTTTCATTCATGCCTCTTAATGAAAATGTGCAAGTCTTTTCCAGAACCCTAAACTTCACTTGCAATGACTGGGTTGTAGTACATGATCAGAAAGTGAAAAAAACCAAAAACGACCCTTGAGGATGTATAGCCCTTGAAAGAATCTAAGGAATCCTTCAATTATTGCTTACTGCCTTTTTTTCTGCATCTGTGTCTTGTTTACCACAAATGGGAATCAAAAGCAAAATCACCATCATTTCTTTTTGATGTTTTATTATATGGTTTCCAAATACTTTTTCTATAAAATCCCTTCAATTACTGATATGTGAGGGTTAGGGTGGCAGTTTAGCTTCTTAAAGGTGTGGGAAGGACAGTAAACCTCCATCTTCATTTTACTCATACAAATTCTGGTGAAGGGTTGTTATTATGTGAGATGATCTCCAAACAAAGGATTTCAAAGTTTAGAAATAAGTTTTCAAACAACTGATCCATCTTGGTTCATTCCTGAAATATAAGATTAGAATAAGAGTCAGAAAACTAGCAAAATCTGGCCTTGCATGTGTGTTTGGTATTCCATGAGCCAAAAATATTTTTTTACACTTTAATTG